>NW_017731675.1:1667224-1726557 GCF_001890085.2 Hipposideros armiger
TTTTTTTTTGTTGTTGTTGTTCTTATTTGGTGTTTTTTGCTACCTTATCTTCTTAATTGGTGAATTGATTTTCTGATTAATTCAATATCCTGTTAATTCTCTCTGATGTATTTTTTATTTCAGTTATTTCAGTCTTCATTCTGACTGGTTCTTTTTTATGTTTTCTACCCTCATATTTATTTTTTCTATCTCTTTGTTGAAGTTCTCCTTGAGCTCATTGAGCATCCTTATAACCAGTGTTGGGAACTCTGCATCTGGTAGATTGCTTGTCTCCATTTTCCTTAGCTCTTTTTCTAGAGCTTTGTTCTGTGGTTTTATTTGAGACGTGTTTCTTTGTCTCCCAGTGTTGGCTAACTTCCTGTGCTTGTTTCTATGTATTAGGAATGGCTGCTATGTCCCCCAGTCTTAATAGAGTGGCCTTCTAAAGTAGGTGTCCTGTGGGGTCTAGGAGTTTAGTCTCCCTGGTCACCAGAGTTGGGTACTTCAGGTGTGTCCCTTGTATGGGTTGTTTGTGCCCTCCTGTTGTAGTTGAGCCTTGGTTGCTGTTTGCTCATCAGTGGGAGGGATTGGCCATCATGTTTATTGGTTGTGAGGACTGGCCGTGACGACAGTCGAGGAGCTGTTGTGCAGGAGCTGAACTACAGAGCAGGGTTTGCTTTAGAGGGGACTGGTGCCTACTGAGTCTGGCCTTTGACTGTGTCTTTTGTGGAAGTGGTTGGGTGGTCCTCTGGTGTGGTATGAGGCTGGCCACCAGTTATGTTGGTTCCGGGACCTCTTACGAGGGGCTCTGTTGCAGGCCAAGTTCAGCTGCTGCCAGTGCCTGGCCTGGTGCCACTTGATATGTTCTACAAAATGATTTGCAGAATATTGCTCGTTGTACTGGGCTTGGAGGTACCTATGGGAGGCCAAGCTGCAAACTGATACTAGCTGCCATTAGTGCTGGGCTGAGATCTGCTTAGCAAGTGGTGTAGGGCATGCTGAGGACAGATGTTACTTGCTTGGGCTTGAGAGATTATAGGAAAGTCGGAAGCATGAGTCAATGTAGGCCATTTGCATGGAAAAGTCATTGGAAGTGGCTTGGATGGGTAGAGTCTCAGGGAATTTCCAGGCTGGGGCGAACTATGTTAGCCAGGTTGATGGAGACTCAGATATGGCTCCGCCTGCATCTGCACATTGGATGGGGGGAGGGCTCAACACAGGAACAGTGGTTTCTGCCAGCACATCTGTCTGAGAGAAAGCTGCCCCTACAGCTCTCTTGGTGAAGCCCAACAGTTTTTTTCCTCCCCATATGCGCCTGGTGTCTTCCGAGTTGCTGCTACAGTGACAGAGCTGAAAGCAAGAGAGTCTGTCATTTAGTTTGTTTGTTGGCCCTTTAAGAGCAAAGCCTGGGACTCTAGCAGCCCTCTGTCTCACTCTGCCACAATCACCACTGGTTTTCTCCACCAAAAGTTATGGAGACCTCTCTTTTGGACACTGGAGACTTGGGTTGAGGAGCTTGTTGTGGGGCTGTAACCCCTTGGTCCTCAAGGAGGACCTCCACAGTTGAGATAGCTCCCAACATTTAACCACCACATGTTGGTTTGGTCTGAGTTATCTCCCCTCCTACCAGTCGCTTGTTGGCTTCTTCTTTATGTCCTTAGTTGCAGGACTTTGGTTCAGCTAGACTTCAAGTGATTCATTTTTGTGTTTTTTGTTTTTTTTTTTAAAGATTTTTATTGGGGAATTGGGGGAAGGGAACAATGCTAGGGAATTGGGGCAGGGGAACAGACAAGTTGCTGTCCTTTTGTTCTTCACTCTAGTTATGGAGGACGTCACTTCACTGGCCCAAGCTGGCACCATCATTGCGCTCTTCCCGGGTGAAGCAGCTCCATCGCCGGCTTCTGGACAGCCGTTCATGGTGGCTTGAGGGCCGCTCATGCTGGCTGCTGGCTACACATCGCAGCCCATGGCAACCCACTGCAGCAGGGGCTGCAGCCTATGCCATCACTGGTGAAACACGGCATCCCAGCTCTAGGTTGAGTTGTTCAGCATCTTAGCTGTAGAGGGCAGTGTCACTGGCCCTCATATGTGGGATCTGAACCGGGGCCCTCTGGCTTCCCAAGCCAGCTCTTAACCAACGCACCACTCGGCTGGCCCTCAAGTGATTCTTAATGATGATTGTTCTTCAGTTTAGTTATAATGTTGATGTGATTGTAAGGGAAGGTGAGTGAGCACAGTGTTTACGTACTCTTTCATCTTTATCAGAACTGAGAGAAATCTTGTTTGTGCTATGGAAGAAGAAGAGGCCTGCCGCCCAGATAAGGAATTTTTCATATATTGTAGCAATGCTTTAGTGAGCACTTATTATGGGCTTAGTTATGCTATGTTTGTCATTGCTTGAGTTTATATGCATTAAGGGGCATAGGATCTAGTGACATGTTTGCTGAGAAATTAAAAATAAGGACAGATATATTTCTACATTTTCATCTCTAAGTAAAGCAAATGCTAGACCTACATTTTTTATGAAATATTTCAAAAACTTGTAACATATATTTAAATTGGTACCATAGATTGAGTACTTCTCTGTGTATTCAAATTTAGTTTTCAAAATTTGCACAATTTGCATCAATAATTTGAATATTTGATTATTTATTCTATTTTGAAACAATTTTAATACCATCTACATGGATTTGGTAGGCTCAATAAATAGCATGCCTTTTCCACATGTGAGTTTTTATCAAAGTAAGAGTCAAACAAGTATTTGGGTAGATGGAGACTAAAATATTAATAAAGGGGTTGAAGAAGTTAGCTTATACATATGGCTATAATGGGCTCCCTAATATCTTACCTCAGAATTAAGTAATTTCAAGCTCGGAGGTATACATAGGCCTCTTCATATAGGGTGATGCCACTGTAAAATTTATGGATGGGATAATATACTAGAATCTGTTTCCTGTGTGTGCCTGGCTGCCCACAGATGGGAGAGGGGGAAAAAAGGTTGCTGGCTATGTCAGTTTCCCTTCCTAAACTCATCAGTTAGAGAAGTCACGTTTTTTGTACTTCGTAAGAGTGAGTAAACACTGCAAGTTGCCAGAAAGTTAGATTAATGCTGTTCTTTCTCATGAAAAATGAATTTACAGGAAAGTTTTTTTTGTTTCCCATCATTTTTAAAATTAATTTATTCAATAATCATTTAACACATCTCTTTAGTTACCTAGTGTATTAGTATGCTCAGGCTTCTTTAACAAAATACGATAGTCTGGGTGGCTCAAACAACAAGAAATTATTTTGTTGCAATTCTGGAGACTAGAAGACACATCTCCAGGCACCTGTCCATTTGGTTTCTGCTGTGGGCCTCTTCCTGTCTTGTAGATGGCCTTCTTCTTATTATGTTCTCACATAGCCTTTCCTTCATGTCTGTGCATGTCAGGAGAGGAAAGGAGTGAGCTCTCCAGTACCCCTTTTTAGAGGGTCACTAATCGTATTCAATAAGGGCTTCATTCCTATGATTATATTTAACTTTAATTACTTTCTTAGAGGCCCCATCTACAAATACATTACCATTGTGGGTTAGGGATTCAACATATGAACTTGGGAAGAGCACAATTCAGCCTATAGCAACATCTATTCTGTGCCAGGCTCTGTTATAATTCATACACACACACACACACACACACACACACACACACACACACTGTTCTAATTAATATATATATATATATACATATATATATATATGTATATATATATATATATATATATTAGTCAGCAAGTCGCTGGTACCGTGTGTTTACAGTCTATTGGCAGAGACAGATATTACTGAAATATTTCCACTAATAAATGTATAATAGCAAACAGAAATAATTTGAAGACAGGAACAGTATTTTTGAGACTTTTATAATAATAAAGAATATATATGTAATATACAATTAAAAACCTAATTTAGCTAGATAATTTCAGAGAAGGCCTCCCTGGGGACTGAAGAGGAATGTTCTGGAGAAAAGATGAAGCTTGTAGGAAAAATCTTGTCCCTATGGGGACTGTGTGTCTATAGTCTTTCCTGTTCAATTATTTGGAGGGAAAACATATGTTGCTCTTTTATTATTGCAACTTACTTTGTGGGCTATAAAAATACAAGAATAAATCTATGATCTATAAAAATTATTTAATTGAATTTGAATCAACTAACTTGAAAAAAGTTGAGAATCATATCATTTGATACTTTATCCTACACACACACACACACACACACACACACACACACACACAAACACACACACACGCACGCCAGATGTAAATAAAGGTGTGGTGAGTATGCTTCAGTGTCCTCCACGTGACCAGAAGCTCTTTGCTAAACCCTTTCCCAGACTCGATCTTGGAAAGCCTTTAAAGTAGCTACTTACCTCTTTGAAAATTGCTGGGATTAATTGAGAAAGGAATGGTAGATGTCAAGATTCTTTCAGACCGTTGCCACTTGCTTATTATGGAGAATACAAAAATATTGGCAGATAAGAAACAATCATGATTTTACAGTGAATAAATGATTCCACTACGAAAGGAAACTTAAAATTTCATAGGCCTTGACAAGTTTTCCTACATGTGTCAGGAACTCAGTCTTAATTGTAATTGGTATTATGGTAACTACATTTCTTCTTCTTCTTTTTTTTTTTAAGATTTTATTAGGGCATTGGGGGAAGGGAACAGTGTTGGGGAATCGGGGAAGGGAAACAAAGAATTTTCTATCTTTTCTTCAGTCTAGTTATGGAGGACGTGGCTTCACTGGCCCATGTTGGTATTATCATTGGGCTCTTCCCGGGTGAGGCAGTTGCTCACTGGCCATTGGATGGCCACTCATGGTGGCTCACAGCAGCTCATGGCAGCTCACGAAAGCTCACACAAGCTGCCAGCCAGCCACACTGTAGCCTATGCCATCGCCAGCGACTCACGGCACCCCAGCTCCAGGTCGAGCTGTTGTTCACCATGTTAGCTGTAGAGGGTAGTGTAACTGGCTCTCATGTGGGGTCCAAACTGGGGCCCTGTTGCTCAGAGCTGGCGTCCCAAGCCAACTCCTAACCAATGCGCCACTTGGCCGGCCCTACATTTCTTATTACTGTATGTACAGAGCACCGTTCTGTAAGAGGTACTATATGTAATCATCTAGCACTGAGTCTTAATTTTTATTGGTTATGATATGTCCAATCCAGATATACATCTTTGGTAATATGCAAAGGGATTTCTTAATTTGAGATTTATAATAAAAATGAAAATTTTATTAAGAGTGACTGAAACGTTCTCATGGCAAGAGAACTATCCATTAAGCTGAATGGAATATGAAACTGTATTCTGATGCATATCATTTATTGTCATTGATTGAAATCCCTTATATTCCTGAAGTAAAAAATACAAAATATAAAATTATGGTTAAATATTGGTACTGACTATGAGACATAGATTTTCTTTAAAATTTAGGAATGCAAAGTAGAATTTGAATCACAGATTTTTACCCTAACTTTGCCAAATTCTTATGTTGAGAGTCCTCTTTGTATTAAATCAAAACATGTTTTTCATATTACCAAATGCTCAGCTTTCTAAATAATTAACATTGCTCAGTGTAGTGGTCAGCCACAAGAGAAAAAGAATGCATTTTGATGTGTATAATGCAACATATGTTTGTCACTATAATGCTAAGCCTACCACAAATATGCTTTGCCAGATGTGACTTATATTTTATTTTGTTCACTAAATGTATTTGAAAAGACGTCAAACATATTGCTATGGATAAACAAACCTCAAACAGTTTATACAGTCATTCATTGAAATATTAACATCATTTATAATGAAAATAGTTAACATTTATTGAGAAGACCCTGGACACCTGCTGTTTCCATATACACGGTCTGACAATTAAGTGTGCAAACTCATCCTAGAAAAAGTGCTACATACCTCATTGCTGAATATTCACTATGGTCACCTTCAAAGTACTCCCCTTGGGAAGCTATGCATCGATGCCTAATCCACCCTTCAAAGCAATTTTGGCACTCTTATTCTGGAATGACCATCAGGGCTGTCGGCATATTACCCTTGATGTTCTGAATGTCATCAAAATGTCTTCCTTTCAACATTTTCTTTATCTTTGGGTAAAGAAAGAAGTAATTGGGGGCCAGGTCAGGTGAGTAGGTAGGGTGTTCCAATACAGTTATTTGTTTATTGGTTAAAACTTCCTCACAGACAGTGCCATGTGAGCTGGTGCATTGTCATGATGCAAGAGCCATGAACTGTTGGCCAAAATTTCAGGTCGTTTTCATCTTTTTCACACAGACTTTTCTGCACTTCCAAATAGTAAACTTGGTTAACTGTTTGTCCAGTTGGTTCAGATTCATAATGAGTAATCCCTCTTATGTAAAAAAAAAAAAAAAAAGGATGGCAACATCGTTTCAACTTAATTGTCCTACATTTGTATATTACCTTCTTAATGTTCATATCAACTCTGTGAGAACAGTTTATATGTTCTTCATGGTATAGCTGACGAAACAGGATGAAAAATTTGTGGACAGTCACATAACTGACATGTTGGAAAGCCAAGCTTTGAATCCAAGCTGAGACCAAAATGCTACACGATACAGCCTCCAGTTATTTGTTATAGTTTCTAGCATAATTTTTACTCTGTCTATCAGAATGACTTGAGTGGCTCAATTTCACAGGTAAAATGACTTAATTCTTGTAATATTTAATAAGGGACTACATGCTGCACCTTTGAATTGGTACCTTTTAAAGATATATACATGATTAAGGGTAATTGATAAGATTTTATTAAGATGTCATTTTCCAGTGAACATATAAACCTTTTTTACTGTGTTTAAAATTATTTTTAACATATCTATGTTGTTAGATGCTGCAGTTTCGTAAAATAAGTGAGATTCTATGTCATTTCCAGATTTATATTGTTTTAAATTTATGTCTTTTTTCCCTCTCATTTATGAAAATACAACCAGATAGATAATGTAGCTGATTAGTCATAGGAATTATCATACTTTTGCAACATTACACATTTATGTTTGGAGAGGCAAGGGTAGTATAGACATTTTAACCATAATGTCTTTGTAGAAGAAAATATTCTGTGGAACTTATTCAACATGGCAGGTTAGTAAAAATATACAACACTGTTAGTATTGTTCTTTAATAGGTGAGCTTATCTCCTATAATGGCTAAATGATGTCATTGGTATTTCCTTTAGCTAATAACAGTGTGCTGTATGCCACAAATCATTCCATGGAACCAACTGTCATAAAATAGAGTGTGAGGTTTTATATTACAACTAAGGTTAAAAATAACAAAATAGAATGTTATTAACATGATTACTTTAGTCTGATTTGTATAGTTTTATTTCATTCCTATGGCATTCTAAGTTAGGCAAGTAACTATATGAGTAATTCCATATGATTTCTGTTCTTTGGCTTCAGTGATAAAAATTACATTCAATGCCTAAATCTGATATAGTGCAACATTATAATACTTTATTACAATTTTTCCGAATTAATAATCAAGATGATTTGAGGTAATTTTTTTCCAATTTAAGGCAATATTAGAGCCACATGGAAAAAACAATATTAAAGAATTGTACTAAAACAGTACACTTAAAGAATAAATTGCTTTGGATATTGCAAGAGTGGATATGTCATTAGTCCTTCATATATTAATTTGCTCTTTGCTCAAATCTGTCATGAAAAGAATAGTTCTAGCCCTTTAAGAATTAGACAAGGACTGGCTGAGTGGCTCAGTTGGTTAAGAGCTCGCTCAAGAGTTTGAGCTCTGAGCAACAGCGGTTCGAGTCCTGG
The DNA here is from genome assembly GCF_001890085.2 of Hipposideros armiger. Classification (NCBI taxonomy): domain Eukaryota; kingdom Metazoa; phylum Chordata; class Mammalia; order Chiroptera; family Hipposideridae; genus Hipposideros; species Hipposideros armiger. The sequence goes on from NW_017731675.1 coordinate 1,675,039, forward strand.
CCCGAGCTGAGCAGCTGCTGAGCTGCCAACAAGTAGCAGGATGGCTCAGCTAAAAAAAGAACAAAAAAAAACCACAATTGGACAAAACCTGAAAGCGTAATAGTTAATCCTTTTATTTCCTTTCTTTATATGCTGTGAAACCTTCAAACTTCAATGTTTGATAGTCTAACAGTCTCACTTTATTCTTAACATCTTGATGAGTTGTTCACAAGAAACAAAAAGAAAATAGCAGCTATGTAAACCAATTTTTAGTTTACATAATATTTGTTTTACCTTCCAAACAAAGCTCCATAACACCAGTTTCTCTGTTATCTTTATAGAACCTCTTGGATTGGGAAAACGTAGTGGTGATTGAAATCCCAACCAATGAAGGAGGCTGGATTTGCTCAGATATACCATTAATTTTACAAATGCCTCATTTAAAAAAAATATATATATATATATATTTTTTATTGGTGAATTGGGGAAGGGGAAATGCCAAGTTGTTGTCCTTGTCTTTGTTGTGGAGGGTGCAGTTAGCTCAGCTCCAAGTCTAGTCACCATCTGGCCACCCATTGGCAGCTTGCGGCCACTCAGCTCAAGGTGTCATGTTCAATCTTAGTTGTGGGTAGGCGCAGCCCATCCCATACAGGAGTCAAATCGGCAACCTTGTTGTTAGGAGCACGTGCTCTCACCAGCTGAGCCATCCTGTCACTTGTTGGCAGCTCAGCTTAGGCACAGCTCCCTGGCCCATGTGGGAATCGAACCGGCGACCCTGTTGCTCAAGCTTGCGCTCTTAACCAACTGAGCCACTCGGCCAGCCCCCAAATGCCTCTTTTTAAGGCTATAAAAATTCCTTTAGATTTTGGTTTGCATTGTCAAATGTAAATGTGTATGCTCTATAACTTACAGTGTTTAAGTTGGAAATTGATTTTTAACATAGATTATTCTATTTATATGAACTACAAAAGAGTTATTAATGATGCATTTTAGAATTCTGGACACTAACATGTATGGTTTTAGTCTGAGTTGCAAATCTACATTAAGTGATAGCCAGAGTTTTGGGGAAGTTTAATAAGAAAATATAAGTTTGTCTGACACCAAGTGTTTGTATTGCTTCTTGCTTAATCCAACACGCTATTAAACTTCTAGGACTTTTAAAATTGTTTTTATAGATTAATTTAAAATCATTGGTAATGAAGAAAGCTGTTGATTCTTCAGCTAAAATATATTGACTTTTAAGTCTAAATAATGCAATTTCGTTATTAATTTTGTCTTCTTGACTCTTAACATGTCATAAGAACAATGATTTTGACTGTGGAATGCTGATACTAGCATTTTCTGCTCAACACTCGCTCTGCCTGGCTCATTAATTTACTTTTCCAGTTTTCTTTTAATAAAAGCAAATATATGCTTGAAAATAAAAAGTCACCAAAAACTTCCCATTTTGGTGAAAAATTTTATGACACCTAATGTTTCTTTACCCAGCCTTTTCCTTTTTATACTTAAGAAGCATAATACATATCATTTATTTTATTTTCTAATATGACTAATTTTAAAGCACTGTGATTACCTTAATTAATTCATAGTTCCAAAATTCTAGTTCATATAAACTGAACAAAAGAACGGTATTCAGAAAACCAAACTTGTAGAGGTTTAAATGTTTCAGTTTTAGACACAGTCACCTCATTCACTTTTCACACTGTTTTATATATATATATGTATATATATATATATATATATATATATATATATATATATATATACATATATATATAAATGAATATAACCATAAGCTCTTTCAAACCAAAATTTGAACCAGAAAATGAAATGTTATACTTAAAAAAATATTTGTTAATAAACAATATACCTTTAATGGGACTCTAAAAATAATTGCACTTATTTTGTTTGATTTTTATTGTTAAAATTAAAAAAAAAAGACATGCTTTAAGTTAATCCTAAAGTAGAATGGGTTTTGCCATGCCTTTCTTTTAAAAAAGTGTTATCTTTACATTTTTAAATGTAGCTTTTGTGTTCAACTTTTTGTAGAATTGAAACCAGTTCAGAACTTCCCACAGAATGGGGACCTTAGGATAGAGATAACATATTACATTAGTTACATTTTTGTCTATGAGAATAGATATACTAGATTGTTATAATAACGAATCCATGTGTGGTGTGTGTGTGTGTGTGTGTGTGTTTGTGTTTAGTTTCCTTTATGAAAAAAATAAAGCCTGCTTAAATCAGCACTTTGTAAAATGTAAAAGGAGAAAAAAAATAAAAATAAAGGTTTTTTTCTACTTATTACTTTAAAAGAATTGACATTGGACATTTTTAAATAACTTGAATTTTTTCATAACTTTATATTTGCAAATCTGTAAGCATGGACTACAAAATGAGTAATATTCAGAGGTGAACTAGATAGGGTTATTATTTTTTTTTTAGTTGTCATGTTGCAAGAATTATATAAAGAATTTTCTATTACTGCAGTTGCTGAAGAAAGATAACAGTTTTTTTTAGTGTCGTTTTGTTTTATTTATTTATTTATTTTTATTGTTAGTTTCAGGTGTACAGAACAATGTAATAGTTATCCTTTTCACCCTTCACACAGAAACAACCCACCTCCCCCATCTACTGCCCTCCCACCCCCGATATCATACTGATTTATTACTATTCCATTGACTCCATTCCCACTCTCTACTCCACGTCCCGTGACTATATGTATATATAATTATATTTGTCATACAATATTATTCAACATCAGTTCAGAAATACAGTGCAGTGGTCAGGCCTCTACACCGACTATGAAGTGGTCTCCCTAACAAGACATGAGCCCATCTGGCCCCCTAAAAAATATTTACATCACTAATTATACTCCCCAGACTATCTTTTCTATCCCTGAAGCCATATTGTAGTTACCAATTTGTATTGTCTCGTTCCTTCCACTTTTCCTTCATCCCCATCCCCTCCCAACTAGCAACCATCAGTTTTTCCTCTGTGTCTCTGAGACTATTTCTGTTTACATTTCTCATTTATTCAGTTTTTTAGAATCCACGTATATGTGAGATCATATGATATTTGTCTTTCTCTGACTGACTTATTTCACTTAGCATAATGTTCTCTAGGTCTATCCATATCATTGCGAATGGAACAATTTCCTTCTTTATAGCTGAGTAATACTCCATTGTGTAAATGTACCATAGTTTCTTAATCCAGTCATCTACCGATGGGCATTTTGGTTGCTTCCAAGTCTTAGCTATTGTGAATAGTGCCACAATGAACATAGGGGTGCATATATTTTTTTGAATTAATGTCTTGGGTTTTTGTGGATAAATACCTAAGAGTGGGATTGCTGGGTCACAAAGTAGTTCCATTTCCAGCTTTTTGGGATGCCCTCATACTGATTTCCATAGTTGCAGCGCCAGTCTGCAGTCCCACCAGCAGTGCACCAGGGTTCCCTTTCCCCCACAACCTCGCCAGCATTTGTTGCTTGTTGACTTATTGATGATAGCCATTCTGACTGGGGTAAGGTGGTATCTCAGACACAACAGTTTTTTAGCTATGCATGTTCTGTCATCCCATCAGGCTTCACTAAGAAAACACAAATGCAGAGATAAAATTATTAAGAATTCAAGATGATTCCTGAAGGTCATTGAGCCCTGTACCTTGGGTGTGAGGCTTATGTGACTGCATTGGTTACGTGCACATGAAGCCAGCCCTGTTTATAAATTTTATTCAGACATTGTTAATTGTCCCAATAATGTCCATTATAGCAAATAAACATCCCTAATCATGCCTTACCTTGAGTGATCATGCCTCTTCAGTTTCTTCTTCTTCTTTTTTTTTTTTTTTAAGAATGGTTGCTCAGTGTTTCTGTCCCATGACGTTGACATTTATGAATAATATAGGATCGTTATTTTATAGAATGCCCCTCAACTTGTGTTTTTCTGATTGTTTCTAATGATTAGATTCATGTTACACATTTTTGGGCCGAATACTACAGAAGTCATGTCGTGTTCTTCTCAGTGCATCGCATCAGGAGGCATGTGATGTCAGTAATAACAAGTTGCCAGTCTTCCTTCCTCTGTCGAGTTGATGTAACAGAATAAGTGGGATTCTTTCTTAAACAGCTTGGAGAATTTTTATTTGCCTCTTATAAGGATAACTAGCTGTTTCAAATGTGTTATGACCTGTGTTAATACTTAAGGACATTTTTAAATTCTAGGTTTGAATCATCAATGATATTTTTGTACTTTTAAATATAATATTAGCTAATAGCTCTTACCATCTTTATCTTTTGTTGGAAAATGTATCAATTCTCTTTATCATATCTTGAAATTTTGTTTTCTTCACATTCATGACTAGTCAGAAATTTCAAGCACATCTTAAACTTAGATGCTGGAAGGACTGCTTTTTTACTTACTGGACATAAGGAAATACTTGGGAGATTTGAGAGATTTCCTCAGAACTTTCAGAAGTAGTGATATTGCCAAGAAAATCACTTAAACATTTCAACTAATGAAGGGATAATTTTATTTTAAGATGAGAACCAATTTTGAAAGGATTTAGGTATAATTAAGCCATTAAATGTTTTCTTTCTTTTTTTTTTCCAGATGACATATTAAGAATGTGTTAACCCTCCTCATTCATTTATTTTAATAAATATGATTTGAGTTCTGAGTTCTGTATCGTCTCTCAAACATCCAAACCTAGGTGCTGTGATCTCTTATCTCAAAAGGCTCACCGTTTGGCCGGGGGGACAGAAAAGCAGTGCCATAATTTCAGTTCAGGGGGGTTAAGTTCTATTACAACACCGTAAGCAGACATAAGGTGTTCTGGGAGTACCGATGTGGGAACCTGACTTAGCCTAGCAATGCACTGAAGTGTAACATTTTCTGGTTCACTTGTCCTGACAGTTGCGAAAAATTTAAATGACTGACTACTAATAAGGCACTCCAAATGGAATAGTTTAGTATCTTTATAAATTAGAGATATTGTGCTTAGTCATCTTAATGATTATTCATTTCATAATAATTATTTATTGAATTTGTTTTAGTTTTATTGCTCCCCGGAAGAGGTTCCATAACCCCCTGAAAGTACCTCTCCTACCCCTACCTCAAACAGGATTTTCAGTACAACACGAAGCATTCGTAGAATGAACTGGAGAGAATATTCAAAAACATTATTTGAGACCAGAAGGAATAAATATTTAGTTAAATATTCGCTCTAGACAGGGGAATGGAGGTTGGTATGGTTTCATAGTATTCGTCCTTTTTGTTCCTTATACGTGACCTTCATTTTGATTATTGGGAACGCACACTAGAATGCTGGTCTCCATGCTCTGGCTGGAAAGCAGAGTGACAAAAAGCAACAGGAACGTTTTATCTAAGACTACCATTCATTTTGGAGATTTTCAAGATGTTGCACTTTGAAACTTTCTCTTTTATTTTATTTGACAAAATGATGCCATGTATTCTCCCATATCTGAAAAAGTGGAAGTGCAATTTCTTTTTAAAGTGAGAACAGTGCTTCTGCCAAGAGAAATAGAGTTCTGTTAGTAAGGGTGAACTAGAAAATGGATATTGGGTAATTGCCTAGCAGTCTGTGCCATTTCGTTTGTCTGGTATTCATTCTGCTGTTGAGCATCTTTCAAGCTCTGAACATCTGACCTGCTTTTGTCTTCAAAATGGCAGCACATTTAGATAAAATTTTGTTTGGGTCATCTTTGTGCATTACCTCTGTGTCTTTAGCATTGTCTGATCCTTTGTGGTCGGGGAGTACTTTATTTTTCCTGGCAGTCTTCCTATTGATACTTTTTAGTTTTGTCTTACTAAGAGCTTTATTCTTTGATAAAATGATACAGTTTGATAAATTCCACAAAATAAAATAACACTTTGTTTGTCTCAAATGATCTGTTTTAATTCATTCGATTCAGAAAATTCTGCATAAGGCCTACTCTTTATTTTGTTCATTTCCTAGTGAAACCATCTATTCATTCACATTAATATGTGTTAATGAAAGTATTATGGCTCAGTACTTAATTTTATTAAATGTGTTGAATATTCATGCTTCCTGAGGGGAGTTTGAGAGGAGATGCTCAATTGAATACACAGGTAACAGAGTAAAATTAAAGGCTGTATAAGATAAAAGAAAATAAGTATTAATTTAATTCAAATATTATTTACATTTTAGTGACTATAAATAGAAATTCTATGTTATGCATTTTAATAGTTTACTTGATTTAGAGTGTAGTACAATATTATGGTTTCCATGGCTTTATAGTTCTCAAAATTCTTAGCTTAGATGACAATTATTGTATTCAGACTGTAGATAAAATTCATGTATGATACACACAAGTAGATATTTAGTAGCATTATGACTATATTTAGTTTATTTTAAGAGAAGTAACATATATTTAGATATTTACAGTAATCTTTTAGATTTGGTTGTGTGTGACTTACAGAGTTAAAAAAATTTAAAGGCATACCTTTGAAGCCTCTTCATTTTTTTCTTCCATGATATCTTTTACATTAGGGTATATTGCTAGGTAAATATGCATTCGATTTGCTAATCAGTAATTTTAAAACATTTTGGTTTCTGTAAATACACATTGTTTACTGCTTCACACATTTTTATCATGATACATCCTAGAATAATAATAAGAAGAAAATTGCACTAGAGAAAAGTTTAGAGATTAGTTAAAGAAACTAAAGCATAGAGTAATTAAGAGCCATACCCAAGGCCAAAAAAGCCACTCATTTGGTGAAGTAAGTTACAATGTCATTAACTAAATCTTTCTTTTTCTATCACCTGTCTCAAAGAAGAAATTTGTCCACCAGATGAGAAATCCCACTCTAGCTATTTTGAAATGTTAGTAGAAGACATATATTCAAGTTTTAGCTCTCTTAAGAACTGTATAAATGAGGCTACTTGTCTGTTATCAGTTTTCTATAAAACTGGCAAATGCCATCTTACTAAAAAATTCATACAATTGCTGTGAAGATTAAATGAGATGCATGCGAGAGGCACTAGAGATCTAATAATAGTATCAACAACAAGAATAATATATATCTCTATGGCACTTTTAGAAACTACTATTTATTACTGCTCTAGTTTCTTAATCATTTGACCTACTTTTCTTGTATTTTTATGTAGAGAATCATGAAAAATGTTTCTACATGCTATGCTAAATGCAACTAGGGAAACTTATCACATGATTAAATTAAAGTAATTTTTTTTAATTTTTGCAAATTAATTAAACTTAATTTATATAAATAATATGACCTATACTATCAAATTAGAAACTTTAGTAAAGTCATCTGATGCTGGATAATCACACAGATGTGATTGGTACCCATGAGTCAGAACACCTTAATGATACTGATTTTAGTATAGCAGCCCCCCCTTATTTCTGTTTATGCTTTCCAAGGTTTCCATTAACCATGGTCAACCATCGTCCAAAAAATATTAAATGGAAAAGTCAAGAAATAAGAACTCATAAGTTTTAAATCACAGGCTGTTCTGAGAAATGTGATGAAATCTCACGTGTCCCTCTGGGGATGTCAGTCATCTCTTTGTCCACTATTTCCACGCTGTGTACACTGCCTGACCTTTAGTTACTTAGCAGCCATCTTGGTTATCATATCAACTTTCTCAATATTGCAGGGTTTGTATTCAAGTAATCCTTATTTACTTGATAATGGACCAAAAGTGCAAGGATAATGATGCTGGCAATTCAGATATGCCAAAGAAAAACTTCCTTTAACTGAAAAAAGTGTTTCCTTTAAGTGAAAAGGTGCAATTTCTTGACTTAATAAGGAAAAGAAAAAGAGTTGTATGCTGAGGTTGCCAAGATCTACATTAAGAACAAATCTTCTCCCCATGAAATACTGAGGAACCAAAAAGAAATTTGTGCTAGTTTTGCTAGTCACTCCTCAACTACAAAAGTTAAGGCCATGGTGCATGACACGTTTTTAGATAAGATGGAAAAGGCACTGAAAGTGTGGATGGAAGACATGAAGAGAAAATATACTCCAATTGATGACAATGTGTTGTGTCAGAAAACTGAGCCTATACAAAGACTTAAGCAAGAGATCTCTGAAATTAGTGACACTAAGCCATTTATTCCAAATAAAGGATGGTTGCACAGAGTCAGGAATAGGTTTGGATTGAAAAATATTTAAAAAAAATAAATCTGGAGAAGGTGCATCTGCCAATAAAGAAGCTGCTGCCACATTTCTGGCAGAGTTGAAGGAATAGATTAAGGAGAGAAGTTATATGTGTATAGGAAAAAACATAATAGGTATATAGTTTGGTGTACCTATCTATGGTTTCATGCTTCCACTGGGGGTCATGAAAGATATAGACGGAGGATGCCAAAAAAAATGTATACACATTTTAAGAAAGAAAAAAAAAACTGTATTAAAATTGTAATTCTCAGTATATACTGATAACAAAAGATGAATCCAAGTCATGTGTATACATTTTTTGGCACCCCTGGTATATCCCTCATGGATAGTGGGGGGAGTACTGTATCTATTTTCAAGACATAACTTACTACTAGAGTAAGTATCTCTCATGTTTGTGGCTAACTATGATTCACAATGTTTATAATTAGACATGAATTTTCTTCAGTCATAATTAATTTGTTTCATCATTTTTTCTTGGCCTTGAAAATATCTGATCATCCCTCAAGGTTCCAGTAAGATATTATCACCTTTGAAAATTTTTGCCTAACTTACCTTTTAATTTACATAACTTTCATAAATTGTACAAGGATGTACTAGAAAATTTGTCCCAACAAAGGCATGTAGTGAATTATTGCTTTGTATTTTTATGTCTTTACATGTTTGAAAGAGAACAATCATCAAATTTCAATGTATGTCTGTAGTGTGTGGATAGTCTTGAGACCCTTTATTTAAAGTAACAACTAAAGCCTTAGAGTTAAAATGGATTCATAACCCTCTTATGCAAGTATTAACTTTAGTATCTCTAGAAAGGTAACCAATTAGAATATCTTCTTTAAATTGTCTTCCTTAAAACATTCTTAAATACTCATATGTGGCTTTTTCTCAATAAAAGAAGTATGTTTTTTTTTATTTCTTATTTGATTTCTCATCATGTATTCTCAACTAAGATTTTGACAATCATGCCATTATTATGTTTGTCAATATGTACTAACATATTCACAAACATATCACGTTTATGCATACACACAGATAAGACAAAAGTATTATGGAGCATGTTATTCATGTGTACAAAGTACTTTATATACTATGGTTTCTAAGATATTTTCTATAAACATGAAAAAAACCAAACTTGGTCCAAGTTATTTTTCAATGTAGTATATGCAAATAAATATTAAAGTTAATATATATGCCTCAATTCAGAATATCTAATTCATCGATATTATAAAAGTTAAGAAAGTCTGGTGGGGGTATCACATTCTGTTATTAATATTAATCTACCAATGCAGTTTTCAGTTACATGAATTTTTTGATTATGTGCTTCTATTTTTTTGTGAACAATTTAAAAAATTTATGTATTAATATATGAATTATACATAAGAGACTATATATATAGATATATATCTATATATCTATGTATATAGATACACACACACACACACATATTTAAGAATAGATGGATAGGGGCCGGCTGAGTGGCACATTCGTTGGGAGTTGGCTTGGGACATCAGCTCTGAGCAGCAGACCTGGTTCAGATCCCACATTAGGGCCAGTGACACTGTGCCCTCTACAGCTAGGATGGTGAACAACAGCTCCACCTGGAGCTGGGCTGCCGTGAGTCGCTGGGGATGGCGTAGGTTGTAATGTAATGGGGCTGTCTGGCAGATGGGGTGAGCTTTCATGAGCTTCCATGAGTGGCCATGAGCGGCTGTCCAATGACCGGCAAGCGACCGCCTCAGCCAGGAAGAGCGCAATAATAATATCAACATGGGCAGTGAAGTGACATCCTCCACAACTAGACTGAAAAACAAAAGGGCAGCAACTTGTCTGTTTACCTTCTCTGATTCCCTAGTGCTGTTTCCCTCCCCCAATTCCGCAATAAAATCTTTAAAAAAAAGAGGAATAAATGGATAGATAAATTTATGGAAAGAACTTATGAGTTGCTGTCTTGGTTTGATAAAGAACGTATGTGAAGCAGATAACAGAAAATAATTTTCACAGTGAAAATTTGATAATCATAAACATAGATGGAATATTAATTTCCAACCTTAATATTATGAAGAGGTGTTGCTGAGATGTAAGGGGACTACATTTTATGATTTTTTGTTAAAATGTCATAAAAACATGGCTAAAACTGTAAAATTGTGAGGAACTAGATAGAGTTTTGAGATTAAAATTGTATAGCTTTTCTGAGTTGGGTGAATTTTGATTTCTCCCCAAATTTAATAGTTTTATGTATCAGACTTAAATAGTATTTCTGTACTGCAAGAGTTGAAGATTCTAAGGAGAGGGATCCTGAAGTTGAGAGTCAACTATCCCAGTAAAACAACCAGGAAAGCGTTGATTATTTCAGTAAAGAAACAGATCCCGATTCAGATTAAGATTCTGCTAGAGAAGGAATAGGTAGGCATAGAACTCAGTGAACAGCATGGACAAAGTAAGAGGCTGTGAACTTTCATGATATTCCAGGGGATGCGAATCCAGGGTGGAGATGATTAGCAAGAGATTAACTGAAAAATGTATTGAGGTTGAGTTTCAGGAGCTACTGAATGCTACAGTAGGGAGTTTGGAGTTATGCTACAGCAACATGGAGTCATCTGAGGTGTGATGAAAGCAGAGGGGGAGAACATTTCAAATAGGCCTGTCCGTCAGCAGCGTAGAAGGGAAGTTAGGAGCCACGCAAGAGCTCATAAGACCTTGTGCTAGTGGAATGCTAGAAATAGAAGGAAGGGGATGGTTTTAAAAGGTATTTCGGTGTTGGTAGGGTAAGAACATGTTTTAAAATGGGACTTTGATGAACACTTCCTTTCAAAGTAGTAGTAGAGGATGAGGAGCCAGTGAAGGAAGCTGAGAAGGGTCAATATTTATTCGATGTTTAGAGTAAAACACAGAAGGGGAGGACAGTGTCACAGGAGATATTATTGAAGAGTAATTCGAGGATAATAATCAACAGTGGCAAATGTTATAAATGTTAGATGTAAAAAACTCTGCTGCCTGGAAATGTAGTTCATATTTACATATTGTGAGGCAGTATATGTAATATGCTGGGTAAAAGTTGGCTTGGGATCACAGGCAATTAAGGGACTCGAAGCTTGACAATTTTAAACTGAGACTTAGCAAAGAAAATGGTGTTGCCCAAAGAAGTACTTCTAGTAAATGGCAAAGTAAAGACTCACGTCCGTATCTAAAGACACACAATCCTCAAGTTCTTTCCATTGTACCATGTTGTGTCTAGAAAAGAAAGTATGGGTAGAAAGTAATCAGAAAAGGTGAAGGTGAAGAAGAATCAAGCCTACATTCAGTTAATAGAGAGACGAGACGCATTGGACTATTATCTTCATGAGTATATGGGTTCATGTAGCATTATCTTTTAATATGTCCCAAGGTACTGCACATGGTGATTTTACTATAAATGTAATTGAAATGGATTTTACCTTCACTGTTGTTGTTTAGAGTTGGGGAAAATGATGATGGAATTTTTTCAGCTTATTTTATATTTCTTTGAACATAAGAGCTGACTCTATAAATTTTCATGTACACGTTTATAAAAAGGCAATAAATGGTTTAAAAAAGTTTTTGTTTTTGTAGGAAGTATGATTTAAGAAATTAGGTCAATAGCTTGCCTAAGTATTGGATATTTCACAGACTCTCACACTATTATAAATTATAGTTCGGGAATATAAGTGGGACATAGTCATTTTAATTAGGAAGATACACTTGGAAATGAAGTAATTTTTTTAAGGTAATTTCCTCAGTGAATGTTTTACGGATCGCTTGAAATTATTTACCATGCACATGTCACAATAAAATAGGTATTTATGGGGTAGTTTTTAATTAGAAATAGTGGCTTCTAGAGTTGAAGTAATGAATCACTTTATGCATATATTGGCATAAGTGGCCCTAGTGAAAGATGATCCCGTTGACAGTTTTGGATTATCCTAACTGAATGTTTTGTCTTCCAAAACACGACAAAATCTGTCCTACATTTCAGTTTATAGTAAAAAACTCTGCATCAACAATGAGATACAAAGATAATAAAAATATGAGCCTGTGCTTTGGAAACAAACAGGTAATTCTGCCTTTCATCATAACTGAAGCACTTTATAAATTAGTAGAAATATAAGTTATATGGCTACATATTTCTAAATGTAAATGGGGTTGGAAGGGAATCAACCAACCTTGTCAAATTTATGAGCATGAGTACAATAGTCTAGCTGATGAGATGGCATTGCAGGTATAAACGATATGCCATTCAGAAGGACACATTGATTTGAATTAGTTTTTTTCTGTTTGTTTGCATTTCATTATGTCCTAAAAGGATTGGTATAGAGAATAAAATATACATGAACTAGCACTTCTGATTTGCAAAAGTATATCAATGACATTTCAATTTAGAATACAACCTCTGTAGGGAGAATAAGACTGTGTACATACAACTTTCATTTGCCATATTGAATTGAAATGAAAGTTTATTCCTATTTTTCATTCTTCTTTTAGTCCAATTTTTTTATTCCTACTACAATGTACATTTTCACATTGCTGGTACTTAAAACAATCAATAAAACTGACATATAAAAATAAATTAAACTTGAAGAAAGTAAATAATGTGATTCTATGTTCATTCCTTATAAAGTGGTGTGCCTTGTACCCCTTAATTAGATAATTATGGATTTAAAAAATTGAATCCACCACTAACTGACTCTGTAGAATTATTTTTGTGTGAATTCACCAACATATCTGATACGTTAGTATTAGAATATATTCCACTGATCATTTTGATATTAAGGATAGCAGAACTTCAGTGACATCTAAATGTTGAGCTCAGAAAGCCTCAAGGTGGTTATTAAAAGAGTAATGAGTCTTAAACAGTAGTTTCATACGTAGTGTCTTTGATGTTCAAATAGGCATTGATTACTACTTATATCCATTCTCCTTCTGTATGTCTTGGCCTTTTCCCAAAAGTTTGAGCCACGGCCAGTGTAAGATAAACTGACTCTCTCTTTAATTTTAAATTACTTGTCATTGTAATCATTATCATTACTTGTAACCAAAGAAAAGAGGTGAATCAGGGATGCAGTCTCTGTATAGTTTCTTCTATTTTAATTAAAACAGTCTGTCTTTGTGAGGAATCAGAGGTAAATTGCACCGTCCATGAAATAAGATCTTTAGGGTGCTTTAAACAATCGCTCTATAAAACAAGACCAATAGATGTGAAGGCCATCTGGCAGCGGCAGCTCCCCACCACCCCCAGTTGGCTACTTTGGACAGTAGGCACCCCTTCCTTTTTCAGGGTAAGCTGTTGTCTCTTTAGAGGCCAAGCAGTCAACAAAAGATGGCCTACTGAGATGAGAACACTGTTTTTTATAAGAGCGCTCAGTCTCAGGTAACTGGACCTGTTTGCTGCCTTTCTAACAAATTCCATTGAAATTAAACCGTCCTAAATTTTTTTTGTGTGTTACACAGCAAACTAAATACCAACAAAATTAATTGAAATATAACAATTTTTTGTTGTAAAATCACCTTGTGTGAGATGATTGGGACAGAATAAAAGCAATAAAATCTGAAAAGACAGGTTAATATTAAATCTCCCTCAGGAAGGAAGACATTTTAAGTTATATTATTGATGTCAATAATAGCTTATAATGTACTTGTCTAATAGAGTCTTATAACATGATATTTTAAAGACAATTTAAGCTCTTGATAAAATATAATAATAGCAATGATACGTGCTATTTAAGTGACCATGGATAAGGTAATGAATTGCTTTAGTTTTCTCATAAGTAAAATGGGGATAACAGTAGTTACTCCATGGGGTTATAGCGACTGAGTCAATACATGTTGAGTTCAGAAGGGTTCTAGCACTAAGTTAAATATTTACTATTTTTTAAATTATTATTAATAGCAAAATGGACCTATATGGCTTTCCTTTAAACTTTTGTAGAATTTCGTGCTTTGTTTGACATACGTAAACCAATCGATATTTTTTCCCTAAAGAAATAGTATAAGACCAAGCTTTTGATACTGGCTTGTTTCAAGATATAATTGAAATTGCACTGCCACTTTTATGAGTCTGTGAATGTCATAAATTTTTGTTTGTAGTAAGTGTAAAGTTAAAAAAAGTTGATTCTTTTTAAGTCAAGTTATTGTGTCATATTAACTTGTTTATGACTATTCTGTCATGATAAATTTCTTCCATAGTGATTCATATGTAGTCAATTCTGCATCTGTAAATTACTCATTGTGCAGTAAGATTATAATATAAGGCAGGCTTTAACTTTTAAAAGACAATAAAGTCTGATAAATACAAGTGCATTGGACTTCGTTTTAAACCTACATTAGTGTTGCGTGCATCTCATTTATTATATTTTGTTACTTATGTTTCATGTTTTCTGTGTTTCTGGTGCTTCATTTAGTCAGGAGGCTCCTAATTTCTTAAAGCTCAGGATTGGGGTATTAACATTCAGAAATGGCAGCTCTAGGGCAACACTGCATAGAATATAGAAAATAAATTATTATTATTATTATTATTATTATTATTATTATTATTTGCATTCCAGTGACTCCTGTACTTTACTATGCATCCCTTATATCTGTATTTTCAGTGTTTCAAATGTATATTTGTATCATTATGTTCTGGGCTCATTATATATAAAGATTGCATCTCCTGTATTTTTCCCTTTTGAGTTGTCAGCCCACTGTAGATTGTTTCTCATTTAGTAGAGATTTAATAAAAATTTGTTAAATTTAACTTGGCTATATATATATATATATATATATATATATATAAGGTATAAGATACTTATATACTGTACTGGATGGTAAAATGTTTACAGAGGCATGACTTTTGATAATTTGTAATTTCAGGATTGTGAATAGAATTTTATTTAAATTAATCTATTTAGTCCACTCTGTCCCCACTAATGATATAATTTCTATGTTGCCAAATATGCTTTCTCATTTCCAGTCTCATCTTACTTAAGCCTCAGTAGCAGTCACAGCATTTAATGACTGATTTTTTTCCTTAAACCTTCTTTGTTTTTAATGTGATGAACCAAATCATGGATCTTGGCCTTCCTATTTAGTTGTAGGCACTGCCATTTGATTTTCCTCCTTTACCTGTTACTGAGTTCACATTTTGCTTTTGTACCCTACTTGACCCCTTATATCTCTATTCTGCAAATAGTAACTCTATGTCACTGACTCAAATTTAGATCAATATGGACTTCTCTTTTTAGCACCAGACTCATGTTTTCATCTTGACATCTCAACATGGATGTCCCATAGGCTTCTCAAAGTTACCATTTTCAAAAAGATTTTAAAAAATATCTCTGCCCTCCTAAACTGTTCTATGCCCCAGTCTTTATCATATCAATAAATAAGACATCCATCATGGCAAAAACGTTTGTATCATTCTTGATACCTGTGTCTTGCTCACTCCAGAAGGTACTCCTTCATCAGGTCTTATTCATTCGACCTCCCAAAATATGTCTCAATGAATCCCGTTTTCATTATATGAATATTCCTAAATACTGTCGACTTGGTCCAAGCCATCTAGTTTTCTGGTTCAGTGTCCTTCACTAGAATGTAAGGGCAGGGTTTGGATATGTTTTGGTTCTTGTTATTTTTTCAAATGGTGAGACCAGCACCTGTCTCACAGTATGTATTGGGAGATATTTGTGGAATGAATGGATTGATTGGGCTTCCTGGAGGAGTCTCTTCTATAATCACTGATGAATGATACCTTGGTAATTAGGTCTGCCATAGCCATGTGGGAAGAGTGCTAGCCAATCCTGTACTAATTGACACTAATATTATTTGAGATAAATTCAAATGTCCTTTCTAATGAAATATTTCTAGAACTTTGACACTATGATGAGTTTTGACAAGAATGACTCAGTATTTAGATTAAAGTAAGTGTTGCAAATGCCATGTGTATGTAAAATTTTAATTAAAAATATATGGTATCTAACTATGAAATTCCATTTACTCAAATAATAATAAAATGAAATGATTTTCTGATTTTAATCCTTTGTTTCTGTAATAGGAACAGGTAGCAGACATGCAGGATAGTTTTTTTTTAACATTAATTAAAGCTTAATGATTATCTTGAATCCTGTTGACTATTTTAACTTTTCTCAAATTTGAGATTTAATAATTCTGAATCAAGAAGAGTACTTTATAATGCTGTATTCGGTGAATATTTCACTTTCGATTCATTGAATCATTTCAGAATTAGCTGAGGTTCTTAAGAAATGCCAGTTTCTTTTGAGTTTTTGATTAGAGCTAATTTTAAAACATGTTCCCAGCAGATAAAGCTGTAAAAATTAATATTTGTAAAATTGAAGATGTACATGTTATCACTGTCATTTTTTAAACCAAATGGACTTTGCAAATATTTATTTTAATATTTATTATAGTTTATATTTATATTAAAAAACTGATTTGTAGTTACCATGGCCAGTGTGATTTAACAATTATACTAAAGTTCTGTGAGAGAAAGTTTACAAACTTTAAATTGCAGATCATATAATTCATAATTTCATTTATTTGAGATGACACTGAAGTAAAAACAAAGTTACCCACTTTTAAATGCCAGAACTGTTTTGCTTTGCTATATATGTTGAAAATATTTTATCAGTAATACATACTGCCATATGCAATTATAATATTTTGATGAATTTTTAGGTTATATGACCATTTAAATTTAATATCCTTTATGCAGCTATTTTTTTAATGGAGACTGTAGTTCCTACAATTAATACTGAATCATTGACTTTGTCATTTATTTGATTTTTTATGATAGAAATATTTTCTATTGTTTAAAAAAGTTCATATTCATTAGTAAAAATTGAAAATAATAGCAATACAGTGAGTAAAAATTAGAGCTCCTCTGATCCTCTGCTTACAATTTAGTTCCCACTAAATATCTTGTTTTTCACATTAATGCATTTCTTGATGAATGACTGTGTGCCCATTTTCAGTGTGAAATCAGAAAGTTTGATTAAGGTTTCTATGTATAGAGTCGGCAAGTTATTTTGTCTATATTGTATTGTCTGTATATTAACACATTGTAATTATGTATTAATCTGATTATTTGTCATCATCTCCTTTGATCATTGTGCAATCCAAATGTTTTATCCCTTACCTGGACAACTGTATCAGCCTCCTGTCTGGTCTTCTACTTCCTCTCCTGTCCCGACAGTCTATTCTACATAAAACAGCCAGTGAAGTTAATCCCAAAAAATAAGTCTCATCACTTCCCTGCTTAAAACTTTCTCATTAGACATGTTCTTTGGTTATTTTAGCAGGTCCAAATTAAAATCATTAATGGAAATTAATCTCCATTTTGTCAGGTTCATTCTTAGAGATAGTATTTCTTCTGAACATTTATTAGTAATCACTTTTGTAATCACCATAATGAGATGTTAAAGATCTCAAAATAATCATTTTTAATACTACACTATGTCAAATGTTTCTAGGAATATTTGAAGATTCATATTAAAAATCTGTGGAACACTGGACCATTTAATATTCTTTTCCATGTTTACAAAACCAATTATTGCCTTATGTATTACAAATTTCCCTTTGCAGGCTATTCTTATATTTAAACTATAGTATGTGTGTTAGCCGTTTATGTATTGAAAATGTTAAGCATTTGTTCTTGGGCCATTTATTTCTAAAGAGGTTATAAAGCATTGTTGTTTATACAGACTATAGGAAATATCTTTGCTCTAACAGAAAAATTAAATCTGAGGCAAAATTAGAAGGGGAAGATGCTTAAAAATTATTTGCAAAGATTCTTATGTATATTGTGACATTCTCATGTGAAAAAGCATGCCCTTTTGTATCAGCTCACAAATAGATGTTGGTCTGTACCAGCTTAATGGTATTTATTTTTCATGAGTGCTTCAATTTTAATAAGGACAAGGAGATTGAGTATTTTATGTATGTGTGTTGATTCTTGTGCATCTACTCTTTTGGCAATTAATGTGTAAACTTATATTCTGAGGTTTTCACATACATTGATGAATATACATACCGTTTTAATTATTGGATGATGGTCAGTTAAGGGAAAAAGATACAGCTATTTTAAGAGACATATGGATGTGATCTATCAGGTTGAGACAAAATGAGAGAATACATCTCATTTTATGAATCATTTCATTCTTTCTAGCTCTAGTGTGTTTTCTTGTTCATACTCATCATCTGTTTTTATTTCTGTCTTCCCTCTTAAGTGATTTTAAGCTATTTTTCTTGAAATAAAAAAAACAACAAGCAACCTCGATTTTATATAATCTCATGTATTTAAAATATGTATGTAAATTAAATTAAAAGTAGTTCCTAATATAATATATATTATATGTACACTTGAACTTTGTACATTAGACACTGTTTTTTAAATTAAAGTTTATTGGGGTGACAGTTGTTAGCAAAGTTGCATAGGTTTCAGGTGTACAATTCTGTAATACATTATTTATATATCAATCATGTGTTCACCACCCAGAGTCAGTTTTTCCATCACCATATATTTGATCCCATTTACCCTCATGAGACACTTTTTATAAATTCAGGATTTATTCTAAAAATTAAGTTAGTATATAAATGCTTGCAGACCTGAATAACTTCATTAGCAGGAAAGGTAAAAAATAAATTTTATTTTACATGAAATCAAGAAGAAGAGATAGTGTGCACTGCATAAAGTTTATGATTCCAAATGTGAGTAGTTCTTGTATAATGATGTGCTTTTCAGTACTGGTTAGTAGGTCGTCTTCAGCATATGTGTCTTATCAGCTTTAAAATGTATTGTTTTTTAGAAACATTTAAGATGATAACTAATTTTTGGCTTTTTAAATTATAAAATATTTCTAAATTTTGATTTTATTTATGGAATAAATGTTTTTGGATATGCAGTCAGTGCACAACTCTAAAAAAGACCATGATAAATAGATAACTTATTATGTGGGTGAGCTCTTTGTGATTCTTATATGTTCATGGACTTATTCAGTCCATGAACAATTACTGAGTGACACTCTATTTTCTGGGTTAGTATTTTTGATGCACATATGGCTGGGTGGTTTTTACTTTCAAGTAGCTCATAGTTTAGTGAGTCATGGTTGAATTCGGTAGACTGATTTATAAATAAGTAGCTACAGGAAAATGTAATAAGTTCCTTAAAGGATGTATGTACAAGGACCATTGCTCAAATAAAGAAGAGCAATTAAATCTACAAAAGTTTACAGAGGAAAGAAGTACTCGGAGATTATGAGACTTAGCGTTGCCAGCTGTTCATTTCCAGGTTGAGAGAATATATTCAAAGGCACAGCGGTGAGAAACAGTACAGTGGTCCCTAAAGTTAAAGCAAAGCGACTGTATTTTAATTAATTGTACAGTTAATTGTAGAACAGTCTCCCGGTAACTGTGCAGGTCAGATTTCTGAAAACTGTAGTGGTTAAGATTTATAGGTGAGAAAATGAACACCTCATGTGAAATACTGGGTGGGATCCAAAGCCATTGTCCATGTACAAAGACTGTTAGAATAAAGCTTTCAAATATGTAATACTTAGCATTGAAGAGAGAGGTCTAGGTTGGAGACAAACACTTGTGATTGGTCACCCCGTAGGTAACAGAAAATGTGGGATTGCCAGAAATTTTCAGAAATCTTGAACTTGATAGAAATTTAGTAATTACCAAATCTCTTTTTAATGCATAAATATCTAAAGATCACAAGTAATTCTGGACTAAATCATGTTGCTAGGAACCTATCAACAGATCAGCTTATAAAAATATTGGTACATATGAATATAGAAAAATAATGTTTGAGGTGAAGAGTATACCACTGATCAACACTAAAAATTTTGGTGTGTTGTAATTAAATTGTATTAAAAGATTTGAAAATATGAGTATACTCTTACATAAAACATATGCAAAATAATGAATGCTTTAGAAATCTTTAGGATATATGTTAAAAATGTGAAGACATCATAAAAAATATCCATTGAATTTTTGTGATTGCTAAGTTTATTCAACACTTGCCTTTAATGTACCATAATATTACTGGCAGTAAGGCAGATGCTTTGCGTTGTTTTCCTGGCAAGGATAATAAATTTGGCAACTCCCTTTTTCCATATTCTTAACCTGCTCATCTTTTCAGTCATTGTGTCTTGTCTATTTGATCTGCAACAGTTTAATTTGTGTACTTTCTTATTCCAATTGCTATTTTAGTTTACATTAAAGCTGTCAGCTTCTAGTTGTAAGCTTCCTCTCATCTTCCACTTGTAAACCACATGCTGGTTCAGAATCTTTGTAAAATATCACTTATATCATGAATGAGGTTCTCCTCAAGCAAACCTCCCTTTTAGTACGAGCTTCTCAGGCCTGTGTACCTTGTTTTCCCTAGCTACATGGGAAACTCTATAGGGGCTGGCAACATAATCTGTACTTCTTGGAAGTCCTTATATACAACATTGTATTACTCATATTATAGGCTTTCTCTAAGCCTTTTTTGATGTAGTGATAAGGCAAATATGTGCCCTCAGGGAGGTGATGACTATGCATATGACAGAGGAGAAAGAAGCTATGAATATTTAATTAATCCTTTTAGGACTTGACATGCTAAAATGCATACAAAAAATAAAAAACCCTGTCTATAGGTATTCGAATCACTCTATTACTTTCACATTAACCCATTTCATTTCCTTCATTGTACTAAGTTTTATCAGAAATGAACTTACTTATGTTGTGGTTTTGTCTATTTGGTGCACAGACTAAGCTCCA
The DNA here is from genome assembly GCF_001890085.2 of Hipposideros armiger. NCBI lineage: Eukaryota > Metazoa > Chordata > Mammalia > Chiroptera > Hipposideridae > Hipposideros > Hipposideros armiger. The sequence continues at coordinate 1,695,978 of NW_017731675.1, forward strand.
TAGGAGACTTGTCTGTCATCACTGCTGTGTCCCCAGAGTTTGCATAGTATCTGGAACTTAACAAATAATAGTTGAATTAGTTGATTAGTACCTAAGCAACAACATACAATTTTAATACCCTAAGATGGTACCTGCAGATGACACTCTCATTCACTCAGTATTAAATTGAAGGAAACAGAAACCCAGGAGAAAGATAGTGAGATAAAAAACATACTATTGTATAGCAAAATAAAGGTACTTGTGAAAGCATCATTATGTTGTAGTATACTGTTCAATTAAACTTTCTGATGTGGACTGTTTTTGGTAATGGGTCTTCTGTAAATTTATGTGAGATATATTAAGTCTGAGGTCATTATACTTAGCAACCACTGAAAGAGGAAACTCGATCTGATCTGAGGAGATTGAGAGATGGTTTTTGGTAAGTACTTAATCTTAGCTTTTACTTCTGTTAAGATTCTGATCTCAAGTGATGGTTAAGAGTGACTTCCTTTATAAATCAGAGGTGAAATTTTTCTTGCTAAGGAAATGGATATAAATATTATATATTTATATAAAACAAAATTATTATTTTTTAAAACATCTTTCTTGTTTCTCTTAAGTAGACGACTCTTAGAAGTATACATTTCTTGTAATATTATTTTTCTTTTCCTTTTATACTTTCTTATACCCCTGCCCCCTTTCCTGTTGTGTCGTCTCTTTCACACATGCACACATACATGGATATGTATACATGCAGGTTTAATATGTATGCATGTGTCATATGCAATAGCATTATTGCAATTTCACCTATTCCTATCAATGATGTATGTGTCCTATATTTCTTTTGATATAAGTTTATGGTTCTTGCATTTTATATATATATATATATATATATATATATATATATATATATATATATATATATATATATATATATATATATATAATCATTTGGAAACCAACAAAGTTTAGAAGAAGGACTTAGTCATGCTCAAGTCATGTAACAGGTGATTCAATGGCTATTTATAAAGTACCATCTGCTGTCTCAAGGGACTTCTCAGATTTATCAGCCATATCAGTAGGTTCCTTATAGTTCATGAGTGGCTTTCCTTAAGAGAGCATGATGAGGGTGATTTTATAAGAAGCTAACATCTGCCAATGATAGAAGTTGAGCTGCTATTTGAAAAGTTTGAATTGAAATTTATATATATATATATATATATATATATTTCAGAGCCTGTAGAATGACTAAAATTATTTTTTTCCTACTATTGCTCTTCCTTTTGTACTTTTTCTTTCTTGTCAAATGAATACATTCTTCTTGCATCATTTCCATCTCTTTGTAGATAATTCTTAAATTGATACTTATACTTGCATCCCCCTCTTTCTTCTGACTTCCAATATGTATCTATATATATATATATCTATCTATATGTATCTATATCATCATCTCATCTATCTATCTATATGTATCTATCTATCTATCTAGTTAATTCCTCTGCCAGAAAATCCTCTAGAAATAGAACTGCTTTTCTACCAGTACGGATCCCAAATTCTCCCGGAATAATATTGTCATTATCCTTTTAAATACTCAGACTCACAACTTTCTTTTTTTTGTTTCTATTTTCTCTTTCAATTGCTGTCTACAAACATACGTTGATTGTTATTCCATTCCCTAGTTTCCTTCATTGTTCTGTATCTACAGTATCCCACAGATACATACAATTCTATTAAATATCATTGCTATTCGGCATGATCTAAAGCCTACACATAGCCCTATAAATTACTCCTGCATTTTATTGCTGAATATTTTTTCTGAAATTATTTTAAAGATTGTTTTTGTACTCTAACAGTCTTCAAATGTGAGTCTAGAGCATCAGACTGCAGAATACACAAAAAGAATTATAGCTGGCCGAGTGGCTCGTTAAGAGCGTGGTCAATATTTCGAGCTCTGAGCAACAGCATCACCAGTTCGATTCTCAGCCTGAGCTGAGCTGCTGCTAAGCTGCCAACAGGTGGCAGGATGGCTTAGCTAAAAAAAAAAAAAAAAAAAAAAGAATTATAAAGGGCAGTCATGCCACCTTGGTATTCACTGTCTTTTATAATTGCATGCCAACAAATATTGGTTACATCCAAAAATCTCCTTTACAAATTATAAACTTCTTTTAAGCTATATAACTTCTCTATACTTACTAATGTGTCCAAGTCCTTGTTCATGGCTTTTATCTTTCTTGAATATCCTATTCTCCCACCCCTTTATTAACTGTCTTTCTGAATTCTACCCTTCCTTCATTATATTTCGATCACTTTCCCCAGTGGAGGGGAAATTAATCTTTTCCATGACTGAATGGATTATGCCACATTCAACTTTCTCTTTTACAGTTAGATGTTCAATAAATGTTTATTGAATTGAACAAGAATTTGTCCAAAATGTAAGCTTAGCTATTTTTATATATATGTATGCTCTCAGTTCATGGGAAGCACTGTTTTTGATGGAATCACATTGACTGTGTTTATGAGTGTATTAGTTGAATATGCTTCTTTCTAGTAACTAGTTTTGAATAGATGCATGGTTCAAGTTGATGTCCATAATATCCTTGTTTAAAAACTGAGGTTTTATGGTACCCAATAACAATTATGAAAGGAGTTTCAAATAAATGAAATTTTGAATTCTAGAGCACAAATAACTTTTTTCATTAAAACTCAAAATATTTTATTTTATTCCTTATGTAGTATTACTCAACTCAATAAAACATGTTGATTCAATTATTTTGAATTTGAGAAAACATTTAGAACACTTAGTATTTACATTTTACTTCAACATTGAGTGACTGGTAATGCTATCATTTTTTTTCAAAGATTTTTATTGGGGAATTGGGGGGATGGGAACAGCACTGGGGAATTGGGGGAAGGAGAACAGACAAGTTGCTGTTGTTTTGTTCTTCAGTCTAGTTGTGGAGGATGTTGCTTCACTGGCCCAAGTTGGCACCATCATTGCGCTCTTCCCGGGCGAGGCAGATCAGTCGCCGGCTTCTGGATGGCCGCTCACTGCGGCTGCTGGCAGCTCACGCTGGCTGCTGGCTACACACGGTAGCCCATGGCAACCCACTGCCACAGGGGCTGCAGCCTACGCCGTCGCCGGCGACTCACAGCAGCCCAGCTCCAAGTTGAGCTGTTGTTCAGCATCTTAGCTGTGGAGGGCAGTGTCACTGGCCCTCATATGTGGGATCCGAACCAGGGCCCTTTGGCATCCCAAGCCAGTTCTTAACCATTGCGCCACTCGGCCGGCCCAATGCTATCATTTTAATACAAAAAACAGAAGAGTTTGGGAGAGGGCACAAGCATAATGAATTTGTCCCAAGCTTATAAAATACTTAGGCTTATATCTAGGTTCCTTGAAATCAAAACATTAGTATGCATCTTAATAATTTATACTGAAAAACAACATAGCCATATATTTCTTATTCCATTTCTCCATTCTCAAGCTTGGACTTTTTTTTTTTAATATAGAAAATGCAAAACATTCTTGATCAAGACACTTACTGTTATGGTGCATTTTTCAATTTGAATTCATTTTTGTCCTAAATTATGATTAATGTAATATCTTGGAAACATAAAATGGACTGAATAGCATTTAAAACAGAAGTTATAAGACCCGGGTATAAAACCATTTTCTAAATCTGCTGCACTCTTTTTTACTCTTTTCTTGCCCAATTCAGTCAGTTTCATATTAATGAAGTATATAGTTTTCTCAGCTAAAGGCCACTTAGTCTGTTTTAGGCAGCACAGTCTGTTTACCAGCAACTGAACTAATTGTCCAAATCCCATTGCGGCATATCCAGCTGCATTCTTTATAAATACTCTGTTTTTAAGCTCTAAGTGAGGGTTTAAAGGAACTAATGCTCTAAAGAATATTTCAATACTTGTTATTTAATCTAACTTAAAATTGAGGTCGTTTTTTTTTCTTTTCAAATAAATGGAGCCATATTGTTTTATCATTAACAAGGATATTACTTATTATCGTTGTCTGCTCAAGATTTTATGTTATTATCTTATCTAAGGAAACCTTTTAAATGTTTAAAGTTAGTGTATGAAACAACCAATATTTAATTCAGTTTTTTCACATTTATTAAATTTGAAGATATTACTGATCATATGTTATGCCTACACTTCATGTGATCATGGTTTTCCTTTACTCCAGGTTGGTAGTGTGGGAGCAATATACAAATTCGTAACACATTTTAGATCTCTATACTCTCTATTTTTCATGGAAAAAATCACATATCAATTTTTCGAAGAAAAAAACTGTATTGAGATAAGCCATAACTAACTTCAGGTATCAAACCTTTCCTTGTTATTCAGTGAAAATGATGGTGGGCACAGAGACAAATTCCACTGCAAATTTTGTTAGATTTATATGGAAAACTCATTAATTCACTAACACTGGATTTAGATTGTTTCATTTTTCAGTGAGTGCCATTTTAAATACATTGCAACTATATTTGATTCTGATGCCCGAATCAGTGTGTGCTATTGAATGAAATCCAATGTCAGGGATTTATTTTACATTTTGTAATACAGTCAAAGGACTATATTTGCCGGAATTAAAAAAAGTACTCTTTGTTCACAATATTGAATCAATTCTATGCATTTAATATCATAAGATTTAGGGATGTAATGTCATTACATTTATGAAGGTATATTTTTATTTTTTTTTCACTTGGTATATTTGTTAGCTTAATGTGATTAATTCCTTCAGATGAGCAGCTTTTAGTAATATGGAGCCTTATCAGTGCTCATAGGCCTTTGGTGTTGTTATCTGGATTGTGAATTCTTGAATCCCTTGCCCTGTCAGCTTTTCAAACCCTTAATTTGGCTGTGGACAAGTCCCCCTGAACTTCTTGCTCCCGACACCCCCCGCCCCCCTGCCATACACACACACACACACACACACACACACACACACACACATCAGATTTGATGAATGGATTGTGTCTTGATATCTAGACTTAGTCTGACTTAAGATCATGTTGTCTTAACCTGCTTTTTGTTATTGATTAGGCATTTACTTTTCAGAATTGCACCTTGGCATACTGTTCTTAGTACATTCTCAAAGATGACACTTTTTTTTTTTAATTGGGGAATTGCGAGAGGGGAACAGACAAGTTGCTGTCCTTTTTGTTCTTCAGTCTAGTTGTAAAGGATGTTGCTTCACTGGCCCATGTTGGTATTATCATCATTGCACTCTTCCCGGGTGAGGCAGTTGCTCGCCGGCCATTGGATGGCCACTCAGGAAAGCTCACGCCAGCTGCCAGCCAGCCCCACTGCAGCCTATGCCATCGCCAGTGACTCACAGCAGCCCAGCTCCAGGTTGAGCTGTTGTTCACCATCTTAGCTGTAGAGGGTGCAGTGTCACTGGCCCTCATGTGGGATCCGAACCGGGACCCTGTTGCTCAGAGCTGGTGTCCCAAGCCAACTGTTAACCAACGTGCCACTCAGCCGGCCCAAAGCTGACACTTTTGATGAACCAAAAATACTTTGTGTGCAAGTTAGGTCATTTCTTATCTACTTCTTCCCTTTTTTAATGCCCCATTTTCTCCCAAATCTGCTCATACACCCTCACTCACACATTATAGTCTCTTATCTCTGGATTTTATTTTTGCTGGGATGAAGTGTCATTGGTACTGTTTATTGCTGTAAGGTGTTTTTGTCATTGAAAGCACTATTTCAAGTTAAGTATAAAAATCTCTGCAATTAATTTTATACATTAAGGATGCTTAGACAAGAGAAGTCTACAGAAGTGAATGATAGTTAATTTTACTGTTTATTGAATCCTTACAGTATTCCAAATACAACTTCAGAAACTCTATATACATTATGTTATATAATTCTAAGAAAAGTCACATGAGGTTGGCTTTCTTACTTTCATTTATAAATGAGACAACTGATGCCCAGAGGAGGATGATAGATCTGCAAAGTTTGAAACAGAGCCATGATTTAATTACAGATCTTTCTGATACAAAGGAAGCCCATTTTTTCCTTGCTATATCAGTCTGAGGAGTAGCTAAGATTGGTGATAAAGGTCAATGCACCAGTCTATGTATGAACTAAGAACTCAGGTTAATTCAGAGTTAGACAAATTACATAATAATAAAATGAATGTATGGGAAAGCTTGTTCACTATTTAATTTTGTTTACTAATTCAGGTCTAATGTGCAGAGGAAAAATATGTAGAGTAGAGGGTATCATAGACCTTGACAGAGTGTTGATGTAGAGATAAGTGGACAATGTTAACGAGGTAATGAACAGGTTATGTTAAGGAGGCAGTTGCCATTGTAGTAAGTTCCGTAATATGGTTGTCATATTTATGACATCCTCCTTACTTCACTATTGGTCCTTCAGATCTCAATTCTGCAGTACTTCCTCAGAGAATTCCTTTGGATTCTCTGGGTTAGATTTCTTTGTCATAAATACTTTTAAACTAAATATAAATAGGATTTTTCCTGTGAAGATGTGTGTGGGTGGATCTCTCCCCCCATATGTTAAATAGTAATTAAATTTATGTAGCTCTAAAGAATATGATCAGGAACAGTAATGTACACTCCCCTCATTCCCATTTCATACTTGCCTGATCCACATTTAGCTTTCCGTGGTTTTTTTTTTGTTTGTTTGTTTTTTTCTATTCAGAATATTTATCATTGGTTCAGGTCAGTTGATCTAATGAGCTACTTCCTTCTTGTATATTGATAGTAATGGGTGAATGTCTGACTTGTGCAATGTCTTGTGTTTAAGAATAATTTACTATGTGGTACCAGACTCTTAAGGGAGATGAATTTGTAAGAGATATAGGAAAGTCTCTGTCATAACATACATTCTACACCTACAAAGAGGCTGAAATACCACTGATACTGGTTAGAGGTCTCTCTGATGCTAAAGCTGACTGGATTTTCCAGTTTTATTAATAATTGACTAAATGATGATAATATGTTTGTACATCATCATCTCCAGAGAAGGGCTGTCACAGTTTATGAATATGGAGCTCTAAATCCAATTTATCATCATGGGGACACATCATGTGAAAAAGGAGAAGTAAAAAATCAGCATTATAGATGTTCAAAAATGTTTGTTTTAGAAACTTTACCCGTTTCAATTGGTTTGCCCATTTAAAACAGAAAAGTAAGAATTAGATTGCAATAAAAGGTAGGTTGCAAAGTTTGTGTAATTGTTTGCATGGGCAGCTGCCATAGTATCACTAATCATAGTAACTGGCTATCTAATCCCTACTTATGGGCATTTCCCTGCTCCAAGTAACAAGTCATTCTATTATTAGAAACCAGATAGCATTTACTCAGATAACATGGGGCTGAAAGGAATTAATTCTTAGCTCCCTTACTCCAGTTTATGCACGACTGCATCCCTCCATGTGTGCTTGTTTCCTAATCTTCACATAAATTCCAGGAATCTTGGTCTTGGCACAGGATCTTACTTTTTGGTGATTCTTGCATTTTGTATATATAACTTACTGTTTTATTTTGATATTACATTACAGACATCCCTTTGGGTTACTATTTCTCAATTCATTCACCCTATTCTTTGCTCTTTATAATCCATTATGGGCTTTCAACTAACCCAGTGTGTCCTATTTTGTCACAGGCTATACCATGGTTATAAGCTAACCATTAACCAGGTTGTATAGTTTTCTTTATTTCAGTAATCCCTGGATTCTTAGAACAAACATTTTAAATTAGGTTTCTTGAATCTGTGAGGTATAAGATTGACACAGCTGACAAGGTATTGAAATGTGATACTTGTATGTGAGATTTCCTGTCACCTTGTAGGTTCTGGATCTTGGAAAGAACACCAGGCCATAAACTAGGCTCAATGCTGGCTCTGCCACCTACAGAAAAACATGTATACTGTATTCCTGCCTAAACTAGTTGGAGAAAATATAGATGAACATACAGAAAGTCAGAGAAGATTTACGTAAAGGCAAGGGCAATCTTGTTTTTGTTAAATCACAGAATTTCACTCAGTGATGTGCAAGAAGTAATACACATTGGTTGAAATTGTTAATGGTGTGCTGATAAAATCTTGCTCTGCTTTCTTCTCAGTTTTAAACAGCCAGGTGTGCATTTATTTAACTTTCTGTAAGCCTAGGTTAGAACAACAACAGAATACTTGCTAGCAAAATATGTCTTGTTGCAAAGCTGAAAAATAACTAGGAAATGTAGGTGGAAATAGGGACAATAGTGAGAGACAAAAGACTTGGGGAAATAATTCTAAGCAGCCTCGTGGTTAGGAATGAGCCCATCTTGGCTTGAAGCCTAGGAGACTTTGGGGCAAGTTACTTTACATCCCTGTGCCTCAGTTTCTTTCATTATTTGTGGAATGATGATAATAAAAGGACTTACTTTATAGATGCTTGTGAGGTTTAAATGAAAAAATGTATATGTAAAGTGTATAGGGCACTTCTCAAGATTTATAACATTTGATCCGTGTTATACCCTATATCCCTTGGACTTCAAGTAATAAAGTTGAAATTTGATTTAAATTTATGTCACTAAAGAGCAAAAATTATAGTGGGGGTTGTGTGTAGGGGAGTGGAAACCAGAAATACATCTCTTTTGCCAATTGCTAGAGGTAGATGGGCTTTATGGGTTAACGGATTTACTAAATAAATTGAAGCATTCACTTCATTTTTTGGTTAAAAGTATTATAGTTTCTTAGCTCTCGTGATAAATATTTGTAAGAAGCCTTGATAAACTACTTTCAGAATTTGAAATGCTATTGTTTGAATGTCAGACCATATAAATAATGTACATGTAGAGATAAATAATATATTATTTTTTCAGTCATTGACCACCAGTAATTATGACCTGTAGAGTGTATAGTTTACTAAGGATAATGGAGTATGGACTAATAAATTACCTCTACTTCCCCTGAATGAAACAAAAAGAAGGGACTTGGAAGCCTATAGAGTAATATTGTTTTCGAATTTTTCTCTCTGTTGGTGTTCCATTTGATTTTTCTCATAGCAGTCTAATTTCAAAGCCTATAAACAAAATATTTAATCATATGATATTTTTGGACAACTTTTTCATGTGCATTACTTTCTAATACTTGCAGGGCTGTCACGTACAGATGTACAGTTTGTTTAGTGTGCAAGTCAAGGAAGCAGATAAAGCCTGAAACCCAGACTGCTTTTCCTTCCCAAAGCCTGTGCTCTAGTATGGGGCTGAGTCAGCACAGAGGGGGGTGTCTTTTCCAAATGAATTTGCACAAAGTTATCCTATGGACTAACAGCAGCTCTGAATAATTGAGGGTGACATTCATCTAATGTACAGGAGACAATAAGCAATAGATAATATAATTGAATTCTCTATCACAGATGTGTTGTGTCTTAGAGTTATTCAATGACAGCTACAATTATTCCACATAGATACTTTTATAAAAGATCATGGCACACCCTTACACTCATCTTTTAATTCTTTGAGGGGAAAAAAAAACACTATCCTTAGACATTTCACCATTCTGTTTACAATTTACAATATGTATCACATGCATTGTAGTGTGAATCTATGTAAATGAAGTTTATTTGTAAATTTTTGTCTTTAACCCTTCTTCTATTCCCCACATGCAAGGCTAGATATAAGGAAACTATTTATGATTAGAGTATTATTATTATTGCTTTTTTTCCCTCCCTTCACTTAGTGAGTTTTGGAGTTTAAGGCTAGATAAAGAAATATGCTCTTTTCTTTCTCTGATTGATCATTTGTAATAAAATAGCAAAACTAGGAAATATAGATGACGTTTTGAAATTGTAATCCTAAAACATAGATAAGCTGATCTGTTTTGATGGTCATGCATAGGTGGTTTCATTCCACCCAGGTTCTCCATGCACACAGGATTCCAGTTGTGAACGGCCGTCCCTGGAGGTAGTGCTGTTGGGCAGAGGGACAAATGTCAGGCTTGTGAGGACTTCATAATGGCTTGTTATTTTCCATAGTTTCACCTAAAAACAAAGCAACACATTTTATACTATGCTTATTCTGAACTGTCTTTTATGCTGAATTTTATACATATCACACCATGTGGTAGCTAATATTTTGATTATGAGTACAGTTATTAATGCTTACAATTTTTAATAGAAAATTGTCATCAACAATTTGATGATTTGGCATTAATAAAGGGCTTTTGGGAAAGTTACTTACAGGATTTAAAATTGCTCTTAAAGATCATAATAGCTTTCTCCTTGCAATTTATAGATCATTTTAGAGTGGCAACTGATATGTAGAACTTAAAATGTTTTGAAGCTCATGGTGGTAAAAAATCTATTATTGCTTTATTTTTCTGGGAAGAAAATACTTGGTCATGAAAAGACCTAAAAACCCATGTCTAGACACATCAATTTCAAATATCAATTTACTGTGAAGAACAATTAAAATAATATATTCCTGAAAAGGAGCTGAATATGCAGGACAATGCAAGTTTAAGCTAATACACAATTTCTAAGAAAGTTTCAAAATAGAGACATAAAATGTAGTGGTGAAGAGAATGGATGTGGACCAGTCCAATTTCAAATCCTGGCTTTGCCAGCTACTTGTGCTAATTGGCCTTTGTCAAGTCAGCATATTTTCTGTTCCTCAGTTTACTTATATACAGATTAGGGATACTAAGAGTCCTTAATTTGTGAGGCTGTTGTGAATATTAACTGAGGTAACACTACAAAGTGCATAGCACGGTGCCTGGCGGAAAGGAAAGTTTCAGCTGTCATTGTTACCTATCTCTTGAATTACAGGTCTTCCTGCCCCTCTGAATAGCATAAGGTGTTTTTTTATTGGGTTTTTTTTTTTTTGAGATCAGTTAAACAGTGAGTTTATTGAACTATTATTTATTTATTTTTTTATTAGTTTCAGGTGTACAAAGCAACATAATAGTTAAACACTTATACCCCTCACGGAATGATGACCGCCCTCCCCAAAGCTATTACCCCTCTGACGTCTTATATAGTCTTATATAGCTGTAGCAATACCATTGACTATCTTCCCTATGTTGTACTCCACATCCCGTGACTATATATACCTATATATTTAGTTATAGTTGACATTCCTACATTTCTTTTAGGATAATATTCAGATAACTTTTAACATGACAGATATATTTTGCATTTTATATTTACTTCAAAATAAAGATTTATTTTTAAAACAAAATAATGAGAATGTATGCAAATAGGAGTTTGGGGAGAGAAAAGTATGATGTATTATTACAGTGTCCTGGAGTGTGAAAAGCTTGATTTATAATCCTGGATAGTTGATATGAAAAAATAATACATTACAACAGTGAGCTTTTTCTGAGGTTTAGACTATGTTATTTTATGTATAGTCACAATGAATTTGGCTGAACAAGTGGTAGCTTTTTGTTTGTGTGCATACACACACAAACACACACACATATACATGTACTTGTGTATGTATTTATGTATATACACATATAGTCTTTATCATTTTGTCTATGTAGACTCATATACAAATACTTTTTAAGCATATATTTGATACATACAACTCTATGGCTGGACAGAATGGAAGTTTTTTTTCTGTAATCTGCCAGTGAGAAGAGTGTCTGTCTTTGGAGCTTCTTTTGTTTAGAGCTCACTTTACCAGTAAGGCATGTGTGCCTTTCACATTGGAAATCACTACAGTGACACTGGTATTATGGATTAAAAATGAGAAATCTTATTATGTGGCTAGTAATATATTTTACCTGTTTGTTAAAGAAAAAAAAAAACCTCTTAAAAAACACTTTAACATCTTGAACTAAGTTTTTTGTTAGTTCTCCTTTTGCATGCCTTAATTTAAACACTCAAAAATAGTAGTGGTGGGGTGGGGACAATTTTCTTTTAGATTTGAAACACTTCACAGAGGTTCTTTCCTACCTAATGAAGACTCTTGAAGTACAAAGACAAATGAAGGCTGGAGGAGTAGACAGGGCAGTGGAAAAAGCATCAAGGCAGTATTATTAAAAGTGAAAAAGGATAATTAATCAAACTTAAGAATATTTTCAAAGTTGAAAATGTTTTCCTGTGACAAGTGTTTTAGGTGAGGACAACTGTAACTACAAAAAGTAAAAATATGGTGATAGCGTAGCTATTAATATATCTTGAGGCTGAGGCCACAATATTCTAAATTATTTGTTTATCCAACAAATTTATTGAGTTTCAGCCATGTGCCAGGCCCTGATTGGTAGGCATGAACAAAACCGGCAGAAAATGCCCTTTTGAAGTATATATATTTGATGAGGGAAGTAAGTGATTAAACAAATATTTATAAACATAATATATAGCATTAAATTAATAGTCTACAACTACTTATTTCTGTTGTTCTATTCTACTCCTCTTCTACTCCTATTCTGTTCTGTTCTATTCTATTCTATCCTACCCTATTCCATCCTTCCATATTTTATCCCATTCCACTCTATTCTGTCCCACCACCCCATTCTACTCCTTTATTCTTCACTTGATTCTGTATTACAAAGACATATTTCCAGATAATAGCCCTGTTCTACTTAAAGAAACCCATTATTTTACAAAGATATTTGAAAATAAACCTGATCAGAATTAGATCTCAAGCACCTTTGATCAATAACAATGTAGAGATATATGTTTAGTTATTTGTTCAACAAACATAACCCAATTTTCACACAACTAGGAGTTATATCTGTTTTCATTTTCTTTATCGCTACCAATTGTATATTAGTTTCACACATATTTAACAATAAAACAAACCAAATAATTGAATGAAATATTATAAAACAAATGCTAATGTGCTTGATGACTGAGTTATGTCACCAGTCTTTATTCCATACCCACTCCCTGTCTTTGCTGTGTGCCTTAGGCAGGTCCAATGTAAAGTAGAGCACAGCCCCTAGAGGTGTGTGAACAAGTATGGACAAACAAAACATATGGCTCGGATAAAACTTAAGTAGGGATGCTTTGGGGTCTACAAGAGGTTAATAACAATTTTGAAATAAGGTATACTGAGGTGGGTCTCAAAGTATTCATAAGTTATCAGAAGACAGGAAATGACTTCATTTATTGGTTAAAATTTAGTTAAACACATTTTATTATATGGTAAAATGTAGGGAGTTATACAACTTTATCTTTTGAATTTATGTTTGATGTTTTACTACCAATGAATATCATTTATTCATCTTTTGATATATTTTATAATCTTTTGAAATATATGCACCTATGATTTCTTCTGATATATATTTTTTATGCACCAGAATACATGTATAGTTTGTGTCTTTTACTTAAAGTATATGTCATGAGGTACTCCCCTTGCCCTTAAGTATGTTTAGAATATGATTCAGGGGCTATTTCCATTATTTAAAAAAAAATGTCTCCCTAAAAACCACAATTTGAAAATATATAATTGCCAAACTTAATAACATTTTTTCCAGATATAAAATAGAGTTATTTTAATAGTTTAAAAAGTTATTTCACAAGGTTGTGTGTAGTCAGTCTCAAATATTTAGGTCTGGCCGCTTCTAGTCATGGTGCTTAATACAGAAGATTATGGGAAATTGATTATTAAACATAAAGTAGTAAAATACACGATTTTCATTAAATCTCTTACCATCTCATACATTAAGAAAATATTTGAGACATTTAAAATTCAAAAAATTCTATTCAGTAGCTCATTCTTTTCTGTGAATACACTTTTGATAGAACTCTCAGCTTAAATCATGTAGCAGTCATGTTCTGCAGTAGCTTAGTTTGAAAACCTCTGTTAAAATGCAAATTACATACTGTTGAATAATGGGGATATAATCAAATTAATGGGGCTTTAATTTACATTTTTAATCCCTTGTGACTTGTTTCTTGTTCTTTGTGACAGATCAGATTCAGTATATTATTCTAGAATGAGACCTGAGCTGGCAATTAAGATCCATGTGTTCCCTTTTAAGGTCTGCTACTATATGCATGAATTTTAGGAGAGGATTTTAACATCTCTTATTTTACTGATTATTAAAATCATTACATTGGACAAGGTTGCAGTTTCTTAGTTATCATTGAATGTCTCATGCTAAGGTATAAAATTGTGAATATATATATGTTTTTTTGCCAGGCATTCTGTATCTCTAAAAGTAAACAAACAACCATTGATTTTAAGGCCTCTTGCAAATAAAGAACTCAAATTCAGTTTTTTGNACAAAACGACAGCAACTTGTCTGTTCCCCTTCCCTCAATTCCCCAGCACTGTTCCCATCCCCCCAATTCCCCAATAAAAATCTTAAAAAAAAAAAAAAGTTGAACCAAAAATCTTGCTATTTTTTCATAAAGGTATTAATCAGCAAATTCTCTAGACAAAAATGTATGGAATCAAGAATTTGAACTGTATCCTTTAGCTCCTTGCAAATAGAAAGTTACTCTCCAACTGTATTTTATAATTTCTTCACTTTCTCTCAGACATTTGGCAAATGTATCCCAGTAGTGAGAAGTGTGTATAGGGGAAGGAATCAGTGAACTTAAGGAAGTATATAACATATCGTCTTCACTTAGCTTAAGGGATTTCAGAAGCTGTTTATAGTTGAAAATGTGTCTTGGAGTATATTTTTGGGTAGGAGTCAGTACATTCTGCCATAATAACATGATCCTTTATGTTTATTATTTAAAAAAATTCATTTATTTTGGCACAAAAATATATTTCTACTAGAGAATTTGTGAAAAGACTAGTCAATTTTTAATGTTTAATGCCATACATTCCTCTTTTGTAAAAAAAAACAAAAACCAAAGCTTGAAGTAGATGATTTTAAGAGTTTTCCTTAGTTCTGACACACCATAATTACCCAAATATGGACTGTGTACTTTTTACATATATTAAACTATTTCAGTTAATTTTTCCATTAAATGTCTTAAGAGTCTCATGTTTCATTTTTATTTTCTTAAAATTTGCTTGAAGAATAGAAGTGACAATTACTTCATTTGGAACAGTATATCCCAAAGCCAATAAAAAGTTGATCAATGTCAGAGTAATTTTTATGGGTATCTAGGATGAACTCTATGCTAAGAGGATTAATGCTACATTTCTTTCTAGATAATTTTGTAACTTGTGTTTATTTTGAGATACACAAGCTGACACTGAAATATGTATTTGTATAAAAGCATCTGCACTGATATTGGGGTGATTCTGGTAATAGTATTAGTGAACATTTGCTTTCTTGGCTGGAACGCTGTGAGTCAACAAAGCAAACGAGAAATAAGAAAGAATGAAAAAAGAAACAGTGGGGTCAGATCTGAGAGTAGCTAATGGATGCTTTTGGTTTAGTGATGTCTGAAATGTATTTTTTAATGCTCCTAAGAATTCAAAGAAACTTTTCCATTACATTAACTGTTTTAATCACTGAGAACACTGATGTTCTCCAGACTGCCAGTCACATTTCATCTTGGCCTCTGTTATATGTTTTCATATATGAATCTCTAAAAAAATTGGGGAATTCAGAATGGGACTATTTGACTCTTTCTATTTAAAACAGAGAGGATCTTTGTTACATTTATTTCTTGGATCTGGAAAGTGAAGATGTTTTGTAGTTCATATTTATTGGCATTAACTGGCAAATTTGCCCTTAACTATTGATTTTGTAGTAAACATCCCTTTCTATTTAAAAATTTTAAATGTGCATGTGTGTGGTCTTCTTTTATTTATATTCCTGTGAAATAAAAAATAAACTTTATTCAGGTAATCTTTCTGTGGTGAAGAAAAAATATGTGGATACACTCTAAATTTCTGTATCTTGGTCATATAGGAAATACTCAGCATATTATTTGATTTGTAGATGTCTGAAGCTGAACTTCAGCTGAACTGACAAAGTCTTTCCTTTTTTCTCTTCTTTTTTTAAAGATATTAGTTATTAACAGATCAACTCTAGAGAATATTGTGTAGAACATGCCCCTTTAATATCTTGACTCCCACTTTTTGTTTTGATACCATGCTCTCAACCACATCTAAGCTTTTCTTTCTATTAGAAGAAAGTTCCCATTAATAAGAACTAATCCTGACTATAAATCAACTACCCATGCTAGAATATTTACATATATAAAATAGGACCTATGAAAAGATACTAGGACATGCATAAACTTAACGTATGTGGAAAACACACACACTCACACACACACTCACACACCCCAACACCAAGGGCAGATAGTCAAAAACTATTTGGCTGTATTACCTACCTTCCTATGGCATTTCTTGATGAAAATACATTTGAACCATAAGGCATTCCTCAACTCTGTAAAATTATACACTGTTCCCCTCTTCTCACTGATAGGAATGATTCTTAAAGGGCGCTATTCTTTGAAAACCTTTCTAATAATACTTTTTGTTATGAGTAAATATAAAAAGTTTAAGAAATTGGAGAAGATTTAAATCAGATACTATTTATTGAGCTCATTATTGGGCAAAACAGCATAGTATACCAGAATTGATTAAGAAAATTTGAGAGGTAAAAATATAATGTAAATTTGCTGTAAACATGTATGTCAAAGGTGAAATGACCATATAGTGTTTACATAATATTTTTAAATTTGTGATCCATATTAATATTGTTTTTAATATCATTCTCTTATAATTTTTTTATCATTGTTAATTGCAAGGATATAGGATTCTTCTTTTTTTAATTGAGGTATATTATGTTAGTTTCAGATATACAAAATCATTTGCTATTTGTATATATTTCAAAATGATCACATTAAGTCTAGTTAACAGCTGTCACCATACATAGTTACATACGTACATAGTTTTTTTTGTGATGAGACCTTTTAAGATTTACTCACTTAGCAATTTTTAAATATCAGTACAGAATTATTAAGTGTACTTGCCATGTCATACATTACATTCCCATGACTTATTTATTTTATAACTGGATGTTTGTATCTTTTGACTCCCTTCATCCATTTCGCCCCCTCCACCCACCTGCCACCTCTGGCATATATTATACTAATCTGTTCTCTATATCTATGAGCTTGGTTGATGTGTTTTAGCTTCCACATGTAAGTGAGATCATACAGTATTTGTCTTTTTCTGACATATTTCAATTAGCATAATGCCCTCAAGTTTCATCCATGTTGCTGCAAATGCCCAGATTTTTTTTATAGCTGAATAATGTGTGTGTGTGTGTGTGTGTGTGTTTGTGTGTGTGTGTGTGTGTGTCTGTTTCACATTTTACTTATCCATCTGACATCAATGGACAGTTAGGTTGTTTCCATGTCTTGGCTATTGCTGATAATGCTGTAGTGAACATGGGGGTACATAGATTTTTTTGGAGTGAATGTTTCCATTTTCTTCAGATAAATACCCAAGAATGGAATTGCTAGATTATATTGTAATTATACTTTTAATTTTTTGTCACACTGTCTTTCATGTGGTGCACCAATTTACATTCCCACCAACATTACACAAGGGTTCCTTTTTTCTTTATATCCTTGTGTACATTTTTTTTTAAGATTTTTATTGGGAAATTGGGGGGATGGGAACAGTGCTGGGGAATTGGGGGAAGGGGAACAGACAAGTTGCTGTCGTTTTGTTCTTCAGTTTAGTTGTGGAGGACTTTGCTTCACTGGCCCAAGTTGGCACCATCATTGCGCTCTTTCCCGGTGAGGCAGATCAGTCGCCGGCTTCTGGACGGCCGCTCACGCTGGCTGCTGGCTACACACGGTAGCCCATGGCAAACCACTGCCACAAGGGCTGCAGCCTACGCCGTTGCCGGCGACTCAGGGCAGCCCAGCTCCAGGTCGAGCTGTTGTTCAGCATCTTAGCTGTAGAGGGCAGTGTCACTGGCCCTCATATGTGGGATCCAAACNTTATTACTAAAATGCATTTTTTCAGACCGTTGGCCTCTGTCAAAGGAAGTATATGTTAGATCCTGGTTAAGGCAAGTGTACCAAGATATCTCAGATAATAGATAAAAAGAACATGGACAAGAACACAAGTGTCCAGAGAAGAGAATGTGTGCGTGTTGAGGGGATGAATTGGGGAAAGAATTAGCTACCTTACATGTGATTTAGCAAGCATTAGTCAGTAATCTGGTGTGAGAAAAATGCTCATATTTGAAACTTTGGAATGATTTGGGTGGTCAAAATGCCTTTTATAGGAGGAAGCTAGAGTTGTGAAACAGGGCATCAAAAAACCTATTACCATGCTATGCAAAGCATAACAATGGATGTCAGTTTTTCCCCCTAAACTCTTAACAATTAATAGTAATCCTTATATCAATATACTTGCTAAATGTAATGTAAAAAGCAAACAGACAATCTTATTTATTTGATAGAACAGATTGAGTAATTGTAATAATCACCACAGGAGTACAAATATTCCTCAAATTAAAAAACAAAGAGATGACATATTCTGGAATATTTAGTGTTAATCTACATGCTCTTGTTTTACGTATATGTTTTCTGAGAATATTAAAATTTGGGGACAAATTATACTGAATATTAATGAGTGGGTCAGTCTCCTAAGTAAAACTATAAACTACATTTTCAAAACTAATCTCCCATAATTCTAGAAATAAACTTTTTATTTATTTCCATTTTATATAGCAGTTGGTACTTTTAGCTAGAAGATGAATTTCATAAAATTCTTAAGAGTTTTAGCTTGGAGATGAAGGGGTGAACCTTGTCAGGGGCCTGAGATTACTCAAAATTTAGAGACCTAGTAACATGCTTTAAAAACTTTAATAGTATTAGCTACTATTGAATCAAATGCCCATCCTTTTATTAATAATTTTTGAAATGTCTGAAATCAACATCTATAGAGTGTTGATTTCAAGGTGACATTTAATCATATCAAAATTGACTTTATGACTAATTTTTAAAGAATGAAAACTATTCTCTAGTTACTTAAATACAGTTATGTGCTCTTGTGTGAATTTTTATTTGTTTGAAAATGTTCGTTAATCTTAAGAGGTAAAGTAATATTGATGAGGCTTTTGCCTTTGTTTATTGTCCAGGTTTTTGTATTACAGAGTGTTAGGGAACACTTGACCTATAATTCTTTTGACTGCTTTACAAGCCTTGATGAAGTATGTCTGGATATGAGTAAATTTGTCTCTTTACTAGAGCTCTGAGAACTTGCTTAAGTATCCTTTGGAAAGATTTATTTCTGAGACATTTGATTTCCTATTTCAGATAACTAGTATTTAAATAACTGAAATAGGAAAACTA
Organism: Hipposideros armiger; assembly: GCF_001890085.2. NCBI lineage: Eukaryota > Metazoa > Chordata > Mammalia > Chiroptera > Hipposideridae > Hipposideros > Hipposideros armiger. The sequence goes on from NW_017731675.1 coordinate 1,715,176, forward strand.
AATAAATTTAAACCCCTATTGTTGCAGAATAGTAACCATTTGAGTTTTGATGCTTCTATTAAATAGTAGGTGTGATAGAAACATCTCTAAGTAATTCCTTATTACAGCAAACTGATTTAGGGTTTTTAGTGGCAATTAATTTCTTTCTTGGTGAACTAATTAAATGATAATCACATTGGTTTTTCTCCTCAATGATAATGTTTTTCATTAATATTTGATATTTTGCCTTCTATATATTTTGACAGGGCCAGTATAATTTTGTATGAGCATCAAAATGTTTGCAGATTTTAATGATGATTTATTTATGACCTGAGGGAACTTTCAAATGGCATTGCATATTGGTGCAAAAGTCCTAATTATTTGAAATAATTAGTCTTTTTAAAATATTTATTGCTGTCCTCACAAAATATTGTGTTGTAAAAGCCCACATATAATAGTTCTATGCCATGTACAATGTACAGTTATTTAGGTTTATATAATTTAACATATATAAACTTCTGTTCTGACACATTCATACTCATATTGCTTTATTTTACTTGTGTGCGAGGGAAGCAGTAAATAGCCAGGCTGTAACAGGCTTTCCCCTGTAGTCTTTATACAATAGTAAAAAATCACTTTAGGCTAACAGCTCCCTAAATCATTGCAGCATATTTTTCAACAGGTGCTGCAATGGAACTTAACAGGAAATAAAGCAAAGTAAAACCTTGTTTTTGAAAATAATAGTTACCACTGGTATAATTTCTCCCATCCTTTCTCCCCAACCCCTACCCATATATAGTAACCATCTCTTAAATAATAGTGGGGCAACTTTTTGTGAAACTGTGTTTTGTTTTTTTTAAACTAAAGTTTATTGGGGTGACAATGGTTACTCAAGTTACATAGGTTTCCAGTGTATGATTCTGTAATAAATCATCTATATATCTCATTGTGTTCACCACCCAGAATCAGTTCTTCCATCACCATATATTTGACCCCCTTTACCCTCATCTACCACCCTCCTGTCTGTGTTTTACTGCCAGGCATATAAATACCAGGTAGCTTGGCTTCAGCAGTTGTGTTCTTGACTTTGTGGCTTTGGTGAATCATTATGAGGTGCAGCTGGAAAACCAGTGCTAGATAGCTTGAGAGGGGTCTCTTTTTTTTTTAATACGTCTGCTTTTGTTAAATCTCCCTGAATGGAACCATTTTTCCCTAAGTCTTTTTCAGAGTGTCCTAAATATTCTGAAATATATAGGATGATTAGAGTTTAGATAAGCTTTAACTCCTTCAAAACCTTAACCTGAACTGAGTTCAAAATTATTTCCCTTTGTCCAAAACAATATTGTCTTATAAATCTGCATGATGCAAATAGTGGAAAGAATTAAGACCCTTGCAATAGAGGCCGGANGTTTCCTAATTAGAAAAAAAATGTATTAAAAAACAACAGAAAGCATTTATTATTAACTGCATGAACTATAATATTTACATATGCTTAAATACAATGTTGTTATAAAATTTATCCCCGACTTTTATTTTTAATAGTTCTTTTAGAAGCACTGAATACATAAATGGAAATAGAAAGAAACATGATTTTATCAAGTGTTTCCAATTTGTGCTTTGCCTTAAAAATAAAGTAGTCTATTGTCATTTCAAGAGTCGAAGAAAGCTCCTGGGTCCACTAGTTTCTTACTTTGTTGATGAGTGAAACCTCCAATAATATTAATTATTGGCTTTTCTTAAAATGCAGATATTCCTAGGAAGGATAACAGCTTGAGCCCTAACTGAACTTATGCTTTAGGTAAAGGAGTTTATCATACTCTTTCCTAGGTAAGGCAGATAAGGAGTGATAATTTGAAAAAAGGAGGACTGTGAAGGGAAAAGGAAGTGTCGATGTGGAAACAGTAGCTCCAAAACAGAAATCTGGGCCACAGGCTCTTGGATGCTTTGGTCTTGGTTTGCTCCTGTTCACTGAATCAGTAGAAAAACCTGTTACGTACTAAAATTTAATTAGCAAAGGATATGATGACTTGATAGTGTTACTGTCTGTTGATAAACTCGTCCTTAAATATCACTTAACAGAAAGAAGTAATAGAGCTGCATATTTTAGAGAAATAAAGAAAGAGGAAAAGAAGGTAGAAAGTTACTATGTTGAGAGTTCTGTTTTAGACTTGGCTGAGCGTATTGGGTCTATCAACCAAGCCAGGTGTTGTGGTGTTACCCAGGATAAATAGCCATTGTTTTCTGAGTATAATGGTTGTATACAGTACCTGCTTCTTGGCAAAAGACAGAGAGCCAAAGCTAAATAACAAAATCCCTACACCAAAGAGATTAAAGATTAGTCACATTTGGGCCTATTCAGAGTGATTTCAGTGGCCTGCTGCTCAGGTGTTTGCTTTTTCCCACTTTCAGTGTGTTTGTTAGAATAGCATAAACCTCAGTTTTAGGGAGAGATAATATTCTTCCAAAGGTGATTTAGATAAAAAGTAAAGTGAATGTAGAAAGGAAATGACAAAATGAGCAGACATATTCTCTCTTAATTTTCCTTGTTATTAGGCATGATTAAAGGGGAGAGAGTAAGGGTGTGTATAATGTCTTGTAACTTACAGGACATACTTATACTAAAAAAAGTATGTGTTACTCATCTAAAATTCAAATTTTACCTAACATCCTGCATTTTTTACTTTAATCCAGCAATCCAATATATTTTAGAGGCACAACACTCAAAACTTCATTANAGCCCAGCTCCAGGTCGAGCTGTTGTTCAGCATCTTAGCTGTAGAGGGCAGTGTCACTGGCCCTCATATGTGGGATCCAAACCGGGACCCTCTGGCATCCTAAGCCAGTTCTTAACCATCGCGCCACTTGGCCGGCCCATCCTTGTGTATATTTTTTATTTTGATAGTAGCTATTCTAACAGGTGTGAGGTGATATCTCATTATAGTTTTCATTTGCATTTCCCTGATGTTTATGAGGTTGACCATCTTTTTATGTATCTGTTGACCATCTGTATATCTTCTTTGGGAAAATGTCTATTTATATCCTCTGCCCATTTTTTTAATTGAATTGTTTGTGTTTTTGCTATTGAGCTGTATGAGTTTTTTATGTATTTTGGACATTAATAAAATATTATCAGATATATGATTTGCAAATATTTTCTCTCATTAAATAGGTTGCTTTTTCATTTTCTTAATAATTTCCTTTGCTATGCAGAAGCTTTTTCATTTGATGTAGTCCTACTTGTTGATTTTGCTTTTTTTTTTTTTTTTAGTGTCAAACCCAAAAAATCATTGCCAAGCCCTATGTCAGGGAGCTACCATCTATGTTTTCTTCTTGGAGTTTTATGGTTTCAAGTCTTACATTCAAGTTTTTCGTTTATCTGAGTTAATTTTTGTTATGTTATGAGAGGGTGGTCTACTTTCATTCTCTAGCATTTGCTGTCCAGTTTTCCCAACACAACTTATTGAAGATACTCTCCTCTTCCTATTTTATATTCTTTGCTTCTTTGTTGTAAGTTAATTGACCATATATGTGAGGGTTTATTTCTGGGCTCTCTATTCTGTTCTGTTGAACTATGTGTCTGTTTTTATGCTTATACCATACTGTTTTGATTACTATAGCTTTCTAATATATTTTGAAATCAGAGACTGTGATGCCTTCTGCTTTGTTATTCTTTCTTAAGATTGCTTTGGCTGTTTTAAGTCTAAAACAAATTTTTGAATTGTTTCTTCTATTTCTATGAAAAATGCCATTGGAATCTTGATAAGGATCGCATGGAATCCATAGATGGCTTTGGGTAATATGGACATGTTAACAATGTTCTTTCAATCTTTGATCATGGAATATCTTGCCAGTTTTTGTGTCTTTTTCAATTTCCATATCAGTGTCTTAAAGTTTTTAGTATACAGGTCTTTCATCTCCTTGGTTAAGTTTATTGTTAGGTATTATTCTTTTTGATGCAATTATAAAGTGATTCTTTTCTTAATTTCTGTTTCTGGTAGTTTGTTTTTAGTGTATAGAAACATAACAAATTTCTGTATATTGATTTTGTATCCTAAAACTTTGCTAAATTATTATTTCTGATAGTTGTTTGGTGGAGTTTCTAGGGCTTTCTATGTATAACATTGCATCTGAAAAAATGGACTGTTTTACTTATTTTCTCTCATATTATATGCTTTTTGACTTACATTTTCTTGCCTAATTGCTCTGTATAGAACTTTTAATACTATATTGAATATAAGTGGTGAGAGAGGCATCCTTGTCATGTTCTTGATCATTGAGAAAATACTTGCAGCTTTTCACTATTCAGTGTGATGTTTGGCATGGGCTTGCCACATATGGTCTTTATTATGGTGAGGTATATTCCCTGTATGCCAACTCGTTTGAGAGTTTTTATCATAAATGGGTGTTAAATTTTGTCAAATGCTCTACCTGCATTTATTGAGATGATTATATGATTTTTATCCTTAATTTTGTTAATATGGTATATATCATGTTCGTTGATTTGTGGGTGTTGAATCATCCTTGCATCCCTGGCATAAGCACTTGATCATGGTATGTGATACTGTTAACGTATTGCTTAACTTCGTTTGCTAAAATTTTGTTGAGGTTTTTTGCATCTATATTCATCACAAATTTTGGCCTGCATTTTCCTTTCTTATGGTGTCCTTGTCTGGTTTTGGTATCAGGGTTATGGTGGCCTAATAAAATTAGTTTGTAAGTATTTCCTTTTATTCTATTTTTTAGAAAGAGTTTTAAAAGGATTGGTATTGTTAATAGTTCGTTGAATGTTCAGTAGAATTTACCAGTGAAGCTATCTAGCCCTGACTTGTGTTCGCAGGGAATTTTTAAATTACTCATTCAATGTTCTTGCTGGTAATTGGTGTGTTCAGATTTTCTATTTCTTCACAGTACAATATTAGAAGGTTGTGCATTTTCAGGAATTTATCCAGTTTTTTCTAGCTTATTCAATTTGTTGGTTAGTAGTTGTTCTTAGTAGTCTCTTCTGATCCTTTGTATTTCTGTAGTAGGTGTTATTATGTCTCTTCTTTCGTTTTTGATTTATTTTTTATTTGAGCCTTCTCTCTATTTTATTTGGTGCATCTAACCTAAAATTTGTCAATTTTGTTTATCTTTTCAGAGAGCCAGCTATTGGTTTCATTGATCTTTTCTATTGTCTTTTTAGTCGCTATTTCCTTTATTCTGCACTGATCCATGTTATTTTTTTTTCCCATCTACTAATTTTGGATTTGTTTGTTCTCTTTTTCCTAGGCCTTGATGTGCATAAAATTCCTTATTTATTTTTTTATTTTTATTTTTTATTGTTAGTTTCAGGTGTACAGAACAATGCAATAGTTANTATATATATATATATATATATATATATATATATATATATATATATATATATATATATATATATATATATATGACCTTAAACAGGAATGAGTAGGTTAACTTCGTCAGCACCATGATACATTTTACTAGGAGGAAAAGACCTACATATCTCATAGCTTCAGCACTAAGCAATTATCAGCTCTTTAGTATCTAAAGCATAAATATATTTCACTTGAGCACTATTATGTTTCCCCTATTTATCCAAATGCAGTACATCTCCTCCAAAGATAAATTATTTTCTCCCACAAGATTTTGTTGCTGGTTAAATTAATATAAATTAATGTCCAATCTCATTAAATCACTATTGCCCAATTGCATAAAGTTACAGTTTTAATTTAAAATGATTAATCTCTCACCAAAGAATGTGTGTACTTTATAACAATCAATTACACTGTTTTAGACTAATCTAACAAACTGCTTTAGAATGTGGAGGAAAAATGTGAAGTAAATATCTTCCCACTGTGCTCTAATTTAACATTCTAAACAGAGTTTTCACAAGCTAGAATCTGTTTTAAAGCTTCTTTGTTCACTGATTTGTTCTATAATGTTATTTATTGCATGTCGCGTGTCATAGGGCCCCATAATTCTGTGTAAAAAGTAATGGTATTAGTTGGAATCATGACACTTGAAGCATATTTTATCTTAACCTGAAGGGGATGAAATAAGCTAGGATATCATTAACAAAACTACAATGTTCCCTCAGCTGAGAGAGAAGGAAAATATTCTGGTGAACTTCAGAGCTCATATCTGGAAGTGACAAAGATTTAGTTGCTTTGTGTCATTCCTGAGTCGTCCCCATGGTACTACATCTTTCTTGAAGTACATAAGAAACACTTAATGCTAATGGCAAGGTATTTTCTATAAAGTTACATTTTAAAGGTGGCTTTGGGAAATATTAGCAAAGCCATTCTGATTTTTTGAAACAGCGATGAATTATGACTACCAAGTGTAAGTCTTGATTAATATTCCAAAAATATATCTTAACATTTCTTTGCTTTGTCAAAATACCTGCCAAGATTTGGTGTTAACTGCTAGGACTAGGGAGATTTCCTCAGGAGCCTTGACAATAATTCAGGGATCCAAACTTCAGTTCAAGAATATTAAATCAGGGATAACTGAAGGTTCAAAATTGTATTACTTCAGTAGATTTATGACTATTTGCATTTAGTGTAGAAATCTGTAGACATCTTATTCATTATGAAGCTAACCCATATAGATCATGTGCTGATGAAAAAATAGTGACCGCCTTGAATTTCAAAAAAAGTTCATGATGTTACACAAGCATTTTAGTTAAGAATTTAGACTTTACTCTGAAAAGATAAAATGGCTTTTCAAAAATTATGGTTGGATTAGCAGCATTACAATCTGTATTGGCCCTGGGGCACTTTGAAGTCAGACTTTCTGTTGCATAATAGCCATACTATTCTATCCTCTGGTTAATCCCTTTCTAAATTAAGTGTTCTTTCTGCCTATTATTTATTATCATAACCAATTATTCAACAAGTACACAGGGTGCCAAAAAATGAATACACATTTTAAGAAAGGAAAGCTGTATTAAAATTATAATACTCAATATATACCGATAACAAAAGATGACTACAAGTCACATTTGACTTCTGCAATTACAAGAGGTGCTCAGAGTGCATCAGCACCCAGACGCTTCTGATTACCGTGAACTATTGCTTGAGCAATGTTGACCAATATGTCCACTTGGATACACTTTTTTGGCACCCTTGGTATTCTTGTGTCTCAATAGTTTATGAGTCTTTATTATTATTATTATTTATTATGTTTTTAAAAGATTTTATTGGGGAATTGGGGGAGGGGAACAGTGCTGGGGAATCGGGGGAAGGGGAACAGGCAAGTTGCTGTTGTTTTGTTCTTCAGTCTAGCTGTGGAGGACGTTGCTTCACTGGCCCATGTTGGTATTATCATTGTGCTCCTCCCGGGTGAGGCAGATGGATCGCCGGCCTCTGGACAGCCGCTTATGGCGGCTCTTGGCAGCTCACACCGGCTGCTGGCCACTCACACTGGCTGCTGACTACACACAGTAGCTTATGGCAGCCCCACTGCAGCAGGGGCTGCAGCCTACGCCATCGCCGGCGACTCACAGCAGCCCGGCTCCAGGTTGAGCTGTAGTNAGAGAGAGAGAGAGAGAGAGAGATTTTTTTCAACTCTGTCTTTATTTGAAGCCTATGCTCTTGGACATTTCAAATCTTGTTTTATAGTAAAACTTGCTTTTATATCATCCTAATAACGTTTATCCCTTGTAAAATATTCTTAGTCACTCTTTTCAGGTTGATTTGTATAGAAAAATGATAAATAGGTTTTGCCATATGAATCTTCTAAGTTCTAAATGTTATCCATTTTCAAAGCCATTTATAGTTTACATCACGAGAATATTGCACAGAATAAAGTTCCAAGAGAATATATAATATGGGAATTCATTTAGGGTATAGACATGGATTATTTGTTTGAGAAATCAAATATAACCTCAAGGCCCTTAACTATATGAGTATATACCTGGGAAAGAAAAGAAGACAATATTTTTTTATCATAATTTGTACCCCAATAAGAATTTTCATTGTGTTATATTTTGGAAGAATATACTTTAAAACAATTGATATGCTTTCTAAAAGCTGAATGCTTTATGTTTCATTATTGATAATATATACTGAATGGGCAAAGCTAGTTCAAATTCAATTTTTCCCTTTTAATCTCTTTGTTTATTTTTTATATTTATAGACAGCACATCATAGTAAGATTCCAGAGAGCTGAGAGCAAAATCTTTGTTTTTTTTCATTTAATCAGAAAAACTCACTTTTGAAAGGGGCTGGGAAGGAAAATCTTGATCCCAAGTATCTTCTGAGGCAGATTTATTTTAATAAAGAGAAAATATGTTGAATTTTAGTATTTGAAATTGATTACATTAAAATTATCTGGAAACCTACCCCTTTTAGAGACTCTGCTATTATCCCAGAGTAGGCATAACTGGGTAAAGTACAGTGTATTAAAACACTTAAGTAATAACTGAAACTAACAGTAGGACCTATAAAACAGGGCATTTTTTTATGTGATTGACAAAAGCATTTAGATAACAGTGATTTATTAGAATCACAGAAGTGTTCAACACAGGTTTTAGTGAACAAAGTTTTTGCTAATTCTGAACATTCTTATAAGATTTTGATATCTGTTCCCAAGTCTCAAATGTCATGGTCACAGATAGAAGAACGCCATCAGACATTTTTGAGAAACAGTAAATTATTTAGCCCAAGGAGATGACTGTGGTTGGCTTTGAATACTAGATTCAGTATTTTTAAAATATCCTTCATCTGCTATTATTTGTAAGGCATTACTTGTGGGAAACGATTAATAGAAAAACATGGCCCATGTGATGGTGTTGGAAGGATGAAGTAGAAGAACAATACAAAGTGCTTTGGGGCAGAGAGATACTTGAACTATTACAGTAATCTGGGGATAAGATGCTGTATGTTATCTTTGCTGCAGGAGAATCATCACTCCGGAACTAGCATCATAGAAAAGGCATTATCTCCTAATTTATAGGGGATGAACCTGAGTGTTGCTTAGGTGAGTGCCTATAGCTCTCTGTCTATCACACGATTCTAGTCAGGCTTCTGGCCAGAGCTGCAGTCTCACGTGAAGGCTCAACAGGAGAAGAAGCCACTTCTAAGCTACTTTGTGGGCATCTCTACAGGGTACATCACGACATGGCAGTTGGATTCCTCCAGAGTGAGCCATAAAAAATAGAGAGTGCATAAGAGAGAAGTGACAGTCTTTTTATTATCTAATCTCAGAAGTGACATTCCATTGCTTCTATCATTTTTGTTGTTGTTGTTGTTGTTGTTATAAGTGACTCCTTAGTCTAGTCCAGCCTCAAGGGAAATGGATTACAAAAGAGTGTGGATACTTGCAGGTAAGAATCATTAGTATCCACCTTAAGGCTGCCTGCCACAGATGTTAAAGCCTGAGATGTAGATTCAGTAGAAGTAGAAAGAAAGAACTATATTGACAAAGTATTGATAAACTTGGAGAGATAGCCCTAAATATTAACCATGGCTATGTTTCTAATTCAAGAAATGATGTTGAGAGAACTTACCTTCTTTAGGGCAATTGTTTCCCATTTGTAAACTGAAGTGCTGGGCTCAATTATACTTAAGGTTTCTTTATTATTTGGTGTTATTTCCTTTTATCACTTTCATCTGATTGAATTTTAGGAGCCAAGGAATTTGATTGGGTATATGGGTCATTAGTGCTACAAATAATTAAGTAGATTGGAAACTATGAAGAGGCCATTGGATTTAACAATTATAATCAGGCCATTAGGGAATTTTTTGAGGTGATTTTCAGTGAGTGAAAGAGACAGAACCTGCACTAGAAGTAATTAGAGATTGAAGTGGCAGTGAGTTAATGGAGCCAACATTTATTGGTTGTTACAGTGAGAATTCTGATAGTGAAAGAAAAAAGACACCTATTAGTAGTGCGTGCATGTGTGTGTGTGTGTGTGTGTGTGTCTGTCTGTCTGTGTCTGTGTCTGTGTGTGTATGTGTATGTGTATGTGTATGTGTGTGTGTTTTAGAGCATGAGATACTTCATATATTCCTTAGAAAAATAGGGGTCAGGGATAGAAAAGAGCCTCGGTTTTAGTCACTTTGTACCCTAGTTACAGTGCACAGTGGCTGGAGCAAGGCAAACACAAGGCAAGCATCTGGCGAATAAGTGAAAGCAGCTTTTCCTTCTCGGTCCTTGAAGGCTGGGGCTACATGGAGAAGCCGGCTCTAGACTGAGACTGCCTGGATGGAACACTGACTTACTCCCATGTTTATTTGTTTGGTCACATGAATTTGAACAAGTTTTTTAAAGTTTTGTGCCTCATCTGTTCCATAAGTGAAATGGGTATCATTCCAGGCTGCACAAGATGAATAAGGGAAAAAAACAACAAAGACAAACCCAAAACATATAGAGTGTTGATAATGGGGCATATGGCATGCTAACAGTTTAATGCATAGTTTTACATGGGAAGAAAAAATGTTTTTCAGGTATTTCTCTTTGACTTAAACAAGTCTGATTTGTTATCTGGAACCTTCATCATTGGCTTGTTTTATTACAATTTAGTGAAGTAGAAATTTATTGACCTTCTGTTAGATGCCAAGCCTCATGCTAGTTGATGGGAACATAAAAATGAATAAAACATGGCCTTGCCCATTTTGGTCTTATGATCCACGAGGAGATACACTTATGTGAACGAATGAGAACAGTAAAGGATTCTTGGTAGAATTGTGAATAGACATTTTGAGGAATTGTCAGGAAAATCAGCACAGAGGGAAAAATCCATAATATTGTGGAACTAGGGCTTATTTTGTGATGGGAGAGATTAACAAATGCATTAGCAATATATTGGGTTGTCGAAAATGTCATGACATATTTTTTTATGTTTCTCGTTGCAAAAATGCGTCATGACATTTCCAACAACCCAATAGATGATTAGGGAGCCTCTATAATACTATATTTACAATACAGCCAGCAGACAGAACATTTTTACAAATGTATGTTTTGGCTTACATTAAGAATGTAAGACAAGTATAAAATTCCTCTGAAATATTCAGGTGTAGTGTTGGCATGTAGGTACAAATGTATTATATGAGTAACTTCTAAACAGGGAAAATAAAAGAATGTGAAGAACATCCTATCACCTCTTGTAACAGTGAAAAAAATCAATTTGAGTCTTTCCTATGAGAGTCTTTGTTCTGTCTCCATACCATGAGAGGTTCTAAAAGTTAGGTACATCTGAGAAACAAATAAGTCTCATTGTATGCTATCACAAGTAGCACTTTTGGGACACTGAGATAACTTCTCTATTTATTTGTTGAATAAAGGATTTTTCAGAATAGTATTAGTTGCTAAATTCATAGAACCAAAGTGGTATAATCATTGCCCTTAAGTTCATTTTTTATTTTGTTTTTGAGGGAGGGCAAGTTAAAGTAGTTATCT
>NW_017731675.1:1733927-1797070 GCF_001890085.2 Hipposideros armiger
ATTATAGTTGACATACAGTATTATTCAACATCAGTTTCAGAAATACAATGCGGTGGTCAGGCCTCTACATCAACTATGAAGTGGACTCCCCAAAAAGGACATGGGTCCATCTGGCCCCTAAGAAATACAACATTATTGATTATATTCCTCAGACTGTCTTTTTCTATCCCTGAGGCCATATTGCAATTACCAATTTGTACTGTCTCATTCCTTCCCCTTCTCCTTCATCCCCACCCCCTCCCAACTAGCAACCCTCAGTTCTTCCTCTGTGTCTCTGAGACTATCTCCATCCACTTCTCCCACCCATTCAGTTCTTTAGAATCCACGTATAAATGAGATCATATGATATTTGTCTTTCTCTAAAATTCTTATTTTTAAATCAAGTGAATTACACTAAAAACATTGACTTATTTTCTGAAGAGTTTCTAATGGTCAATTTGATATTTTATATATAATTATAAATTTAAAATATACTTAATATACTTCTAATAATATCCTGGTTGTGGTAATGAACAGTGATTTATTTCAGTCAGCTAGAGTCTGACGTTATATAATTGTCAATGATCCAATTAATGTATAGTAAGCTCAATAATAGAATAGAAATAAAAAAATTATTTAATCAAATAATTTCATGCATTTCTTCATTCTAACCAAAATGACCTAATAATTGCAAATCTTTATTTGTATGATGAACACATAAAAGAGTAACAAGAAAAGGCAAAGAATAGAAAGAAAGCTATACGGTGCTCTGTAAATAGCATGTACTGATCAAAGATGCTACTGGGTAGACCCTGGGTTTCTCAGTCTAGTCAGGTGTAATGATGGAGCTGGCTGAAGATGTATCTTGGAATTATCCAAATTTAAAAGGCCGAAAAGAGCCACAACAAATGCTCTTGTCCTTTATGTGGACAAAAGTGATGTGGTTTGTTAGCATTAAATAACACCAATGACAAGGTGATGGAAAACCATTAAATAAAATTCATCCATGGAGACATTTATGTTAGGAATGTTTGGGATTTATTTATTATTTAGGTTCCCTTATTAAGACAGTGGAGAAGTTGGAGATAAAGTATGTTTATCTGTGTTTTATTTTAGGCCGCTTATTAGAATATGCATTTCATTAAAAGTAAAAACTAAGGCATATGATAGAGGAACAAGAAAATAAGAACTGTTATCCATAGCCCACTATTTTAGTTGGCTAAAAGTCTTGCACTTTCACAAAGAAAAGTAATGATCTTCACTTTATTTTACCAATTTTAGGAAAATATGCAGTAAAGGATATAAACTTTGTTTAAACTGTGTCATGTTTCATGCATACCAGTTTAAAAAAATCTTTGGTATGTTAATTCTTCATAAAAGCCAGACCGTCTTTTCTTCCTAAATGGAATTGTCTTGAGATACTTTAGGGAACACCACTTAAAAATAAATCAATGTCTAAAATGCAAGGAGAATGAATGTATTCTTTAGGTTGTTTTCAACTATACCTTATTCAGGAATTGCAGTATTGCTGTCAAAGCAAAGCCAGAAAACTTAGATAAGTATTGATCCTAAAACAGGTAAAATAAAGATTTTTAATTTTGTAATTCACAAACATTTTGACTCAAAAAATTAGTACAAATACAGTTATTGAATTAAAAAAATGCTTTTAGCCTAAAGATCTTTGAACATTTTCCATTATAGGGATTATCTAGTTTGGCTTTTTGTGTGCCATCACTGTAAAACAAATTATGAAACTATTTAAATAAATTGTTAAAAAAGGATCCAGACATATATGTATAATAACCTGTCACTTTGGCTGTTTCTGATGGATTTTCCATCACAGTCAATCTGTTTCCTTACTTTATTTCTTGCTAGAGCCAAGTGTTAAGCAATGACACTATATATCTTTTTGTACAGCTTGCCAATTTTGGTTACTTTAGAACCTATATGCTCCTGAATTGTCCTTGTGAATCATCATTCTGCTGAGAAAGGACTGAACAAAGAAATGATTTATGTACTGAAACATAAATATAATTTTTAAACTACATAACTCAAAGACATTTTTATCTAAAGAGGGGAAAATGCTTTTTGTGGGGATCAAAACAATATTATCTTTAAAGAAATAGGAGCCATTAAGCTATTTTAGATTTCTTAATTATTAAGAAAGTAAAAATGTATGAAAAAAGTTTCGTATATGCATTTATATTAAATGATCTTAGTCTGGATAATTTTGGACAGCCACATTTATGCTTGTTTTTTCAAGTTTTCTTTCCTTATGCATTTCAGTTGCATAATCTCTATTTAGCTTGAGTTGCTGTTTGGGCTAAATTCATTTAAATATAACTTGGAGATAATTATGTACTGTTATCACCTAATGGGAAACAAATTGATGAGATCATTTCATTGAAGTTTCTGGTTTTTGAGCACTTTATAAAGATAGGACATCCAGAGCATTCACTGTAAAGACCTTGATTGGATAAAGAAGATATAATACACACACACACACACACACACACACACACACACACACACACACAATGGAATACTATTGTCCCATAAGAAAATATAAAATATTGCCATTTGCAATAACATGGATGGATCTTGAGATTAGTATGCTAAGCAAAATAAGTCAGACAGAAAAAGTAGAGAACCATATGATTTCACTGATATGTGGGATATAAAACTGAAAACAACAGAAGAACAGGAAAACAAATGAAGAAACAAATCTCATAGACACAGACAATAGTTTAGTGGTTACCAGAGGGTAAGGAGGGAGGAGGGTGGTAGATGAGGGTAAAGAGGATCAAATATATGGTGATGGAAGGAGAACTGACTCTGGGTGGTGAACACACAATGTGATGTATAGATGATGGATTACAGAATTGCCCACCTAAAACTTATGTAGCTTTACTAACAATTGTCACTCCAGTAAACTTTAATTTAAAAAAAAGGAAAAAGATCTCTAGGTGAGATATGTATGCTTTTTATTGTGGGTAGCTTTTCATACTCCTTCACATTTTCAATGAGGCTGTTTTTTTTTAATTATTACTTTTTCATTTACCAAGGCTTTCTTTGTTTTTAACCAATTATTTTATTTAAGTCAGTATAGTTGATTGGCTTAATTATTTCTCTACCTCAGAAGATGTATACTATTATTTGTGTAGATATCTTCAGGAATTGTTCATTGTAACTTCTTAAATGATAAGTGCTTGACATTGTTTAATGAGATGGTATTTATTTTTATTATTAGAAAATATACAAATATATAGAAGATACACTGAGAAAAATCAATTGACTAATTATAGCTTTAGATTATGTATTCATGCTCTCTTGTACTAGGTTATTAAAATCACAGAAATTTTGAGTTGCAATATTTTTTGGATACAAATATGAATGAATTGTATAATAAAGAGTATATGCTTTCTATGTGGTAATATTTACAGTTATGGAAAATATACATGTTTGAATGAATAAATTAGTATATTAGTGAGTATCATGAGTTATGTTATAAAATTCTTTAATTATTTGAATCAAAACAGTACTTGGCTTATATGTTTCTTTTCTGAATACACCCTTTATTATCCTGTATTTAAATACAGAGGATGCCAAAAAAAGTATACACATTTTAGGATAGGAAAAAACTGTATTAAAATTGTAATACTCAATATATACCAAAAACAAAAGACGAATACAAGTTATGTATATACATTTTTTTTTTGGCATCTTAGGTACATTAGCCAAACCAATTTAGTGATTTCTTTGCACTGAGGTACTTTCACTTGGAAATTTCCCCTTCTTTTCTTTTTTGCTTGTGTTTTTTTTCTTTGTTTACAACATTTTGTTTATTTATTTCCAGACACAACTGGTGCTTTATTTATTTATTTATCTATTTATTATTTATTTATTTAAGCATGCTTGCATGCATGCTGCTGCACGTCAGTTTCAACAGTGATAGGACTAACAGAAATAAGATGGATGGAACAAAAGGATAGTTTCATTGTGGTTTTCCTTTCGCTCCCTGTTTGCCCTTTGTCTACCTATTAAAACCCTGCAAGTTGAGGAGACATTTTTGATGGGAAAATAGGCTTCTTTATCCTGAAAGCTGGAATGCCACTAGGTCCATCTTATACTTGTTTTATATTATTATAGTTAGAGTAAATAAAAAGAAATGTATGTAAAGTTAAAATGCTGTCAGTATATTAGCACCTATTAAGAACCCCGTAAGAATAGCTGTTATAGTAATTATCATCTCTACTAAATTATATACACCTTACTCTAAAGATTAATTTTACTTTAGGCATTTTTTTTTCTTTATGAAGAATAGTAGCTATTCTTCCAAGTGCAATTTGCTATCTTTAAAGTTAACTTTTAAAAAAATGGCCCATTTTATAATGTGTTTGCTACCTATAAATGCTAATTATCAAAGCATTAGTATAAAAATGTATTGATGCACTCATATTTTTAATCTGTGTCTTGCAGTTACGCTAAACATTACTGTGGTAGCTATTGATGTTAAAACCATAGATACGTGTTTAAATAAACTCCCAGTTAAGCTGAAGTTACAGTAGAAGTATTGCATCATATGCTACAACCTTAGAAACTCTCCCTTGGCAGTAATGGTCCCTACCTTCCTTTGGGTATTTTAGGCACTGATACTTCATAATGGGCCATTAAGGAAGATGTTTAACTTGAGACCTATCCAGGTGCACCCTACTGAGATGAGATAATTTGCAAAACATGTGTATTCTTTATCCCGCATGGTTGCTACTGATACACTAACTACAAGGAATGAAATACAGGAAAGCTCTCTTGCAATACTTTGTGGATCACAAAAGACAATACATTCTTTCATAATCTGAAGAACAAGCTATTTAAAACATAGATATCCTTTTTTAAATAAGGAGGTCCTGAAGGGATTATTTTAGATCTTGTCTGCTATACATGTTTAAAATTTTCCACTATTTTATAATCATCTCTTTTGTGTTAATACTTGTGTAAATTGCTTTTGAGTAAAAAAGAGACCTATTGAAATTTTTAAGAAATGTGAATATCAAGGTTTTAAAGTCAAATTGTTTATATGAAAGAGATGAATGGGACTGACCAGTCAGGATAACTAAACCACAGGGAAACTCTGATATAATCATCTAGCTCTTAATGAGATTTAGCTTCCCCTGCATTCCTCTTGGTTTGGGAAGTCTTCAAAGAAAGTTTAAATAAATGAGTATTTTTTTCCCCTTATCTGCTAGGAGGAATTGGAATAGAATGAATTTGACATTACTTTCTCATTTATTTGTAGTTTCTCTATTCTAAGCTTTATTTTTAAGTCCATTATTTAGTAATGGTCACTATTTTCAGAGAAATCATGTTAAGAAATGAGATGATGCCAAGTTTGGTGTCCTGTTGCTTGATACAATTCTGGTCATCTTAATTTGACATTTAAAGTTTATTGTTCACAGCTATGGAAACAACCTTTTCACCAATGTCAACTGTAGTCCTATTTGCCATGATAATTATCAATTTTAGAATTTTACAGGAGAATATGTGATTATGTTGGTTTTACATCAAACCCTGAAACCCTGAAACTTCACTTAGAGCACAAACTAACACCAGATATAATACATTGTCATAGTTGTCAATCACAAAGTGGTCAGTTAATTTCAGTTATAAAATTGCCAAAAAGGAAAAAAAAACACAAAACACAAAAACAGTACTATTGGGTTGTCGGAAAAGTCATGATGCATTTTTCTATGTTTTTCATTGAAAAATGCCTCATGACTTTCCTGGCACCCAACAGTTAATCGCAATCATAAAGCCTTTGAAGATGATAAATATCCACTAAACATTGGAAAGGATTGAGCCTAGCTTGGTTAATCATTTGTCATTTGATTCTTGAAGTGAAAATAAGTATGATAAAGTCACAAATAATTCTACATTGAAGATGCAGTTGCTTTTTCTTAGTAACATGCAATGTAATCTCAGTTCCCTTCTTGGAAAAATTACTTTAATAACAGAATTAAATAGTCATGCTGATTGGAATTAGATTTTGAAGTGTTTTAATAATTTCACTGGGACCAGCTGAGTGGCTCGTTGGTTGGGAGTTGACTTGGGAGCTCAAGCTCTGAGCAGCAGGGCAGTTGGTTCGGACTCCACATGGGCCAGGGATGCTGCACCTTCTATAGCTAAGATGGTGAACAACAGCTCGACCCGGAGCTGGGCTGCTGTGAGTCGTTGGCGACAGCGTAGGCTGCAGTGGGGCTGCAGTGGGCTGCCGTGAGTGGCCGGCAGCCAGCGTGAGCAGCCGTGAGCAACGGTGAGTGGCCTTTCAATGAATAGCCAGTGACGGATCTGCCTCACCTGGGAAGAGCACAATGATACCAACATGGGCCAGTGAAACGACGTCCTCCACAACTAGACTGAAGAACAAAAGGACAGCAACTTGTCTGTTCCCCTTCCCTGATTTCCCAACACTGTTCCCTCCCCCAATTCCCCAATAAAATCTTTAAAAATATCTATATTTTTTTCATTTAGGAAATATTGTTTTTTCTTTCAACTGATGGTTTTCAACTTTTTATATAATTTAAGAAGCACTTACTTGGCTTCTAAGAACCTCCAAGGCCATTATTCCTGGGAAACTCACTTAATGAAGTCTGTGGCCTTGCCTCTAACTCACCCAAAAACAAGCATGGATAAAATAGGTTATTAATATCTATTCAGATGTTCCAAGACATACAAGTACTTGATGTCAGGTAGGAATTATTCAGATGGAAGATAATGAAGTCCTTCTGTTTATGGCATGATTCTCTCAATCTGAATTTGAATATTGCGGGAGACCAGCTCCCGCAGGTCCAGAGATTCCCTCAGGTGGAGGCAGAGGCCGCGGAGACACAGGAGAGCTTTTTCAAGAAGAGAGGTGTCTCACTTTATTCTTACAGCATGTCCCTTTTATACTGGGTAGTTGACCTTTTCCAGAGTTAAACTTTTGCCCTTTTGGAAGTTGTTTTTCTTCCTCCTGATGTTTCTGTTACAGGGTACAGCCTGACCTGTTCTATGCTAATGACTAACTTATCCTAACAACGTTTCAATTTTTACCTATACTGGCTTTGTGGCCGGAGCAGAGTTCCTGCCCTGGCGCCTAAAGGATGTTTATTACTTAGCAATTATTTCAAACACTACTGGCTAAACAGGATCTTAAGAATTATAAGGTGCATAACTTGTCTATTACTAAGAAACTAACAGTAAAACAGAATTATCATAATATGTCCAAAACTCACTTATTTGGTTAAAGTAAATAAAACAATCAATATAAGAAAGGGTGTCAGATCTTTATCCTACTGGGGGGCATCCAAAGGGGAATTTAAATTTTCCAAGACATAAAGCAGTATCTGTTTCTCAGTCAGAGCTTCAGAATTTGTCACAATAGCAGTGTGCTTGGCCATGTCAAACACTGAGGCGCAGCCGGCTCCCAACAGAATATTTCAGTGTAGAGCTGTATCCTACACACTAATCACACCTAGCTAAAAGTCCCTTACATTTACATTAGGTGTTATCCTCATACAGGCTACTAAATTAAAAGTCCCATAGACTGGGTATCTAATAAACAATTAGACATTTATTTCTAACAGTTCTGAAGACTAGGAAGTCCAAGATCAGGGCGCCAGAATGGTTGGGTTCTGGTGAGAGCCCACTTCCTGTGTTATACAGACAACTGCCTTCTTGCTTTAACCTCACAGGTGGAAAGGGCTGGAAAGCTCTCTGGGGTTTCTTTTATAAGGGCATTAATTTCATTCATGAGGGCTCTGCTCTCATGACCTAATCACCTTCCAAAGGCACCACCTATAAACACCATCACATTGGGGATTGTATACAGCATATGAGTTTTGGCGGACACAAACTTTCAGTTTATATTTATGCTGCAGAATCCATAGTCAGTAGAAGTGATGAGAGGCAATAGAATCTAATGAATGAAAGCACAAACCATGGGTCTAGACTGGTTAAATGAATATCTGGGCTCCTTTGTTTGTAGCTATGTGTCCTCAGTAAGATCTTTCATGTTTTGCTCCCTCAGTTTCCTCATTTGTCATTTATGAATAATAATAGCTCCTTTCTTTGGAGTTGTTATAGAGTTAGCTGTTGTTATGAGGAAGACTGTTATTTGACTGGTACTCTAGATTTTGGGATAGATTCATATGTTCCTGTTAGAAATGGAATTATTTACTTTGAAGTAGACACCTGTTGTGTTCTGATTTTTTTTAAGCTGTAGCTTGCCTGCCCTTACTAATTTATATTTCTGTTAGAAACATAGAAATCAATCCTTGATTATTGTCATAAATGACATATTGTTAAGCAATTGTTGGTTTCTTGAATATCCTCTTAAATAATAGCTATATGCATTCAGACTTATTCAATATTGAATAATAACTTATTCAGTTAATATTGATGATAAAAATTTGAGATTTTATGAGTATTTTCATTTTTGAAGAGCAAAGTAAAGGATCTATTTTTTACATCAAATATATTTTTAAATCATGTACACAGAGAGTATGAAATCTGTGTTTTAGTTTTAATTATCTCAATTCAAGCAATTGAATTGTTTTCCAACTAGTTGCATTATCATAATTATACATAGCTTAATTTCAGACTTGTTTATTTTATTTTATTTTATTTTGAACATGTCAATGGTGGTAGATATTATCTTCTTCAAAGTCTGTTGGAAACAAACTCCAATCAAATGCTTTGTGGGATCCCCAGGAAGAGGTTAACTTAAGGATACTTCACAATAAAATGATCCTGTGTAAAACATCAATCTGCTTCATTGTTAAATGATATGGTGCCTTAAAGCCAAAAATGGCAATGTTCATTAAATCCAAATTTGTTCCTAAACATTAATAGACACTTATTAGATCATAGCATTATCTGAAAGACAATTAGATGGGACTTGAGATACTCTAAAGAACTTTCTTATTAAAATTACCTTCCTAGATTACTTGTTTTCTAACATAACATCAATTTATGTTTGAAATATAATTATAAGGAAATGTGTGTTTTAAGCAATAAAATATTGTTTGTTAGCATTTCTGATAATGTGTTAGAGATTTAACATTTCATTGCTTGAAAAGTGTAACATTTTAAAAAATAATTAAATTAAAAATTGTCTTCCTTTGCTCTCATCTCTCTGAAACTTATGGAGGAGATAGTAGGGAAGGAATGAAGAACTTTTCACCTGAGTGAAAGTTCTAGTGGAAATGTGGTTTTAGTCCTGATCTACTCTCCCTTTTTCCAAATTGATTTAACTTTTTTTTGGTATCTTTTGTACCCATACTCTGTTGTTTCCTTGTATTTTCTGTCCTGATTTATTTTTCCTTTCACCATGACAAAATACATAACTGTGATATTTCTAAAACTGTAAAAAACGGTGTCTTGACTTTCTTTAAATGATCTATATTTTAAATCACAATCTGGACTTGTAGGTGACTGAACTCTCACCATACTAACTGGCAAATGTTGTTACTGATATTGGTAACCTAAGGTATTTTTCTTTTCCCCTCCATTTTCTGCTATATACCATGACAGTGTAATCTACAAAAAGCATGGTGTTTTTGATGTACCTTCTGACTCTATCCCCATTTTCACCCAACCACTCACAACCTCTTGTTAAATGTTCTTTTGTCCCATGCACCACCAAATGCAATCTCATTTACCAGTTATAACCCTACTGTTGAATATAAAACCCTTCATTAAATGAAAACAGGAATTATTCTCACTTATTGAATGTCTACTCTTGCCAAGAATCATTATAGATTACATATACATATACATATACATGTACATATACATATATCCTTATTTAAGCCTTATAACCATTTGGTAGAATAAGTATTAACTTCAGATGTAAACATTAGGCTATAGAAAATTTAAGTAATCTGCCTATGGTCATACAGATCACAGCTTGCAGAGAGAGGACTTAAAACGCCTTTTCTCACTCCAAAGCTCATGTCATGCCTTGTATTCATGGTGCTTCTGGTGGCTCTGACAGATGCAATGTTTCATACTTAATGACAGGTGCTTAGAATTTTTAAGAATATGTGCAGAAGTAAAGGACTAAGAAAAACATGGCCACATCCAGTTCTAGGTCAGGCAAATACATACTTAGGGTATATAAAATTGCTTCCAGGTTTCATTTGACTTGAATGTGTTATAAAATATACATCTGTACTGATAAGTAATCCAATTATAGTCTGTTATTTGGTAGTATTGTACTGCCAAATGGATAACAATACCATTGTACCTTTAAGTGTTGTAATTCTCTGGAATCAATATTCTCAAGTAGCGTAATGGCTACTAAGCAGGAGTATGCCTGTTGGAACCCTGACAAAATTATCATAATATGAAAATGCAAATGCTGCATTATTTTTGTGTGGTATCATGTTAGGTACTATCTAAACACCAGTTAGTTTATTAATTTAATAATTCACTTAATACTTCTATTTCAGTTAATACCTCTATTAACTCTGTTTCTTTATTTCAAATCAAAAACCACTTAGACAAATTCAGAACAAATTGTTCAAGTGTTTAGGAGCAATATAGAAGATTATAAAATTTTTTGGAATATACTCACTATAAATATTCATCCTCAATCTTAAAAAAAAGTATTTGCTGTTATTTTTTATGTATTTATGTAATTTGTGCCTTTAACTATTACAGAATTATTAAATATTACAAAATGGAAGGTTTGAAACTAATCAAATTGAATTCAGATTCTTTTTTATGTTCCTGAAAACCCTTTCTATTCTGCCCTAGTGGATTGTCTGTATTCTTTTCTACTGTTTCCCACTTACTCAATAGATCTGACAAACCTATTAGAACTCTGTAACAGGCTCTGTTTATTTATCAGCTCTTCACCTTTCTTCATAATAACTCTTAACCCAAAATGTTCCTCCTCTACTACAATTTAGGGACATCGTATATGTTCTTCAAATTCTGGCACAATTATCATTCTCTTCTTGCAGGTCTTCCAGGTCTTCTAAGCTATGCTATTTTCTTTATTTCTTTTAAAACTCTATTGTTTATTATATTTGGATTCATATTTTATTATTTGTATTTCCTGCATTATCTCTTGTCCTTTTTCTCCCTTCCCTCCTCTTTTATTCAAGAATTATTCTGTAAATGTCTAATGTACCCTCTGTGACCAAACCCGTTTCACATTTTTGTGTTAAATAATGACCTCCAAAATACTATGCCATGTGTGTGAATTGATTCAATTCAGTATTTTTTGAAAATGTTAAATTAGGTGATTGATAATTTGTCCTCTATAAGTTTTCAATGGTATTTAGCGCTATTTAAAAAAAAATTCATTGCTTGAATATTCATTTCCTTATTGCTACTAGACTCAGTAACAAAATATTTTTCAATAACTTTTTAATATAATGTGATTTGATTCCATATTGAAAGAAATGAGAGATATTTGAACCTTTTTGTAATAAGAAGCTTTAATAAGCGTTATTTAATCAATAAACTTTGGTTTTCATTGTCAAATGTTAAGAGGAATTGTTTAATTTTTAAAAAATGCTATGATCAATAGTAGGACCCAAACTAGCAGTGCTTTTCTAATTTCATAGTGTACTCACATAGTATACTCAAATGCTCTCACATGTAAAATAATTAATATACATAATTCTTTTAGCAAACAACAAAAAACCTTTAAAGGAAAATTATATTTTCAGGTTTCAGACATTGTAAGTTATAGCTAGCATTTTTTAAATTTACATATTTTACTCAATCTAAACTTCTTTAAAGCTCGTTTTGCTTCTACCCAGTAATCATCACATCAAACATTTTGAAATACTATAGGATCGTGATGAGAGGAAGTTGTGTTATAGTCATCTAAGTTTTCATCTCTCCTCTAACAGTTAATATATCTTAGAACTCCCATTCCCATCAGAGGGAGTATTCCATATAGAATTGCTTTGGAAATATATTTTTGTGAGAAAAGATGGCACCTTTATTTCCTAGGATATGGGCTGGGCTATGAAGCATTGCTGTATATGTGCTTATGATTGTACAATGTTAGTAATATTAGTAAATCATGAAAATATGGCTATCTTAAATTTTAATAATGAGCATTATAGCCCCTCATCAAAGCATCTATGCATAAATTAAATACTTGAAATTAATTTCCAGTCTTATTAAATAAATAATATTTCTCAGGATACTTGGCTCTTTTGATTATTATGAATGGATCTTATTTATAAATGAGCTATGGTGCACTCAAACCATAATTACCTAGATGCTCTGTTATGATAAAATATATTTATTTTCTTGCTAAGGGAGTGACAAATGAAAAATTAAATAACTACATTAATCCTTTTTGAAATTTATATCATTTTTCATAAGTTACCATATGTCAATGTTATATCACTAAATATGTAATTTATGTAGAAGGATTGTGAAAAATACTTGATTTGTTAGTAAATGTAATATCAAGTCATTTAAATTTCAAAATCCATGTACTAACCTTGGAAGAATACAGATAACACCCAAGTCATATTTATATACACTTCTAGAGCACATTTTTTTCTTCTTTTCATTTTTCCTTTCCCTTCTCTTCTTCTCTCTTCTCTTCTTCCTCTCTCCCCCTTTCCCTCCCCCTCCCACTCCTTCTCTTTCCCCCTCTTTCCCTTTCTCTCCCCCTCTCTTTTCTTTTTTGCAATAGCTATAATTCCCATGTATGGGATGAGGGGAGGGGAAAAAAAAAGGCTAAATGGAAAACTCCTGTGTTATAAGTACCAGTGAGGTTACATGACTGAATAATAATTAATTATTAAAATAATGCTACATCGCATTTTATACATTTGACACATATAAATATGTAAAAAAATAAGGCCTCTAGCAAGAATTGCATGATAAAAAATGTAAATATGCCAAATAAAGTATGAAAAATAAAAATTTATAAAGTTGATATGGAGTAAAAATTGAACTTAGCCGAATTTGTGATAAGTGAGCATTTAATATTTGGAAAAAATGTAAAAATACTGTAAAGAAGATATAGTGTCTTGTCTAGGTTATTATGAAGTAAAGGTAAAATAACATGCAGTTTACTTTGGGTAAAGATTGAAAGTAAGTTATTTTACTGAAATGTGAGTAAGAATTTTTGAAATGAAGGTAACAATTCCAAGATGAATGGTGTTGAGATTCTAATATTAATCTCTATTTAGAGTGTAGAAAGGAAGTAAATATAAAGTAAAAATAGAAATTTTCAAACATGATTTGAAAAGAAGTGTATATGAAAACATTAAACAGGAAAAACAAATTATGACACTGGAATTTAAAGTGAGAGTTTCCCCAAAATAGAATCAATGTGTTATATTTAGAACTATTGTTTCAGTACTAATCAAAAAAACAAATATTTTCAGAGTCTAATAGTGCTAGATATAAATGAAATTTAGTCTAAATGTAATAAATAGATTTTCCATGTAATTTATGAGGAAAAAAATTACATAAAGCATTTGTAGCACATCTTTTCATGTTGTGATTTCTTTTTAACTTTTGATGAACTTGACTCAAATTCACACAGCTTCATAATTATAATCTTAAATATTAATGGTACAAATTAGGACACTTTGATCAACCTTACTTTTTAATTTTGAATATTGTGAAGAGTGAAGTTAGGCAGCTTTGTTTGAGGACATATAAACTTCAAGTACCTACTCAAGGACTGCACTACAGATTCAGTCCTTCCAAGCTTTGCCTAGGGTCACAGGCAAAACTGTATGCCCTATTGTGGTCATTTTTGACAAACAATATAAATGCCACCATTTGAGAGTAACTTTTAAACACTAATGTGTTGATTTATTAATGGAAATCAGCAGCATAAGTAATAAAGTATACTTTAAACACGAGTAACATTGCGAAACTCCTCCTTTATAAAATCTCACATTGTTTTTATATGCATTGTTCAGCAGTAAAATTCTCAAGGAGAGGGTGCCTCTATAGACCCTTGTGTTTTTAGTTTCCTTAACATGTCAGCGAGAGGGCTGGATAAGGCATATAGCTTGTCCTTCATTCTGAAGGAGTGAAGGAAACAGGAAGTTGGTGAATGACAGACACATCCTGACAGACATGCACCATCACTGGACAATCTCTGCATCAGACAGTAATTTACATTATCTCTAAACCACAAAATCAACCGGTGGGGTGAATGCTGTTTTCTCTCTTACAGTTGAGGAAACTGGGATTTAGAGAGGTATGAAAACGTGCTCAGCACCTCAGTATTAGGCCAGCATGACTTTAAACCTCTCACTGGTACACACAAAGCAAAACCTGACAGTTTTTTCTTTGTGTTGCTAGAACATCTCACATAACACATATCACATTTTGTGCCCCACTGTAATTATTGGTGAGTATACCTTTTGACATTGATATTTCATTGCACATGGTTTTAAAGTGCTGATTACATGTTAGGCTAGTAGTCACACTCTCCCCATTTTGTCCCATAGTGTTAGCAGAGAGCTTTGTACTTAAAAAAGGCTAAATAAATTTTATTGGAGATGGATATATATATATTTTAAAATTGACTTGTTAAATGCTTTATATCTTTAGTAAGTCTTTTTTATGAGTAATTATCTTGTATGTAGCTAAATGAGTTTCTAATGCCTTTTCTTGGTTTTCCGTCTCTGTTTTTTGAAGAGCTATGTTTCAGAAATGAGTTGAGTGAAAGTCCCTTTTATATGAAAACTGATTGGCTTGGTAAAGTTAATGGTAATACAAATGGGAAAAAAAAACATCACTCCACAAAGATTTTTCTTTTTTCTTTTTTTTTTTTTAGTATTGGTATTTAAAGAGCAGGGATTTGTCTTTTATAGGGTATGAGCAATATTGTCTTTCAGTTATCTATTAAAATATATTTAGTTAATAATTTGAATTTTATTATATATATATATGACTCCAAACTAGCCCATTTTGGGGGGCTGTTGGGTGACAGGTAGGTAGGTTGTGAGGCTGGAGTGTGACAACCTGTTATCCTCTTTCAAATAATAGCTTCTCTTTCTCTAAATTCCTTTCCCCACCTCTGTTTACACAGTAATCATGAAAACAAATTCCTTTGCCCAAATCAAATGTAAAATATCTTAATTAGAAGTGCCTTTATGCCATGCTACAACATCTTAAGCCATTATTATAAATGATAGATATGTAATTCCTTATGCTTTCTGTCAAGTAGCCTTCTCCCATTACTTCATGAATGTGAAAATATGTATCTTACAGAGTAAACTATTCTGGTTTTCACCAAAGCCAGACTTCACAAAAGCAATCCTCATATTTCACCATGGAAATAATTTTCCCTGAAACTCCAAAGGGTACAATGTTATAATTAGGCTGTGTTTTCAAACACATCTTTTTTTCTTTATTTTTGTCCCTTCACTACTATGTCGTATATCTACACTATTCCAGATTCTCCACTTTTCAAAATCAAATGACATTTAAGTAAAGCCTAAGTCTTCTTTGGAAACTTGCTACATTTCCCCCTTCCTTTGCACAACTAACACCCCTAATTATTCGTACAGTTTCTTGTTTATTTCTACTATAGAGAGAGGAAAGAGCACTGATGTTGGAGTCACACATTTGGTTTGAAATTCTTGCAGCGCAACATGCCTGATTTTCTTTCTCAGTAAACATGAAATACTATTATCTATTTTATAAATGTGTATGGAAAATTAATTCAGATAATTATGTAATATATAGAACATTGCTTGGCATATGATAGGTACTAAAGAAATGATTATTCTTCTTTATCTGTGACTTTATTTCCTGTGTTGTGTTTTTCATACTACATAGTGCGAGTTGTGAGAAAAATTGTTCTATGTCATTTGCATTTTCAATAATATTCACTATGGTAAATATTTAGTATAATGAATTAATTATTTACCTAGATGGCTGCCCATAAATTTTTCCAGCGGCTGTAAGTTCTTTGTATATTTATGCATGGGTTCGTGATGTCTGTGTTTATACACACATCTATTGATGCCAGTTTTTGACACTCATGTAATTAATGGTAATAGAGGGTGGGAAAAAGACAGTAAATGAATATTAAGGGTGGGAGGGTATGATTTACTTCTTGGTCTATCAATCAATTTAAATATGCTTTTTAAAATATCCAGTAAATTATTGCGTGCATGTTAAATAATTTAAATTAGCAATTTATTTCAAAATTTATTTTGGGGAAAGAATTATACCCTTATGACAATAAAGAATAAGCTCTGAACTCTTTTTTTTTAAGTTAGAATGTGAATAAAAGAGACTAATATGACAATGTTGCACATGATTTCTTTCCACATAGCTTGTTTTATCTCAATCACATTTTTTTTCTTGTCAATTCTTTCCTTATTTTAAGAGTAAAATATCATGAGCTTCATTTTTAAAATAATGTCAGTAAGATTAAAAAGGTAATTTTTATATCTGTTGTATCCATATTTAACATTCTCGGAGCTGATATACAATAGTGACTAGGCAAATTTTTTTTTAGTTAAATTATCATATGATCTTTCTTGTTACACATCCAGGTGAAAAGGATAAAATTGAAACCGCTTAAAATGTATAGTGATTGTTAAGATATATAGCACTTATCACATGCTAGGCACTATTCTCGGCAGTACATGTTTTTTGTGTTTTATGTAACTAAAAATTAAAAATTTTAGCTTATTTAATGTTCATGTAAACATATCAATTAAGTAATGTTACTCCACCCACCACAACAGTTAGGAAACAAAGGCACTGAGGGCATAAATGACTTGTCCAGGATCACAGTACTAGTAGAGTTAGCAATTGAGATTGGGTGGTTTTGCTGCAGACTCTGTGCTGTTAATTACAATGTTACAAATAACAGTGTCAGAAATGAAGATAAATCTGAAATTTTGCCTTTTAACCAAGGAAGTATTTCAGAAATATTTTGGAATTTTACAGTCTTTATTAATATTAATTAATATTAATACAGTCTTCAGTAAACTACCTCTTTTTTGAAAGTATCTTTCCAGAAAAGTTTAAATTTATACTCAAAATATGAAATTACTTTAAATATATATCAATCACTAGAATCAAAAACACAGAGAGACGAGGGTGGGAAAGGAAGATCCAGTTTGTACTTGACCGATGAATTTTAAAGTTGCTAACTGTGAAAGACAAAACCTTCAAAATTTGGGTCATGTTCCTTTAGTATTTTTGCTTCCTAAGATGAATCTATCTAGATTTTAAGAGCAGGCAGGCATACCAGTTTGTTTTAGTAAAACAGCTTTTTAACGCTTAAAATTTTTAGTGCATTCCATGCATATATTTAATACTTTTAAGCAAGATTCCTCATCTTAAGTTGTAAGATCCTGGAGAATTGGTTGCATGTTTTATTCAATATTCTAGCCCGTGTTCCTAGCCCAGTGCTTTGTATTTCAGGGGGCACTCAATAAACCATTGTTGAATGAATGAATTATGTTTGAGCATAATTAATTAGCATAAATCTATAATCTTAACAGATTTACTTACAAAGATGCTTAGAATAGAAATGTAGTTAATATGTAGAATAATTTCTGAATGGATATCAGGGCCTGGTATAAAAGTAAGACTCATATATTTAAATAATGTTGTTTTTAAACTCATAATAATGATAATGAATTAATTTTTTTAGTATTCTAAAATTAGTACAAATTACATTTGTGGAAAATGTTTATACATAGCAACACAGTAAGTCTCAAATCTATTTATATATAATAACAAATTATACAAATTAATCATTAATTATTGTACAAATTAATATAGTATATTTATATTAATTTGTCCAGTGAGACTGAATCATTTATTTTAGTCCTTTTGGGGCCTGGGAAATAAACACTGGTAATATGTGCATAATTAATGTCCTTTAGGTTACTTACTCATTTTTATATACTATGCCTGTATTCATTAAAATGAAGTGAGGAGGTATAACAGATATTCTAGTCAGGAGATAAACTGTCAAGGAATTAAGGTAAGAAAAGCTGTATTTGATCACCCTTTTTTTTTTTTCTTGTTTGCAGGATTCATATTTGGGATATTGCTATTTGTGTTTTTGAAGAATACTTCTTTTTGAGTTAATTTTTTTTTTTAACCATCGGTCTTGGGATACAGAAGAGGAACCAGAAAGACACTAATTTTGTTTCACATTTGAAACACTCGCTCTTGAGGCACTCTAGCACCTGATTACATAACCATGTGGCCAGCACAGCTACTCGTCTTCATGATGCTCTTAGCACCGACAGTTCATGGTAAGACCTTCAATTAGTTTTTTTGCTCAATGCTTAATGTTATCTGAGTTTTTTATACTAGACCCTTACTTTAAATCTTTGCTTTAAGATGTTACAGCTTTTGCCTATCATATATTAATGGTTAAAATAAGTAAAATAAGTTAAAGTAAAAGGCCATAATATGTACCTTAAGCTGCAATAAATACGACTTTGATTTCTTAAGGTACTTTTGTAATGTATATATTACCAAAGGTTTTGTTTTGTTTTTAAACTCTTGCATGATTTATTCTTTGTTTTTACTACACTTAAGGGAAATCAGCTCAATTATTAACTGTATAAATTGTGTATTTTTTGGCTTACATATTTTTATAATTTAAATAATTTTTAGTGTTGCTAGTATGCACATTTAAAAGAAAACACCCCCAAATATCTGCTTTCCCAAACCAAGTAATCATTTGTTTCTGAGTGTTTACTACTCTATTTAATTTTTAATACATAGAATACAAACTAAATTTCTCATTAAAGGAAAATTGTTTTTCTCATATATCTTTCAATGAAAAAAACAGAAAACATCAAAGTAACCTGAACATATATAGAAAGGAAGTTTTACTGAAATATGCTAATATACTCATAAAAGACTACTTTATTTAGACATCTTGGTATTTATAACACAAATATAAGAGTTAAGGAATCATGTACCTTTGCAAATTTTATAAAACACAATTATAAGTAAGCTAGACAAATTCTATACAATTTTGTATATAATATTCACTGAATCTCTAGCAAATTAAAGTCTATATGTTCCTTTTTCACAATTTAAAGTTTTCTAATTACTATTGGTTTTACACTAAGATGAAAATGGTATAATATAGTCACTACCTCTTATGTTAATGGTAATTATAGCAAAGAAAAAGGGACACAGCTGCCTTCACCACTGCTTAGGAGGTCTCAGAATATTCTAGTGTATCAAACAGCTGAAATGAATTTTTAGTCTCTTTAGCTCACTTTTGTTTTTAATTGATTACAGAAAACTATTGTAGTTCATCAGTGATGCAATTCCAAATTTGGCCTATGTTCCTACATTTCAACTTGAATTGCATTTTGCTGGCATTATAAGAACTGGATAAAATAACTTCTGTCTCTTTTGAAGTTTTCCTCTAAATTTCCCCTGATTTAACACATTTATTTCTGACATATCAGTGTAAGTGTAGCACCATTTTAAAGAATGAAAGGAAAATTATACAACCATCTAGTTTCAAATTTTGTAAATTTTGTCAAAAATTTCAAAATGTTTCCCTAATTTATATTCTGGTGCTGCACTTAAACATTCACATGCTTGGGTACGTATAACATTCTGTGACATGGGACAATAAAAAATGATGTTGCTTTAAACAAGTGCTTTTCTAATTATCTGTATATCTAAAGATGATTCTAGTTAGGTTTTTTGATGTTATAAAAATGCCTCACTCATAAGGTTCTTGTGAGGATTGAATAAATAGCATATGTAAGGAATCTAGCACATGTGTGATGAATAATAAGTGCTTGAACATGTTAATTTCACACACACACACACACACACACACACACACACGGGTCTCTCCATGTAACTCTGCGAAGTACTTTAAATCCCCTAATAGGGCGCATAGAAAATTTACCTGGTATTTAAAATATGTTGGGCTAAAAACTTAAGTAATCCTTCCCATTTTATGTGAACTAGTTTCTGTTAATTTTTTGAAGTATGTCAGGCTAAACAATATAGAAACTATCTACTTATTACCTTGCATAGATATTTTAACTGGCACCAGAGAAAATGCAAGTCAGCTTTGTTGGCCTTCTATAGATTCCTCTACTGCTGTTGTGGTACCACTTCTGACTTGTAAATAAAGGGCTTCACATGAAGAGCCTTTTGGAGCACAGCTTCCTCATAAATAGAGGAACACATGAACCTTTGATCAGTGCTTAAATCTCCTAAGATGGACATTTTTAGAATACGTACCAACCTGGCTTAAAGGAATATTACATAACCCCAAATCTTAGATGACTGAGTTTAAATGGATGTCAAAATTATATAAGTACTCTTGTTTCCAAAACATTCCCTGATAACATCTCCTTGCCTATTGTTCTTTTGATGCCAGCTTTATCTGCCCTCCTCGCCATAGACACTTAACTTTTCTGGGTATGACCTGAATCGCCATCTTTTTCTCTTGAGCAAATGATAATGATGACTACTGATTTTATAGCCATAAACTTTAAATGTATCAGTACGATTAATTCTCACAACATTCTCATTGATTTAATAATATTTGTTAATATAATCTTTATCATTAACTTTTTATGGTTCAAAATATTGAGGTATCAAGTGGTCGCGCAACTTGACTGAAGTTACGCAGCTATGATGAGACCCAGTGGGGATTTAAAATGACGGACCTGGCTTAGTGACCTCTGGTCTTACTGCCAGCAGATAATCAATTCCTACTGAGGGTATTCTTCCCTGTGGAGAATCCCGTCTCACCTCTCCTGGTCATTTGGGATAGGTGAGGCAGAATCGCAGATCCTCTAACTCTTTCATGTTCTGAGCACAGGCAGACAGGGCTTTGAAATCTGACAGACCTGAAGTAAAATATCAGCTTTGCCACATCCTAGCTCTGTAAACTAGTTAATAAATACTGTTTATCACCCACTATATGCCATAAAACTGTGCTAGCTTCTAAAAATACGGTAGTAAAATAAAATCTTCTTAATTCTTCCATCAAGGAGCTTACAATAACTAAAAAACTTACAAGTGTACTTTTCATCTGCAAGAGTAAAGATTTATGCTATGCAGTTATTTTAAGAATGGATAGATTAATATATGGATAGCTTCTAACATAGTGTGTGGCATTTGGTAAATCTTCTTTATATTTGATTTTTCTACCCCTAACTTCCTTGAAAGAGACTAAACATCTCATTGTTAAATAAGGAAAATGCATAATTGTCCTAATTCTTGCCCTGAGACTTGAAATAAATAAATCTTTTCCCCTTTAAACCTCAGTATTCAAGTTTTGCCATAAATTTGTTAATACTAGTATCTAAACAAAATTATTTTTAAACCAATATGTATGAAGGCTTAGTATATAAGGTCAGCATATATTAAGTATATACTGTAAGGCTTAGTATATAATTGTCAGTATATAATATATATATTATATTATTGTCAGTGATGCAAGCATTAATTGTCAGTATGTATGGTAGTATATAATTGTGATAACATTTTTGCGTGATCTATAAATAGAAACTAATCTAAAGAATTAATTCTGAATAAAGTTTACATTAGTTGAATAATCGTCACATCATCCTAGAAAGTCAGGCCAATATTTATATAGAAAAACAAAATTAATCAGTATGTCCACATTGTATGTATATGTATGTATGTGTGTGTATATATATATATATATATATATATATATATATATATATATATATGTGTGCAATTCTTTTAAATTAGGAAATGTCTCTGGTTCCATGTTTATCTCTCCATATTCGATGTCTCTGTGTGCCTCTGTATTTCCCTTTCTGTTTTCCATGATGTGCCCCCTTCCTGTACAGCCATAAAACCCTTATCTATAATGAAATGAGACCTGGCAGAAGCAACAAGGAGCAGCTACAGCAGATGGCCAGTTCTTTGCTTCTATTTAATGTAGTGTTGCATGAAGATAAAGGATTTTTTTTATTTATTTTTTTGTTCTGTTGGTGTGATTGGGAACAAGAGGAAATAATAGAATCGGAGAACAATAATCCAATGATAACGTGGGCACCTGGGGCTCATGCTAATTGGCAGTAAAGGCATACCAAGGTTCAATGTGGGACCTGGGCTTAGGAGATCTGTCCTAGGTATGACTTCACCCAAGACACAATGGACTGGGAATTGAGCAAAGGTGATTGGGGTGCTCAGGTATTTTTAAATATAACTCATTTAATTTAACTGTAGTTATAATCTGTCACTATTGAAAAGATAGAAAACAGGATCATTGGAGCTCTCTATGTGTAAAGGGAAACCATATTTTTATAGTAAATTTTCATAAAAATAGAGTTTAAAAATTTTATAACCATTGTATGCATACCTTTTCTCTGCAAGTCTATTTCTTGTCATTAAAATTGCAAGTGTGTTTATATATTCATGGACTTTAAAAGCTAACCTGCTTTTTACTGTGTTCGAGAAGTTAATTATAATAAACAGTTCTTAGCAGGGACAAAACAATGATCAGATGCATATAGCTTTAATATATGTTTTTATTAATTTGAATTTTATTATTAATCTATTTTAGCAGTTATAATACTATGTAATGTGTCAGTGGTTTAAAATAATACCCATATATTTTTTTTAACTTCTAATAAGATGTGAAGCTTGAGAAAGTTAAGAATTATATTTTACTACAAAATATCTTACCATATAATTCTTTTTATGAAGTCATATTTTATTAAGTGTGAAAAAGTCAGGTTGACTTCTAAGCTCTGCTTAACTTTGTTATTTTTAGAAATTAATCATCCTTGAAATGTTTATAATGTTTGCCAGCCTAGGTAATTTGCGCGATTCGTAGTAATATCATTGTTTTCGTGGTCAAATATGTTATACAGAAAAATCTGTGTCATGGCCATGATGTATGAGGTTACTGTGAACACATCCAGCATCTTCTTCATTAGCCATTTGGAGCTGAATTTCAAAATATATATTCTTTTAGTTAACTATGCAGTCCCTACTACCACAGTGTAAACTACAAATATGCATGGCTGATAGGATTCCTCTGGAAGAATGTGTTTAGAAACCTTCTCTCCACACGTGGTATGCGGGTTATCAACTGGGAGTTTCTTTTGCTTTCACACTTGCAAAACATGTTATATGTGAATTTTATTGTAGTGATACTGAAGAGTAATGTGTATACCTTGAGAGTAAAATAGCATTTTCTTATTTTCAAATTTTATATATTGTGCCTACTTGAGGTGGTTAGGTTCGTATCTTATTTTTTATATTTCTTGCACTTGGGGTGGACTGTGACTACAATAGGGTAGTCCTATACTTAATGTTGAATGAATTTAAAAATATTGGATATGTAATATGAAATACGTACTTCTCTGTTTTTGTCTTGATTTCATTGCTGTTTACTTTCATTCTCAGGGGAAGGGTAGTGCTCTTACATTTATAATTTCATATAAGTAGCCATAGTACATTTTTAATGCGGTTATTTCCTCTCTTCTGATTGGGAAATGATTCTTCACTGACCAGTCGAAAAATTAAAATGCAGTAGGAAAGAGTCTCATTAATGTGTCATGCACATCAGAGACTGTATATTATATTAAGCTCTGTTTTAATTTGGTAATTTAGAAAATGGCCCTTTTGAAAATTAGAGTTAATTCATTCTCTACCTTTTCAGGTTTTTAATTGATAAGTTGAAAATAAACTCTTTGAATTGTGTTAGTAATTATGTTTTCATTTTATTTGAATCTATATTTCCCCTATATTTCCATAATAGCAGCATTAGTTTCTTTGCATATACAAAATTGTCTTCCTATCAAAAAAAATCTTATCACATATGAAAAGATTTGATCAAATAGGCTAGTTAAGGATTTGCAAGAGAAATATGCCAGTTGTATTTTTAAAAGTAATAGATTCAGGTCTTTGTACAAAAATAGGCTTTCACATTGGTATTTGGTAAGCCTTTTATATTTATTTCATCGACACATATTATAGTTTGTGGTGATTTGAATGTACTGCAGTCAAGGTTTTAGATTACCGGTAAATTATAAGAACATAGTCTCATATATTGCTTTGCCATTACCAGTGTCACCTATTTATTAAGTAACTCTCCTCATAGAAATTTAAATCAGCAAGCAAAAATCTAATAGTCCCATGACCCAGTGATATAATTAATATTAATGTTTCTTAGATTTTTCCTGCTGTCATGTATTTGTGCACATATTTTCCTTAAAATGAAATAATGTTAGAAATAAAATTTATCTTTCATTTTGACTTAACCTTAATATGTGTCTTAACCTTAACTTCTATGCTTTCATTAAAATTATTAAAATTGTTTATCTAACCGTAATGTTGATGGCCTAACACTGTCATTGATATATTACCATTACAAATAGCACTATAAAGGAACATGCTTGTAAATAAAATTTGATTATATTTCTTAACCCTAGAAAAAAATCTCTTGAGAAATGGAAAGTAAAATGATTCCTTTTTAGGTTAATTCATAACTATCTTAAATGAATGATAATAAATTATTAATACTACCTTCATTGTCATTACTACAGTGTCTTTAAAACAATTACAAAAGTTTTGGCTAATATAATAATGAACAAAACATAAATAAGAATAGTAAAATGCAAATATTATGATGTAATTATTATTTGACTTGGTATAATGATGTATTCAGTAGATTCAAGAAATAAGAACTTTCTTAGAATTAATGAGTCCACACTGGGCTCAGATATATGAGTCACACATACATATTGTATGTAACTAAGTAACTCACACAGTTCATTGCTGATTTGAATCAAAACAGCAATGAAATGCGTGAGTTACTTAAGAAATATCAGAGCAGAAAATGTATAGAACCTGTGAGAAGAAAACTCTGAAGTTTTACTGGGGGTTATAAAAGAAGACATGCGATATACCATATTCCTGGATGAAAAGACTGACAGCAAAACTGACAAATGTTTCTAAATTAATTTCTATAGATTTTTATACTACTGCATTCACAGTACCAATTTGAGCTTTTCTGTGTAGAAATTCAACAAAAATATTCTAAAGTATATATTGAATATTAAGCAACAGAAAGGTTAAGAGAAATGAAAAGAGTAATAGGAAGGCATTTGCCCAGTCAATCATAAAATATATATTATAAAAATATAGTATTATAATTAACACAAATCTCAAAATTAAGCAAATTGATCAATTGTAAAAATGAGATCTCTGAAACAGCACTGTTTATTTGTGTTGCAGTATCATAGGAATGACTGCTCAGAAAATCAAATGTCTAGGACACAAAGTAGTTAAGTTGATTTTTAAATCAATTTGTGTGTGTGTGTGTGTGTGTGTTTGTGTTTCATATTGTATGTTATGAAACTTCTAGAGGAAAACTTCTTTGAGTTACCTTCCTTTAATCTCCATTTTTGAACAGTGTATTACATCGGATAAACTAGGCTATAGTTGCAATAGATTCCAAAATTAATAATGGCTTCCTTCCAGAGAATATTTTCTTGTTTACCAAACATTCCCAGGTAGGTAAGTGTTTCTGTTCAGAGTGTGCTGTTGGGAGTGGAGGTAGAGGTGTGGATATCATTCTGTTGCTCCTAACAGTTATTCAGAGACCTAGTCAAATGGCATGAGTCTTCCAGAGTCATTCCGAGGGTCATTGCCATTCTAGTCCACAGGAAGGAAGAACAAGAATGTGGAGATTTTAATGGAGAGTTTTTATGGGTATGCTTGGAAGTAGTGCATGTTACTTCTTCCATTTCCATTTAATAAAACACAGTCTCATAGCCACACCTGTAAAGGAGTCTGAACAGTGTAGTCCTCTTGTGATATAGGAAGAAGCCATTTATAAAAGATACCATGCATTTTAAAAAATGATCTAGTGTACTAATATATTTTTAATGTATAAATGGAATTTTTACAGCTGTATTGAGATATATTTAATATACCACAAAACTCACCCTTTGAAAGTGTATAGTTCAGTGGATTTCAGTGTATGCACAGTTGTGCAGTGATCACCACAATCAATTTTCAAGTGTTATTAGTCCTCCAAAAAGGAACCCCTACCTATTAGTAGTCACAACAGGTTCCCTCACCTGCCCCCCAAGTCTCTAGCCACCACTAATCTACTTTATGCCTCCATGGATTTGTTAATTCTGCACATTTTGTCTAAATGAAATCACGCAATTTTTTATCTTTTGTGATTTGCTTCTTTCACTTAATATAGAATTTATGCATATCATAGCATGTATCAACACTTAATTATTTTTATTGCCAAATAATATTCCATTGTATGAACAAACCATATTATATTTATCGGTTGATGGAAATTTGGATTATTTCTACTTTTGGGGTATTCTACGTAATGCTGCTATGAAATTCATGTACAAGTTTTTGTGTGGACATATTTTCACTTCTCTTTGGTATATATCTCGGCCTGGAACTGCTGAATGATATAACCCTATGTTTAACTCTTTGAAGAACCACTGCACTTTTTCCAGAGTGGTTTCACAGTTACACATTCTAAACAATAAAATAAGCGTTCTCATTTTTCAACATCCTTACGCAGACTTGTCTTTTTTATCATAGCCATCCACGTCAAGGTGAAATAGTGTCTCATGGTTTTGATTTGCTTTTCTCTAATGCATAATGCTGTCAAGCTTCTTTTCATGTACTCATTGGCCATTTGTATATCTTACTTTGAAGACATATGACTTAATCAGTTCTTAATTTTTATTTTTTTATTATTGAGTTCTTAGCATTCTCTCTAGAAATACATATTTGTAAAAAGACTAGAAAATATTAGACTGCATTTAGATATAAGAGGTCTTGAGACTGCATATTCTAAAGAAGGCTTTTTGTTTGGATTTACTCATTTAAATCTCATGTATTTTACATTCACTTTGATATTATATACCATTTCCCTAGCCTTAAGCCACCTTCCCTTTTTCTTACATATTTGATTTCTAAAAGTAGTCCAGTAATTCATGTTTTTATTATGATGACAGAAACTCGTATTTGACAGTGATTGAAACTTCACTCTGATATGTGAACTCTATAGCCGTGACATATATATATATATATATATATATATATATATATATATATATATATATATATATATATATATATATAAAATAACAAGGTAATTCATTGGTTCTTCTAATATCATAAAATTACTCTTCCCTAAGAAAATGATAAAGAACATTAAGCTTTAATTATGGTGGCCAAAAAGTTTCTATTTTTATTCTAGTGTGAATTCTTGTCCTTCCAGATTTTGGAAGTCCTCTTATTTATATTTTTTGTATCTTTGCTTAAATTATAAATATTGAGTCTTTCATTGTTTTTCCATAGGCTGTTTTTCTCTAATATGTTCTGCAAACTACTGGATACCTTTTGCTTCATCTCAAGAAAATGATACAATTTATCATGTCTCTGTATCATACATACGTATTGTATATTAGTGACCACTCACATTGCATTTTATAAACAAACAAGCAAACAATCAAAAAACCATGAGAATCAGAAGAGAGCATGAGGTTTTATATGGCCAGATCCTAGCTAACTTGCCCTATTTCAGGCAAGTGGGTTCGTTTGAAATATTATTTGGGAATAAAATTTAGGAGGAAGCTAAATAAAAATAATGAATAATTTACAAACGATGGTACAGAAGAGCTCCTGCAGTTTTAAGGAACCACAAATGGAGGAGGATGTCAGCATATATAGGAAGTGATATTTACATGAATCTAGGAAACTGCAGTTTACAATATTGTCTAATCGAAGATGCTTGAAAATCCTAATTAGCATCGTCCTGTTGAATGAAAAGAAAGATCCCAAGCCTTAGAGTCTAATCCAGTTCTGTTGCTTCCAAGATACATGACCTTAACCAATTTGATTCACAGTTTCCTTATTTGTTCAAGGGGTAATTAGGCCTGCTTTGTTATAATGTGAGGATTAAGTAAAATAATGTGAAGAAAGGCCCTAACACAAAGCCTTACATGTTTAATTCCAGGAGAATGTGGTCATTAAACCATACCTTTGAAATTAGAACTAAAAACAAGTGATCTGTATAGTAAGCAAAATTTAAAATACAGCACCATATTGGGGTCACTTACTTTCCATAGACTTTTTCAAAGACTACATTGTATATTCTTAATCCCCAAATGTGACAGTTTCTCTAATTATGAGCCTACATGTTTGTATACACATTCCATCATTATATTCAGGATTCACCCACTGGACTGTAACTAAGTTTTTAATGAGTTACTAATGAACATCTTAAGCTTAGATCAGCATTAAAAAAAATGTTACAAGGGTGTTGAAAAGCTATTCTAAGTGTAAGCCTGTGCTTTTAATTAGACTATTAGTCTATTAAAATTTGTCTTCACTGTTCATCCCAGGTTTGAAGAAATTGAATAGTGAGTGATAGACATAATTTACTTTGGTTTTCTTAGTTTAATGTGAAGTTAAAGGGGATAAATACATGGAGATAAATTTGAGAAATCGTTGTTTTGATTAAATGAAAAGATAAAAATAATATGCAAAATCAAAATAGCATTTTACAATAATTCATTATTTTGTTGAACTCAAGTGATTTTAAAACAGATTAATTTTGTTGTTGCATTAGAGAATAATAAATGACATGAGGGGAAAAATCCAGATACGATTAGATCACATCCATAAAAAAAACAAACCTATATTTATAAAAAGAATGGACAGTCGACTTTCACACATTACTGCTCTCCAAGCTATTAGAGAAACCATGAAAATAGTAATTCTAGACCCTACCTGAATTATATTAGGACTGTTCTTTTCTGTAGCTGTTACAAATCAACAATGGTGGTGACTCTTTAGCAATGATTTTTTTTTTTCTTCTTCTTTTGATAGTGATATTGGTGAACATGGAAACCTTAAGGGCACATGATTTAATGATGAAGACATATAATACATAAAATTCAAAGCAAGCTGGTATGAGGTTCTCTCTCCAGGAAACACTACACATTTGCTTAAAAGGAAGCCCTTTAGATTAGTCACAATATCTCAGGACAGTTGGAATAGCTGTGATAGCCCAAATGTTTTATAGGTTACAGGCTTTTGTTAGGAGGCAGGCTTGATGTCTTGCCTCTGCACAGACATAAAAAAACCAGTGTCGATTTGTAAAATTAGGTGTCCACCTACCGACATAATGTAATAGATCATTTTAACATGTGAGCCTGTTAACCAGCAGTTCTCAACCTGTGGGTCGTGACCCCTTTGGGGGTCAAACGACCCTTTCACAAGGGTCGCCTAAGACCATCGGAAAACAAAAAAGATATTTACATTACGATTCATAACAGTAGCAAAATTACAGTTATAGAGTAGCAACGAAAATAATTTTAAGGTTGGGGGGTCACCACAACATAAGGAACTGTATTAAGGGGTTGCAGCATTAGGAAGGTCGAGAACTGCTGCTGTTAACATATTTGCTTTCTTGTTGACCAGTGGTTTGCATTCTGTTTTGGGTGTGTGTTAAGGAGGGCGTGGAGGGAGTAAAAAATCTCTTACTACCAGAAAAAAAATAGATAAAAAGTTTGCATTCTTCTTAAATGTCTTCAGAGATATCCAGTTATAACTAACTTAGGATAGGGAGAACTCACTAATAAGACAGATCCCTGTCAAAATGTGGGCTTTTTTTTTGCCATTTTTTCCCCTCACATCAAGTATTAATTAGCAGTATGATTGAAGAAAAGCGCCTTGTTACTATAGTTATAAAGATTTTTAAAGAAATGTTTTACTTTACAAAATTCTGAAAGCACAACTTTTCACACCATTAAAAATTTAATATCCTTAAAAGGGGAGTAGAGGAATGGAAATTAAGAAAAAGTCAGTATTCTCCAATTAATAAATCCTAGAATTTTGTTTGTGTTACTATGAATTTAAATCTGATTACATTATGTTTACAAATATGGAGGTGTTTTTAGATAGAATAGAAAACTATT
Organism: Hipposideros armiger; assembly: GCF_001890085.2. Taxonomy (NCBI): domain Eukaryota; kingdom Metazoa; phylum Chordata; class Mammalia; order Chiroptera; family Hipposideridae; genus Hipposideros; species Hipposideros armiger. The sequence goes on from NW_017731675.1 coordinate 1,763,879, forward strand.
ACTTATCAATTACTTGAATATGATGTGTAATATGCATTTTAAGATGAATGACAATAATATCTTTGTCAAAATTGATATCACATAACAGAAATTTGACTCTCTGCTTACTCATTTCCACAAATGGTTGAGGCATTTTCATTAAAATATTATCTAGGCCACCAATGCAATGAATAATTTATGATTTTTCCTATTAATTTTAGGACATGAAAGATACCAGGCTTGAAAGCCAATGAAAAGTAAACTTTAAATCTTGTTTCTTTTATTTTTTTAACACTAGGAATTAAGGTTCCTTTTAGCATTATTCAGAACCAAGTATTTGGCTCTTCCACTGTTCTCAGAATGTCTTGTACAACTTTTATAACTTGATTGTTCAATCTTCTGGTGAATAAAAAGTTAAGCCAAAATGTGTTTTATTTTACTATTTACAATAAGCTTTTTGTAGAGGAGAAGAGTGAAGAACCTAGCTTGAAGGGAAAATTTCTTCCTCACATAGTGCATGCTGACACTTCATGAAACAATTCAGTCTAGTGAATGTGTCCATTGAGTTAAATCGAATAATATCCAGGTGTACTATGAACACTGTTTCATCATGCACAGGTGGACAATCAATCGCTACTGAGCCGTTTTCTTGTAAGACCGAGAATTGAAACAGATTTTTCTCATTGTTAGAACTCCTACATTATAATTTCTACCTGGTGGCATCCTTAGTCAGGTGCTTAAATTGGAACTTTTATTACTATTGTTTCAGATTACTACACAGCCTATAAAGAAATTATGCAGCTGTCACATACACCTTAGGGAGATGTCAGGAAAGATGCAATCTTTTTATATGGGCAAAGTGAAGGTGCTGGGGAAAAGGTAGAGCCTTTCAGGTATGCATTAGAAAGCAGGATTGGAAAAATGCTCCTTTACTTACGAGAAAATAATTGAAAACAATAGTCTCTCATTCTCCCCTTCTGCTCCCTCCCCTCACTCACCATATATAGATATATATCTATATATAGATATATAGATATATAGATATATAAATAGATATAGATAGATATAAATACACACATATACACATATACACATATGCACACATATACAAACATATCTATATATCTATATCTATATCTATATCTATCTATCTATCTATATATAGATATATATCTATATATATCTCTCTCTCTATATATATAGACACATATATATGGCACTGAAGTTGGATTAAACCTGCCCTATCAATCAACCATTTGTTGTTATAAGTATTTCAATAGAGTATTTGCATAGTACTTTGCAGTTAGCTGAACAGTTTTGCACAGAATAGCTCAGTGAATACTTATAACAATCCAGTGAGTCATAGGTATTAGTATCAGTAGTTTTAAGGTGAAAACATAGACTTAGAGCCATCAATCTAATGATGCAATGACATTTAAAATAGTTTTTAGAACAGAAAAGCAAATTGAAATCTCTGAACCATCTTGTAAAAGCTTCTTCCAAAGGTTTTTTTAATAGCCTACAGAGCATTTGCTTCATTTTGTAGACCTATAATTTGGATTAGAAATAAATGAACCAAAGCAATCTATAGAAATTATAAAACAGAACAAGTCAAATTTATAAAGATTTATTTAAGGAAAAAAGCAATATTATATTTGCTTAACCATAGAAATGAAGAAAAGAAAACTTCACACAAATTTAAATTATTAGAAGATTTAAATTTTAATTTAAAACTAGATTTAAAATTTTAGATTTCTGAACAGAATGGAAAGGAACTAGTGTGAAATTTGGTGCTGATTATATAGATACTGAACAGCTTAGGAAAATTATGGAAAGAGTGATATTTGGAAAGCTTGAGCAGTAGGGGTAAAGGTTTCCTATTAGGAAGGATAATTTGAACAAAAGGTATATATAGGAGGATAGGTTTTTAATCCTAGAGATAATAGTAGTGAAGGCAAAATTGAATATGTAGGTTAGGGTCATAGCTGTAATTATAGTACATTTTAAACTCTATATGGCTCAGTATTACCTAATTACTAAAAAGATACAGAAAAGTATTACCTTAAATACTGAAACATAAAAAGAAATGACTTGTGAGAAACATTCTTAGTTTATGAAAGTTGAATCACTTGTAACTCTGATAAGTGCACTTTGGTGGTATTTTGTTGTTAGCATTTCTTTCACCTTAGAAATACCTTAGTATTGCAGACCATTGTTCTGTCTCTATTCCAAGCTCACTATTATGATCAATAGATGTTTGGAGGAAGAAGCTCAATAGTTGACTGAATTACGTAGCTACTCATCTAAGGAGAACATGAAAACAGAAATAGTTGAAATTAGTTAGAAACAATGCTTAGTATTTTTTGAATTAGTATTTATAAATCAATATTGATACCTGAAAGTATATACCATTGAAATCTGATATTTTTGATACTTATTTCAATGATAAGCTCCACAGAAAAATAGAAACTCTGGTACTACCATCATAAATAGTTTACCTCTTACATGCTTAATGTTTTTCCTTTTCTTCTTGCCTCATGTTTATCCACAACCAATATTCAGGAACTTTGATGCTCTGATGCCCTTTGATGTTTGGAGACTATATCTAAACATGGGGAAAACATTTTGATCATTTCAGTAGATTATGAAATACTAATTTTCAGATTGCATGCTTGCCCACTAGGAAAGCAGAATCAAAGTGTTGAAATGGTAAAAAAAAAATAAAAACCTGAATATGAAGTAGATTATGTGGACAATTTGATTATGGCAATAACTTACATTACTTATGAATGTTAAATATCTATTTTTCAGGCAATTCAAAGTTTTAAAAGATTAGTAAATCTCTCTTTAAAAAATGAAGTATTGATTATGCATTTATCCAGTTTTATTGAGAAATAATTGACATATGTCACCATATATATTTAAGGCACACATAATGGTTTGGTGGTTTGATTTACATATATTGTGAAATAATCACCACAATAGATTCAGCTAACATCCATCTTCTCTTATAGAAACAATAAAAAGAAATGAAAGAGGAAAAGTAAACAGAAAAGAAAATTCTCTTTGTGATGAGAACTCCAGTATTTACTCTTTTAACAACTTTCCTGTGTGAGCTATAGTTATCAAGTTGTATTTTATTTATCTGATAACTGGAAGTTTGTACCTTTTGACAACCTTTCTCTAATTCCTTCTCCTTCATACCCCTCTGCCTCTGGTAATCACAGCGTGGTCTCTTTTTTTATGAGGTTTTTTTGTTTGTTGTTGTTTTTTTTTTTTTAATGGATTTCACATGTTAGATGACATTTATTTCTCTACCTCTGTCTGACTTATTTCACTTTGCATAATGTTTTCAGAGTCCATTTATGTTATTCCAAGTGGTAACATTTGCTCATTTTTTTATGGTTTGATAATATTTCATTGTATGTATACACCACAAGTTTTTTATCCATTCATCCATTGTTGGACACTTAGGTTGTTTTGTGGGTCTTGGCTAGTGTAAATAATGCTGCTATGAACTTGGTGGTGCAGTTATCTTTTCAAGTGAGTGTTTTTATTTCCTTGGGATATATTCTCAGCAGTGAAGTTGCTAGATCATATGGTAATTCTATTTTTAATTTTTTGAGGATCCTCCATATTGTTTCCATAGTTGTTATACCAATTTATATTCTTACCAACATGCACGAGGGTTCCCTTATCTCCACATCCATGCCAGCATTTGTTATTGCTTGTCTTTTTGATAATAGCCATTGTTACAAGCACAAGGTGATATTGGGTATTTTTTGTTTCTTTGTTTATGCTATTGAGTTGTATGAGTTCTTTATATATTTTGGATATTAAGTCCTTATCAGACATGGTTTGCAAACATTTTCTCCTATTCCTTAAGGAGTCTTTCACTTCGTTGATCGTTTCTTATGCAGTACAAAAAGCTGTTTAGTTTGATGTCATGCCACTTATTTATTTTTAATTTTGTTGCTTGTGCTTTAGGTGTAATATACAAAAAAAAAATATTAAGGCCCATGTCAGGGGCTTTATTGCTATGTTTTCTCCTAAGAATTTCATGGATTCATGTTTTGTATTTAAGACTTTAATCCATTTTGAGTTAGTTTTTGTGAATAGTATAAGAAATAGTTCCAGTTTCATTCCTTTAGATGTGAATGTCCAATTATCCCAGCACCATTTATTAAAGAAACTGTCTTTTTTTCCATCGAGTGTTCTTAACTCCCTTGTCAAATATAATTGAGCATATATTTCTAGGCTCTCAATTCTGTTCCATTGGTATATTTGTCTGTTTTGATGCTAGTACCTTCTTTACCTAGGCCATGTAACTGACCTTCCACTTTTGTCGCCACTGATGGTGACTCTGGAATCTTTTTACAGAGATGATGAATTTAAAGGAGAACCTACTCTATAGACACATTAGATATTCCTCCTTCATACAACACATTGATGTCTAATTTCCTTCAACTGAAGAGGCAAGTCTACTTAATTTCCTGGAATTGTTTTATGCCTTAGCCTCACTCCATGAAATCATTTTATTCTCTGATTCATACCTACTCTTTCTAGAGTCCCTAGATCTTGCTTTCGAGTTCCAGTTTGAGCATATTCTTATTTCTTGTTTAAGCTGAGATGCTTTCATTTACTACAAACACTGATATATTTTTCAGTTGATGGTGATTCTACTCTATATACATTTTAAATCCATTGTCATTATCTGCCTACTCTAGAAATTGACTGTACCTGAAATAATTGATCTCTAGTTCAGTAGAGATTACTAGTCTCGGTTTCCCCTATCCTGCCCTATTCTTTCCCAGGAGCTTTAGTTAGTATCCTAAACTGATGCGAGATCACCCCAAAACTAAACTCCTTACGCTGGTTTACAAAGCTCGAGATCTGCCTGTTGCTTAACGTTCTGATCTTATTCCAGCCAGGCCATCCTTCCTCCATCCCGCTACACCCAGCTTCATTAACCAACATGTCACTTCTAGAACAGACCACGATGGTTCTAGCCTGAGGCCTTTGCAGCAGCCTGGAGTGCTCTTTACTCCTGATTTTTATATGACTAGCAACTTGATACCTCAGTTTAAATTTTACTCCCGTAGGTAAGTCTTCTATAAACACCTAAACTGAGTAGCTTTTAAATATTACCATATTTAAACTTTCCATAGATTAGTCATCTCTATCTAGTATTAAAATATTTATCTATTTGTATAATCTCTGTCTCACACACTAGAATGGATGATTTATTAAAGTAGGTACATGGTTTGTTTTGTTCGCCCACATCTCCTAATAAAGGACCTGGCATAAAACAGAACTCAATAAGTGTTTGTTTAATGAATGAACAAATAATCACATGCCCCGTTATTTCAAATGTCCATATATATTAACTTGGCTGAGGGTGAAATCTTTCAACTTTATTATAACTGAAGCTTGTAGGATACTACAGCTTTATATTATTTTGCTAATTTCCTTTCATAGAGTATTTATGAAGATCTTAGGGAAAACATGGCTGTATGTATTCATGTAAAAAATAATTTAAAAATTGTCACATTGTCATTTTGAGCAATGAAGAGAGGGATATTTTAAAAATCAAAAAGACCAGAAAGGATGTCACTGGATTTAAACGGTAAAGGAAACAATTAGTTAGAGATTTTGATTTGCATAACTCTTTTGATCTTAAAACTTGTTTTCTTCTTTGATACCTTTCTCATTCATACAAACTATCAAAATAACATTTAGATTACCTTTTTCCTAGATGTTTTAATATTCATACATTATAATGAGTATAAATAAACATGTTTCAGGGTGACACCTTAGAGTTATAATATAATTTTTTTCATTGTAGATGGATTGTTTGACAGATTTCTTAATACTATTTTTGTTTTGTTTTCTATAAGGGCTGCATTATTTCTTGTGATTTGGAAGAAAACATGTTTTCATTATTAATTTGCAAACATTTCATATATCAAGAAAATGTAGTGCTACTTTATAAACTTCCAGTATTAGAAAGATGATTATAAAATCTTCTTGCATTATTGAATTTCTTAGTTTTTCTCCTAAATATTGGATGGTAGCGATATACCATTAATATGTTTTTAAATATGCATGTTATAGTATGTTAAAAATAATTGTGTAAAGCAAAATCTTTTTTTTGTAAAGTCTTTTCCTTTCTTTAGCAAGAACATTTTCGTTATCATTCCTATTTATTACACTAGTTGTAATTAGTGTAGAGAAATGTGTACTCATGTACCAATTCACCAGAAAAAAACCTGTACTTAAACAGCTGTTTCTCATAGCATATAATGTATGACTGTTTTGTAAATTATTAAAAATAAATTCATGTGTGCAATTTTATTTTTCATTATTGTCTTGGTCTTTCATATTTATTCATTTATGTAATATGTACCATTTGTCATTAAAATCGCTGTGTATATAAATGGCAAAAATGTATGTATATCCTTTTCATCTTAATGTCCATCACAGATCTTAATACAGTATCTTTCAAAAAATGTTAAATGACCTGAAACATATAAATAAATATAAAATAATCCATGTCAGTGTAACAATATATAACTAAACAAAACTAATAAAAATAACACCTCTGTGAAACTTTCTTCACTCATTACCTTATCAAGATTTTGTGTGTAAATATTTAGCTTAGTAACCAATATATATTTACACTTACAAATATTACTGTCCATCGTTTACATAAAAATGCTGTAAATCTATAAAAATATAGATATTTATATTTTTCAGGTAGCTCTCTCTGCTTTAGTTATGTCTAGTTTTCTAATCGTTGTTAGGGATTAGGGTGAGGTTTTCTGCTTATTTAAGATAGTGTTTAACTAAGATAGTGTTTAAGGTAGTGCTTAATTACAGAGCCCTAATGCTAGGACCAGGAGATATGATCTCCTCAGCTCCAGGGTTGTATGAGTGGGGCCTGGGGTGGCTGGAGTCAGGGCCTATGGCCTGCAGCAGAGAGCAGCTTTGGGAATAGCCTCTCGCAGGGCAACTCTGAGGCCAGCCTGAGCTGAGTGGAGTCTGATGGTGCGCCCTGCGGTCCCCGCAGGTGGCAAGCACAATGAACGGCATCCAGCCCTCCCTGCTCCACTGCGACACGCTGAGCGCAACCCCGGAGGCGCTCTACCACCCAGACATCTCCTTCAGCAGCCAGCTGCAGAGCGCGCCACTGCTCATCGCAGACAAGGGCCCCGTGGAGCTACCAGAGGAGTTCGTGGTCCAGGTGTCCAAGGAGCCCAGATCACAGCCCAAGGTGCGGACAGCGGTAGGGAAAGAGGGCTGGGGGTGGCTGGGCAGGGGCTCCTGGGAGGCTCCGTCCCAACTGTGTCTTTTCATCTAGTTCTATATTCTCTGCATCCATTTACTGTGGCTGATATTTGCACTTAGCTGTATCCTAGCCAGTTATTTAACAATGCATGCTTGTTCTACATGAGCCTCGTTATTTTACAATGTTTCACTTTAAATTTCGGAATGCGTTTGAAATGTCTTTGCATTATGACAGGAAATTTAAAATTACTTTTAGTGACAATTCAACTCTTGTAAAATTTGAATGGTTGGAAAATACAAGTTTTAACATTTCTCACCACCTACTTGTTTGAAAGAAAAAATCTTATCAATGGCAACTACCAAAATTTGAGGAGATTATAATGAAAACATCTTGGTTAGGAGTTGTGTATAGTCATTTAAAGCATAAAATCTGATAGAAAAGTGATGTCTACAGAAACAACCTAATTTTCTTACAGAAATGTTGGAAAGTACTTTATTTATAATATTGTCTCTGCAGCTGTCAACTACAGTGAGTGACATCCAGCCCATGAAGCTCCAGTGAGGAATATTATATAATATTTGCACAAAATTCAATACTATTATTTTCTCCAGTACTTTATATTTTATAGTATCTTTACATAATTTTTAGGCAATGTAACTTTCTTTTTTCTTATTAAATTCCATACAGGCACACTTACTTTTCTTTCCTTCAGAGAACATAATATACTATAATATATAATTATATATATATGTATATGTAATATATATCACATAATATATTATACTTATAATTTTCTTTGTGTGTCACACATGAAAAAAAGCTAGGAAGCATTTGGCTAGTTGAAACATAAATATCAAGTATTGTCTCAAAACAGAGTCATTTTCTTACCCTATAATTTCTTTAAGGGGGTGTACATACAAAAAACACTGGCAAAGGAACATGAAATGTCACTATACTAGTTGAGCTTATCTTCCAAATCCCACTGCAGAATTCTTTGATAAAATAAGTTGGGCTACTTTGTTTCAGTTCAGGGACTAAGTGAGATGCATCAAAAATCCACTTGAGATTCCAGTGACTTGTGAGAGTTAAACTTAGCTCTTCAATTACTGCAACCAATAGAAAGATTACGTTGTGTGTAACTTGACACTCACAGTGACACTGTCCACTTAGTCTACATCGTTCATTCAGTGACCTGGAATCTTTCCACTAAGTTCAGCATTTCTTCCACGTTGGTGATGATTAGGGTGGTGGGGTCAGTGAGTGAGTATATATACTTTCATAGAAGCATGTAGAATTGACTGCAATGTGTTCTGAAAATTCAAGGAAAATGTATAGTAAGCATTTCTTAAGAACTTTAATTTTTACTTTTCTGCTTTCTGTTTTTCATTACCATTTCAAACCTGAAATTATCTAAATTGGGTGCAGTTATATTTTCCCCAGAATCTGCTTCAACTGTAACAAAGTTTTCATCATGATGTTGGCTTTTGTGTTAAAAAATAATATGAAATTAATTAATTTACTTCACTGTGTATACATTCATCACAGTTTCTAGTATAATGTAGTAGAAATCCAGAAATGAAGTTTAATTTTTGAGTAAATGTTATAAATATTTAAATAAGTAACTAACACACACACACACACACACACACACACACACACACACCACTACCTGTTTTCAATTCTGTTTTGTGACAAACATTATGAGGAATCTGGAATTTTTCTGAAGACAACAAGGGAACAACTAAGTTAATTTTAGAGGATTAAACAAGAGAGACCTGCTGACTATACTTGAAGAATAAACTAGAGGCTTTAAGACTGGAGATGGGGAGGTTTTTCTATTGATTCAGATAAGAAATGATGGCGGCCCTAACTTAAGGAGTGAGTGACATTAGAGATAATGAGGACAAATGGACAGGAGTTAGAGATTCATTGGCTATGTGAGTAAGACGGAGGGAAAAACCCAAAGAGGACAACCGAGTTTCTGGCTTAAGAAGATTGCATGATGAATGACAGTGTCACTTATCGAGATAAGAAAGACAAGAAGAGACAGAGAAAATTGATAAGGAATGATGGCATTGTTTTTCAAACATTTACATATGACTTCTTCAAAATATTACTTTGAATAGTAACCCAACTTTCTGACCTCAAATGTTAGAACCGATAACTTTTATATACAATGTACAAATCTGAAAAAAAAATTGAAAAATGATGTTTGTTGGGCATAATTTATTTTCATCAAAAAGAAAAAGTTATTACATTCATTGTTAGTCATTCTATTTTGGCTTTGATGTGATAAGACATTCTGTGACAGAAGAGTGCTAGATTTTGCATTCAGTCCTTCCTTCTACTTCTCAATAATACCTCGCAGGACTACAGTGGAGCCAAGATTAGATCTAATTTTGAGCTCTCCTGTGTTCCCCTGAAACAGCTGAAATGATTCTTACTACATGTGTACTTGCAATATGTACTTTTACTTCTGTCACAAAGAGACAAACTGAACCAAGTTAGGACAGTTGATATGCTGGCCTAGACGTATTTGGCATTCTTTCAGTTCTTAATAGAATGTTCCATGTCAGAATTTGGAAAGAATCAGGAGACTAACCTCATACTTGTGCTCAGTAACAATGTAACATAGCACACCTTTTCATAAAATAATAACAAAACAATCTTCATGTGTCTTTTGAGAGTGCCTCAAAAAACGAATCTTGACTTATTCTTTTGCCTTATTAAAACTGATGATTAAAATAGCAATATTGCCTGATGCTATTGGAAAGCAATGCTTTATCTTAAGGATGGTTAATGTTCGCGTAGGCTAAGAATCTAGAAATTGAAAGCTACAATCATAAAATAAACGCTTTTACAGCTGTAGATCCGAGGTCACAGTTGCAGAGCCTACCTAATTGTACATATAATGGTGTTACAGTGAACTAATAATGGCAGGGAAAGGGTGGCAAAAGCTCATTTGTTGGGTTGTTTGTAACACAATGATACGGGAATAGAGCCAATTCTTTTGCATACCATGAACTCACAAATATGATTGGACAAGTGGTGAACACTGGAATAAATGAAGAACAGTCAAAGGTAAATGTGTGATGCTTTAAAACCTGAGCCAGAACACATACATACAGTAAATAAGATTAATAGGCAGCATATTTTCTATTACTGCAAACCACATCCCCACATGTCTTATCCTTCAACCCCAAGGAAGTTCTATCAATTTATTAGACAAAACATGACCCATTCCTTCCTTTTATATGTTCGGCAAGTAATATTAACTTTTCTGGTTGGAATGGCCTATACCACCTGAGTCCTCTTCGGCTTAGCTAAAAGTTCAATATAGGTTGAATTGGATTGATTTTTCTCCACTTTCACCCATCCCTAGCCCTATTCTTGACAGAACAATTCCTTGCCTCCCTCTGACTCTGAATTAGAGTGGCCTGAAAGTTGTGTGTGTGTATGAGGTAAACAATATATCTTTATTTCCTTCTAGCTTTTATATTTTCATTTGTTATAACTGATGATCATTGGAAAATTCGAGGCTGTTACTCATATTAATATGTTTATACTAGTGTTATTTATATTGACTTTGATGAGTTAAACTTCTGGCATGTTCTCATGTTCTTTCTCCCCTTACTCCCAAATTTTTGTAAAAGCTGGTTCTAATTTTGTTATTACATTACAGTCTGAAGTGTGTAGGTGAAGTGTAGGAATTCACCGGGAGGTAAGGAGATGAAAGAACTTATAACAGAAGAGCAGAGATTAATGTTTTCACAGCAATGAAAAACCTCTGTTTTACAAGCTCAGCTTATTGGCTATAACTGTTACGGCAAGAGAATAATATACTGTGGCCTTCAAACTGCTCGTTAGCTTCTTGGTTTATGTGACAGTATAATATTATTTCAGATAAAAGCCTCTGTTCACATTTATTTGTGTCTTTCAGTAAGGTTTGCCAGCTCAGAAAAAACGTCAGGACTAATTGATATGCAAAAATACATTCTGTGCATATCACTCTTTAAAATTCTTAAGTACATTTAGGGTCATATTTTCATGTGAGAAGAAAGATAATCGGCATCTAGGGAAGTAGGTAAAGTATTGAGGTTAAAAATTAATAATAAATTCTGTGGCTCTAAATATGATTTTAAATCATTTCTTTAGAATGTTGTTTTTTTCCCAAATGCTATAAATACCAGAATGATGTATGCAATTGAAAATAAATGTTAGTGAGTTTGTCTTTCAAGTGTTTGCAGGAAAATATGATAAACTCTTCTGTTCCTATCGGCATAAATTACAAATTGTTTTCCTTTTGCATCTGAGAATTATGTCAGTAGCTTTTCAAAATGCTTATGGAAATATTTTTCATCCTTACATTTTTCTTTTTACACAGGATAGGAATAATGGAAAACAAATGCTAAACTTTGATATTCAAGCCAAAAAAATGTTTTATTTCTTTGATTTAATTAGGGGTGAATTGCAGATTGTTGCATTAATTTATTAATTGAGTATCTGCCACATGCTCGTAACTGCTCATAACTGCATATATGTTCCAAAGGAGCAAATTTTACACTGCTAGTGACAGATACTTTTCAGAATAAGTTAGTTAATTGCTGGGAATTCTCTTCTTTTTTTTTTTTTTTCCTGTTTCCACTCAACTCAAACAATGTGTGGTAGTAAAAGGGGTCTGAAATATATCCCAGCTACAGAGAGGAAACTTCCATTATATTTATAGAAGCCTTAGCCCCAAATTAAAATGCAAGGGAAGGGTAGGGCAGGTATTGTTGTGCATAGAACAATATATTTTCATGGATTGGCTTATATCTGTGTTTTTCGACTCTGCATTATTCATCTAGGTCTATAGTACAGAAATACAAAAATTTGGCCAACCACTATAATTTTTTATTTTGTATAGCCCAGGGGTCGGCAACCTGCGGCTTGCGAGCCACCTTTGGCCCTTTGGGTACGTACATGTGGCTCTGAAGTAAAATTGAAAATGAAAATAAAACTATCATAGTTTCATTAATAAAAATTTTAAAGGATAGTATTCACATAATGGCGTTATCATTTGTTTTATGGCTCTCAAATAATTTTTAAATTGTTGTGAGGGCCAGGATTGGCTCTTCCGTCTCAAAAGTTTGCCGTTCATACAGCTAATGTTCATACAGATAATGAAATTGATGATTTTTCCCTCACCTATTACTTCTTAAGAAGCAATGTCTTTTTCTTGGCTATGAGACATATCTTTAATTCTTCAACATTTTGCTTTTACTGCTGCAGAGAGGGTAATAGTATGGAATTGCAGTTACTAAATGAATTTTGGGGTCAGAGATTTGGGTTCATTCCCAGCTTTACACTTTATTAACTGTTTTAACCAAGGCCAAGGACTTACATTTTAAAAACCTGTGTTATCTGTATAGTGTGAAAATAGAAGTGCATATATTGCTGTTGTGATGATTAAGCATCATATATAAATGTGTTCAATATAATTAAACATTTACTTCTTAAGACCTAATAGGTGTTATTGCCTTATTGCCCTCCCCCCCTTTATTATTTTTTTTAAGACTTTTGTTGGGGAATTGGGGGATGGGAACAGCGCTGGGGAATTAGGGAAGAGGAACAGACAAGCTGCTGTCCTTTTGTTCTTCAGTCTAGTTGTGGAGGACGTTGGTTCACTGGCCCAAGTTGGCACCATCATTGTGCTCTTCCTGGGCGAGGCAGATCAGTCGCCGGCTTCTGGACGGCCGCTCACAGTGGCTGCTGGCCGCTCAAGCTGGCTGCTGGCTACACACGGTAGCCCATGGCAAACCTACTACAGCAGGAGCTGCAGCCTGCACCGTCGTCGGCGACTCACGACAGCCCAGCTCCAGGTTGAGCTGTTGTTCAGCATCTTAGCTGGAGAGGACAGTGTCACTGGCCCTCATATGTGGGATCCGAACCGGGTTCCTCTGGCATCCCAAGCCAGTTCTTAACCAACGACCCACTCGGCCGGCCCGCACTGCCCCCTTTTTAAGGGGCTTTCAGTTTTGTAACAATCAGACCAGAGATATGTATTGGAAGCTTCATGAATAATTTTCAATGCATTTTTTAGTTGCTCATTACTATTTCTGTTTAGTTTCGGGAAGAAACAAAGTAATGTTCTAAAATGCTGGCTTTATATTTTGGGCATATTCATGGGTTCATAGCTTGGGTAACTGAACATTGAGTATAAATGTTTAGGAGAGAAAATAATTGAATTGAATTTACATATTTGTTATGTCTGTAATGTACACAGAGCCCTCTATAAGACTGTTCCTTCCCTTAAAAATTTAAAATCTCTTGCTGATGACTGAGAAAATAGACAAACCAGTATTTCTTCGACTACTGTATGATTTGGTGAAATGTGGTGTCATGCAAGTGATGTAGTATAATATTTTAACTAAGAAAGAAATGGCATTCCTGCTGTGGGATGGGGACAGGGAAGGAGGGAAGATGGAGAAATCTTAGATAAGGTGATGTTTTAACTGATAATTGAAAAATCCCTAGGATCATTTGCAAGCATATGTGGGAGGGGTTGGAAGAGGGAGGGACTTCTGGATCACTGATTTATGTGAACAAAATTGTAGTTGAAGAAAATTATGACATTTTCATCAGACAGTGAATAGTCTAGTTTAATCAACAACACAGACATGAGGAAATAAGTAGTGGTGCTGGAAATTTGAAAAGCAGATTGTAGCCATCTTGTGGGGGGTCTTAAATGTCAGGTTTACACTTTGTGTATAATTTTGTCTGCAGCCGATATTCTTTGGAAACTCTTGATCAAATTTGCAGTTTAGAGCCTGTCACAGGATTATATGGGAAAGTTTAGGGTAGAGAGGGACTTGAAGAGATGAGGTAGGTTGTTGCCTTAGGGCAGACGGTAATGAGTGCCCAAACTGGGGAGCAGAAAGAAGAGGGTGATGTGAGAAATGCACAGAGATTGAATCTGCATGCTTGCCTACTAATTGGACATAGGAAGTGAGGAAGAGGGAAGAATCAAAGATGCCTGGGTGACTGAGTGGTACCATTCACAGAATTAGGATTCAAGAGGAAGCTTTGTTTTTTAGGGGGAAAACATGGTGAAGATGGTCTAGGAAGTGCTGAGTTAGAGGTATAAATGCGAAGCAAAGTCTGATATAGGAATCTAAACATCAGGAGAAAAGTTATTGCTAGTAATAGAAGTTACTAATTTCCAAGGTAAAGATGATTGTTCAAGCCATTGGGGTTTCTGAGATTGCCGTAACAGAGAAGAGAATGGGCAGGGAGAGAGCCGGGGTTACATTACATTTAGAGACGGCACAGCTACAGGCCATTGAAGGTGATCAAATCATGGGTTGGTATAATTGGGAAATTGAAGGGATGTCCCAAATTTTTCTTATGCTTTGTTTCTCTGGCAGCCTCCGCTAATGCTAATCCACATGAAGTTCACACATATGTAATAAGGTGATGACAGAGCATGATTTAAATGCATGAGAAAATCAAGTGTTTTTGAGTCTCGCTGATAAATTAGTGATGCGGTGATCTTTCTCAAATGCCCTACATATAAGTAGAGCAAATAGTAGAGGATTAGGTTTATGAGTATGTATATTGGAATTGAGAAAATATGACTAAGGTTAGTGACTTTTTTTCTATTTTTGAAATTTCAGTTTCCTGTTTCTTTTTGATCATTGGTTAATTGTAAATCATCAGGCTGAAGTAGTACTGGAGTGAACACTTATCAAAAGTGTATAATAACATTGTAAAATTTTTATTTCTGGAATGTTGCAATACAGTTTGAGATTAATAGAAAAACACTAGGCTATTTTTGGATCAGACTTGGAAATTAACAAACTAAATATTACACATTGTAATAACCTTTCACTAGATGGATCTAAATATTTTTACTTATAAGCTGTAGTAAAAAAAAAGTGAAGACTTGTTTAAATACTTAAATCATTTTAATATTTAAGAATTATACTATGGCAAAAATATTTGTCATTAATGATATGTTTATCAAACTAGCCTTGAAATATGAAAAAAATTAACATTTGCAACACATTTTCTTAGACACAAAAATATTTACATCCACCTTCAATATTTCTATATTTAAAGTAATCCCATTAATACTTACATTCTTAAAAAAAAACTTTAGAATTAAAAAACAGATTGGCTTCTCAATTTTACTTGAAACTGTTGGTCTTGTAAAAGTAATTTACTCCCACAGTTTCATTTCTGAAAAGAAAATTGTGCCCTTTGTTCATCTACTATTTCTAAATTTGGTTTCATCTATATTAAATAATATGATTATAGCAATAGAAAAGTAATATGGTTATTTATAGTTGAAAGATAACCTAGCTAAATTATTTGAGTGGCCTATGAAGATATCTGTTTTGTTTACTTCTTACCTGTATTTTATTTTTGCTGTTATACAGGTTTGTTTACTGTATTAAAATAAACATCTACAACATAGTATTGTTGAATAGCTACATATGAGATCTATGTTTGCATTTATCTCATTTTTAGTTGACCTACATGCATATATTCCATTTCCATAAACATGTATAATTACATGTGTGAAATTTATAAACAGTAGAAATGGTTAGGTAACCCATTGATAGAGCTCTACTTTAGATTAAATATAAATTCTATCAAAATCTTTATTTGTATTGCGTTGTAGGTCAGAGAATGTGGAATTTGTATAAGACGTTGCCACAAATTAAAAGAAAGCTATTATTAATTGAAAATTCCAAGGCTTGTTTTTGTTTTTCGTTTTTTATGCTACATAATGTACTCACTTATTTTCCCTTATAAGATTGTGATGCGGACTTTGAGTTATGGGGCCATGTGACAAGAGCATTTTTGGTAACACCTTTGGTAATCTCATTTTCTGGGTCCTGCTGAATTGAGAAGCTTCATCTCTTAAAATTCCTCATATACATGCCATGTTCTCCCTGTTGAACTATGGCAGTTGCCTTAGTTTGGGTTCTTTCATTACCATGCTCTTGTCTCCCTTTTTTGCCTTTCTAACTTCCAGTCATATTTTAGCTCTTGGCACTTTGGGTATGAAGCAGTGTGATTTAGTGATTGAGAGGATAGATTTTTGGGCCAGAATGCCTGACATTCAATCCTGACTCCTCCACTTGCTAGGTGTATGACCTCTCTATCTCTCTATTCTCTTATGTTTTGATAGGAATAATAGCAATAATAACTCATAGAGTTGTTGTATTATGAGTTAATCCACATCAATTACTTAGAAAATGTTATAGCATGCAGTGTTATAGAATAAGTGTTAGTGAATCTATTTTTCTCTCTTATTCTGCTCTCTTTTATCCTATTCTATATTCTCTGGTGTCAATTTCTTTAGGAAGCCTTCCTTGCTCTGTGGAGGCTGGGATATGACAACACTGTTATGTCTTGTCTGTTTGTTCACCTGTTTTCCTCATTGGACTCTGTTTAAGAACAAAGACCATGTCTTTAATCTTTCAATCCCAATCACCCAGAACTGAGCATGCCGTGTGGATGCCACTACATTTGTTAAATGAGTATATAAATTAGTGGGGTTTGGAGCTATGTGCTGTTGTGTGGGAATTTCTATCAATGCAATGATAGCCTCTGCAGAAACTACCAGGCAAGCTATAACAGAAGTCATAGAATTAAAAGGCTCATAGACAAAGATCCCAAGATTCTGGACTCATGTGGTATATTTATTCTGTAGTGGGCTTGAAGCTCAGGGCAAAGCTAGTAGGTAGGTGTACACAGTTAGGATAGGGACCATGGGATAGATGAAAGGATTACACTTTTTAAATTCTGTTTTATGCAATGTTTCAGTCTCCTAATTCATGCTCTGCTCCATCATTTATTTCTTCTGATGGTATGGTTAAAAAGACTAGATAAGCAAGGATGCTCAATAGATGGAAGGTGCCTGGACAGGCTTACTTTGTTGGCGACATGTAGGGACTCTTATAACAATGAGTGACAACAGCTGTCACTCATTGTTAAACGTGTTGAACTGCTATGGCTTATATCTGTGTTTCTTTAGAAGAGACCACGTGGAGTCAGAAAGAAGCCATGATGAATGTCAATAAGGGAGGCAGATTTAGGAATGAATAACTATCAATCTAGAGGCTTTATGAATATTTATGGCCCTTGGTCTTTACATCCCTTTCTAAGTAACACTCTTATTTCATTTTTGTTATTGATATTCAACAGACCTACATTTCATTAATTCTATAATATGTTTATGGGTTATTAACTTGCTCTCTATTCTTAATACATTTTATGAATTCTGCCTGTGCCTTCCAAGTTACTTGCCTATGCATTATGTATATTTAACACATACGTTTTATCTATCCCATTTCTTTCTTGTCTCTATAGCAGATTGAATATTCTCAATTGAAACAGCAAGTACACACTGCATGTGTTATAGTTAGGCTAACCATATGTCTTAGTTTCCCCAGAGAGACCTGGTTTACACCTGTTGTCCTGCAGTAAGCCTAAGAGTATCCTCTTTCATTTTCAGAAGTGTCCTCATTTGGGCGATAATGTATGTAGTCACCTTAGTAGTAATCTACCACCTGCTACTTTTAAACTATGTAAATTGAGATAAATTATATAAATCCCATCTATAACATCAGTGTATTGGCTGTTATTTGTAAAGCTTGTGCCAAATCTAAAATTCTTTGACATTTACAGGAAAAAATAGAAAGCTTTTTACTTCCTTGAGTTTATTCATATGACTACTACCCTGAAGACAAGTGTATGTTTCCATTAAAAATAGATCTAAATGCAAGTTGAATATAAATGTATGCATTAACTACTTTGAAATGTGCAAAATTAGTTTTAATTTATACTTGGGGCTACATATTTGAGACGTTGTGACCATAGATTTTACAGTTGGAAAACTAAAAGCACTTTTATTAATTTCTTTTAAAATGGAGCATATTAAATAAAAGGCTTTGAAATCCTTATATGTGGCTTTAAAGTATAGTTTATGGCTGTGAGTTCAACCTGTGCTTATATTCCTTATCTGTATATTGAATTAATGAGCTGGCAAGGAATACTGGTTCTGAGGAAGGTAATGCTTTTATTTTTCATTATGTTTAGTTTTCATTATTTCCAGGTGCTCACGAGCCAGTTCTGTAGGGATTTTGAGAATAATGGGAATTAAAGTAAATGCAATCTTAGCAACAGATTTGGATATCACCTACAGACAGAAAATAATATAAATGCGTGAATTGTCCTAGAAGGGTTAGTGTAGATGAAGAAGGGAAGTGAAGAAAATCTGGGTTGCATTTCTGACTGTTTTTTGCTGCTCAGTTTTTCCCGGGGTCTTTCAAGGTTGACAATGAAAAATCTTACCATATAGTAACTGGGTTTGCTCCCCCCTCAAAAAACCAAAAATGTCCCCAGAATATATTGATATCTGAATTGTTCATTTTAGTGTAACATTGCTTATTTCAGGTTTTTTCATGGCTAGAGAATTTCACTGAGTGGTGTTGGGTTTGGTTAACATCAGGGAGATAGATTTTGCCTTTCGGAATGTTATACTTATGTTAGCCAGTTTGAAAGGGGTGTCTTCAAAGCCCCGGCACCCGGCCTAGGGGATCTGATACTACCATTATAAGAAAGTGGTACTACCAACCGGCTGTGGTACCACATTAATTTTGAAAATATCAAGAAATTTGATAGGTGTTTAAACAACTTGGGCTTGGTGGAAATTTTCTCATAGTTGTAGGTGTATGGAGTAACAAGAGTAATGGAAATGTATTGGTCTGTGTGTTATTGGCAGTTTCTAGGAATTAGTATAAGTATAGATGGCAACATTTGGCACTTAAGTGTATTAGGGAGCTTATCACACTATGATTATAGTTATGTATATATGTGCCTTTTCCTTCTTACTTGATTGTGAAATTCTTGAGAAAGGAACTGTGTTTTATTCATCATGCATTTGCCAGGATTCTTATCTATCGCTCATGGTATTTACGCAATCAAATTTCTTTAATGGTGTATGCATTATAATGTGAAAACAAAATATTTGAGATTTGTAGACCACCATCTTTGAAAGCAGAAAGTAGCTTACAAAATATTGGCTTGCTTGCATGTCATATCACTGACGAGCTTATTAAGGAAATAAAAGAAAACGAGCACACATGTTTGCATACATGTTTTTTTCAGAAACCTGAATCTCAGCAAAATAAACAGGTGCTTGGCTCCCCATGGCTACCCTACAAGGAGACAAGTTTTCTCCCAGTCTAACGTGTATTATACTAACAAACTGCAGTTTCAGCTGTTTGCTTCTGGGCTTTGTGGAAACTGCTCATTAATTCCCTCTGGGTAGTGGAGGGGGCAGGGGTAAAGGTGAGTGCCTTGCATCATTCTGTGGCAACCTCAGGGGTTCATTCAAGAGCCTTAGTGGCTTGCTGTGGCGAGAGCAATAAACAGCCCTCCAGTTGGAAAGACATCCTAATTAAAACGTTTCATTTCCTCATTCAGCAAGCATTAACTCTGAACCTACTGTGTGAAAATAAATGACTGTTTAGATAAATAATAGAAACCTCAAGATTTTACTCCTACTTAGGAAGAAATTATAAACCAAAATGTAGTACATAAAATGAACCTGAGAGGAGAGCGACCCTGATGTAAATGATCATTGAGGGATTTAGGTTGCTTGTTGGAAGAGAATCCCCATTTGTGATGTGCTCTCTAATTTTCTAATAATATGCCTTGTATTTGCCCGTATCTGCATTACTTTGCCCTTAGTAATTTTTGAGAAAAGCAGACAGTTCTTTTTATCCTCCAGTGTAATTTTTGTTAGCCTGTGAAAGTGTTACTTTCACCTCCCATAAAACAACTTTAGAGTATTTAATGTAGTATCTGTGTTTTAAATGAAGGTGATATGTTTTCTACCATTTGCATATAAAATAAGGAAAGAATCATTTTGGCTCTGAATATATTACCTATTTGATTTCATTCAGTATGGTTTATAATACTGAGTGGTTAACAAGCTAAAACGAAATATTTGGCAGAGCTGCTATCTCTTCCCTTAGGACAGATCTTGGAATTAGAAGACATACCTCAATTTATATGAAGGTCACTGGTTTATACTGAGTGTGTCAGGAAGGGAGGCAGTCAGATACGCATGGCTGCATCTAGACAGGAAAAGTCTTGCATTTATAGCCACCGCAGCTCTTGTTTTATCTTCGAACTTAGAATAAAAGCTGGTATGACTTGGAGTGGGGAAAAAGTTTATCAGCAAGATCATTAATAACTTGGGGCTCAGCTTTACAAGTTACAATTAGCTGTTCAACAGCTGTGACCTTCAAGAGCGACTCATTATTGTTGTTCCTGGTTGTTCACTCCTACACTGGAGCCCTTTTCAGAAATAGTTTCTCTGACATCATTGACCCCAGGGGTCAGAGTGAGAAATGAGTCTTCAAGCACTCATTTGTAAGTCTTGTTTCTATAGGATGGTGTGTGTGTGTGTGTGTGTGTGTGTGTGTGTGTGTGTGTGTGTGTGTGTGTGTGTAAGGAATTCAGCCTAGGGTTAATGCCTCATTTTACATCCAGCTGTTTGGTCAGATCCCAATTAGGATGATGCCTTTTTGATGAGGGGGCACTCTTGGGAGTAGCAAGATTTAGTGGCCTCCAAAACAGAGTAAAACTGATGGTAACACAAGCTCTGTTTTATTTAGATGTTAAAAAAAAAAAAACTCTCAATACACACGCTCGCCAAACTCTGTCATGCACTGTGTAGCATCTCAACGGATCAGCAGGGATTTTAAACATGCTGTGTATTTGGCATACACTGCAACCCAAAGAGAAAGTAGGAATTAGAGGAACTGTAGTGAAGTATGAAATGAAAGCTCAGCTAGAGAAGGAGTACTGGATTGTGTTCAGCTTCCTTGCCTCAGTTCCTTTAGATATTAAGAACATGAGACGCTTAGAAAAAAGGGATTTGCTTTCTGAAGGTGCATTGCATAATCTCTATATTCTGCAAGGAGACTTAATTAGGGAAAAGCTGCCTGTCATAAAACAAAGAAGCAGCAAATCAACAAGAAGGTTGATAGTATTTGTTATTGATAAGGACTTTTCTAGCCAATTAAGACTCAGAATTAAATATTGTACTCTTTGGGAAGTTTTGTCAATAAAATGTATATAGGATGAAACTTTTCAACATGCAGCCTTGGCGCATGGATTCAACCTAAGATTTTAAACACATGACGTCATCAGGGTATAGCAGATGGGGTCTCTGGGTATAGGGCAAGGTCGTCTGGCTTCTCCTTCTGACCCCGTTCCTTCCGAACCATGTGATCCAGAACTGGACCTCTGACCTGTGTGCTTCTGAGCTCTCAGCTGTGAAAATGATGGGGTTGGGAACTGTAATCTCTCATAGACCATTTGTATTTCTCTATCACCTTCATTTTAACTATCTTCACTAGTTTCATTATTATTAGCATTAGTGATGAAACAATGATTAAATACATTCTAAATAAGTTCTGGAGGCCTCTTCCTTTGTTCTCTAACCTTAACCTCTCTACCACAACACTATTCTTTGTGTGCCATGTGTAATAATCAAGTGGTTAAGTTACCTGTTTTTTGAAATGTCCATATTCTTGAATTTTCTATATTATGATTCCTAAAGCATTGCTTTGCATTGAAATGTCCAGTAAGCTTCCCTAAAAATAACTTTATAATAATCAAATTGAAACTATTATTTATATTTTTAGCAAAAAGAAGGTATAGATCAACAACAGCCATAGTAATAGCTTATTTATTAAAAATGTACTATGTACCAGGTACATTTTTAAGCACTTCATATATACTAACTTATTCAATCTTCATAACCAACCAATGAAGTAGGCTTTTACAAATAAAAAATTGAGACACAAGAAAGTTAAATGACTTGTCCAAAGTCATGGCAGATTAGGATTGGAGCCCAGGCATTCTGCCACAAAGTTTGAAATCTTTACCACTATACCATATTTTAAAACACTAATACTGAGTGAAATACAACAGACTTTCTCCAAGGAATCTAAGATTCCCATATGTTGTTAGACATTCAAATTATTAAACACATTTCTAAAACTGGATTAAATATAGCAAAATCTTAAGGGAGAAAATTTGAGAATACAGCACAATTGTCAAGTTGAATTCATTGTGTTTGAAGATTAACCTGAACTTAATGCCTAGGTTGGTATTTTAAAGAAAAAAATTAAAAGATTACATCTGTGCATATTGGAAATCTACCACTGATTACTGCAAATGATTAATGACAGAAAAAAGGGATATCCTTGGGTTTAGAAAAGAAGGTAAAATACACAACATTAACATCACTAGACTCTTATCCAAGGTTTAATTTGGTATAGGAAATATTCCCAAATAGGATTAAAAATATTAGCCACACACCTTCATTCACAGTGTAATTAGGATCGGCTGATGAGCTGGGGAGGTAATGACCCAGAGGCTTGGGAATCAGAAAGCACGAGGACATTGTTATCCGAGGCAGAGTAAAAGGAGCAGCGCAAAGTTCACAGAAACTGCCTGCAGTCTGGAGAGTTGTAGGAAATGAAAGGGCCAGGGCAAGATGGGCAGAACAGGTTCATGGCCCCAGCAGCAAAAAAAGGACTGAAGCAGCTTGACTGCTCAATCTTGGCGGTCTTTATTTGCTTCACCCCTGGTGAGAGTTCATCCTGAGAGAACCTGGCCAGCAGGTGAGAATAACTGGAAACAGCTGGCCATTAGTGAGGGCAGGGGTAGAGCAGATGCTATTTTTCTGGTAGAGTTTTTTTTTTTTTTTCCTCCTTGACAGCTGGGCAGATCACATGTAGTTTACTCTTTTAGCCAGACATTGTAATGGTTTTTCCTATAATCCCAGGCCTACAGGCTGCTCTTCTTATAGCCTTCAGTGCTGATGTGTCTAAGGAAATATAAATAAAGGATTGGAAAGTAAGTATTGATATTCTTCAGTAAGGTTGATTTGCTCTCATCTCATAGCTAAACTCCAGCCATCTTGACAGGAAAGCTGTCATTGGAAAGCAAAAGAGTGCTCCCAAGAAAGCCAGAAGGAAGAAATATGAGTCCTAGTCAGCTGGGTTACCTGGAGAGCAGTTCCTCTGTACATTTCCAGAGGGAGCTCTCTGCCAAAAGTACAACATTAGATGATCTCCAAAGTTCCCTTGAGCCTGTAAATGTGGCCTTCCTTTTTCTGAAAGCAAACAATTTGTAAAGAAAGGTAACCCACCAGGCAAATGAATATATTGAGCTACACAGACACACACACACACACACACACACACACACACACACACACACACACACAGACTAGTATTTCAGTAACAGAGCTGTTTGAGTTTCTGAAACCCCTTTTAATTGTTTTAGTGTATTTGTGTCTATTACAATAATTGGTGATATCATGCTGTGAGGTTGTGGCAAATTCATCCAAACGCTGAGAAACCCCTATCAGCAGAAGTAGTCGAAGGGAGTGTGCTTTTTTGGATAATTCTGTGATCTAAATAAATTATATAGATTTTTATGTAAATAAAGATGACTATATGAAAGGAAGAATGTAATGTGAATCTGAATATTCTCATGAAATGTTTAAGCTAGAAGGAACATTTGAGATCACATCTACCATCCAGTTATTTACAAACGAAACTGGCCCAGAAGTTTCAAGTACAATAACTTCACCGTAATTAATGTTCTGACACTAGTTATGGATCCCAGTTCCCTTTCCAATCAAGTTGTACAGTTTATTTATTGTGAACACATATATATTTTGAAGTGAAATATTTTACATTTTGTTTTTTGTTTTTTGTTCAAACAAAAACAAATTTCAGGACTCTTAATGGTGTCTAAAGATTTACATTATTTCTGGGAAATAAAAAAAATAATTTGTGTTTATAATAGAATGTTGGGAAAACAGGGACATTTTAAAGAAAAATATATCAACCTGATAAAACTATGAAAACGTTCATGTATTTTTAAATGTTTTCTATGTATTTCTTTTAATGCAGTGTGATTATACTATAATTTTTATCTTCCTTTTCTTTTCAACTAAGATTTTGAAAACATTAGACTCTTTGAAAGCGTTCTACAACAGTTGCATTTGCATGATATTCCATTTATAGAGAATAACTTAGTTTTCATGTGCTCTTTTTTTTTTTTTAAGCTGAGCCCTTCTGCCACCTGTTGGCAGCTCAGTGGCTGCTCAGCTCGGGCCGGGAATCGAACTGCTGTTGCTCAGAGCTCAAACTCTTGGCGAGCTCTTAACCAACTGAGCTACTCGGCCGGCCCCTTTCATGTGCTCTTTATGTTGTGGCATTTCATTTTTACTATATTTAGGATATTTTTTCATAATTCAAGAACATACTGTAGAAGTGACATTGTGCTTCTCACCATTTCCTCACCTAACGTACTCTCTTCGATCCACTTTAATCCTGCATTCTTTGCTACCACTACCCTAAGCCTGCTTTTATTAAGTTTTCCCTGTATTTCCATGTTGCCAACTGTAGTGTTTGTTTCTTCTATTATTATCTTAATTGACCTCTCAGCATCATTTGACACAGCTGGCAAGACCCCAATCCTATGCACCCCCTTTTCCTATTCTATTTTAGGAACTCACGCACATGGAATACAGTCGATTTCATTTCTCTGGCATCACTCTTCCCAGCTTGTTCAATCTTCGTTTTATTTACTTACTTTTACCTTCCCTGTGGTAGGCAGAATAATGGCCCATGAAGGTGTCCACATTCTAATCCCTAGAACCTGTGAATATGTTACCTTTGATGGAAAAGGGGACTTCGAATTGCAATTAAATTAAGCACCCTGTGGTAGATAGAGTATCCTGGATTATGTAGATGGGTCCAATGTTACCACAAGGATTTGTAAAAGTGGAAGTATAGGCAAAAGGGAGAGTCGGAGGGGGATGGAAGAAGGCGCAAAGAGATGCAATATTTGTTGGCTTTGAAGATGGAGAAAGGGGGCCTCTAGAAGCTACAGTTCTCTCATAGAGGCTCCAGAAAGAAACAGCCCTACTCACTCTGTGATTTTAGCCCAGTGAGAACCATATCAGATTTCTGATCTACAGAATTGTAAGATAAAATTTGTATTGCTGTAAGCCTTAGTTTGTGAAAAACGCAGTGATAGAAAACTAATACTCCCCTTTCTCAAACTCATTCTCCGACACCACTCTGGTGTATTTAAGGTATATTCTTCCAGTAATAATTTCAAAGTCTACTTATGAGTAAATACACCTATATCCTTAAAAATAGAATTTCTTTTGTGCTTTTTATATATGTACATAAATGCATAGGTGGCATTGTGCTATTCATCTTACTGATTGCTTTTTCACTCAGTGATGTTATTGAACTTTATTCATACTGTTATAATGTTTGTTCAGTGATTCTAACTACAGTCATGCTCTATATAAGACATTTCGGTAGCACCGGCCAAGTGGCTCAGTTGGTTAAGAGTTGGCTTGGGAGCGCGAGCTCTGAGCAGCAGGGCTGCTGGTTCGGATCCCACATGGGGGCCAGTGACACTGCACCCTCTACAGCTAAGATAGCGTACAACAGCTCGACCTGGAGCTGGGCTGCCATGAATGGCCAGCAACAGTGTAGGCTGCAGTGGGGCTACAGTGGCCTGCCATGAGCTACCCTGAGCGGCCATCCAGTGGCTGGCGACCAATCTGCCTCAGCCACAAAGAGCAAAATGATCACAATATCAGCATAGGCCAGTGAAGCGGCGTCCTCCACAACTAGACTGAAGAACCAACAGACAGCAACTTGCCTGACCCCCTTTCCCAATTCTCCAACGCTGTTCCCTCCCCCAATTCCCCAATAAAATCTTAAAAAAAAAAAGACATTTCGGTAAATGATGGACCACATCTAGTACGGTGTTATACCATATAGCCTAGGTGTGTAGTAGGTGTGTGTAGCACACATCTCGGTTTGTGTAAGTACACTCCATGATGTTTGCACAACCACACATTACCTAATGGCACATTTTACAGAACATCCCTCCGTATTTAAGCATGCATGACTGTACATCATATTCTGTGATCTGAGTACCCCGTGACTGCATTGTATTTCATCATATGCATATACTACATTTTACCCATCTAGCCTTCTAGTGATTCTGTCTGCCCATCTTGGTTAATCATATGTGTTTCACTTTTACTTATCCAATGATGAATACTTAGGATGCTTCTGTTTATGATCAAAAACAACGTGCCAGGTCTCCTGGACACCTCTTGTGGACCAGTTTGAGTTTCCTTGGGAATAAATTCTGGAGTAGATTGTACACATAGGTAACTTCCCTAAGCACTGGCAGATTGCTTTCAGAATGGCTGCAACCATTTTTACATGATCAGATGGATCAAGAGCGTTTCCCTTCTTAGCTTCATCATAGCTTGGTGGTAGAAGCCAGTTTTCTCGTTTTGTCTACCTGAGAGATATTTAGTGGTATCTCATTGTTTTCATTTGCATTTGTCTGACTACTAGTGAGATTGACCATCTCCCTGAAATACTTATTAGCCACTTGGATATCCCCTTCTGTAAATTGACTCATCATAGTCATTACGGATTTTTCTCTTAGGGTGGCCCTCTCCACCAGGTTTTAAGAACTCTTGCTGTTAAGCTGTTGCCATATACAGTAGTGCAAATATCTTCTTCCTCTCTGTCATCCTCTAGATAACGTTGGGCAGAAATCTTTCATGGTGATATACTCAGAACATTTCATTTTCTCCCCACCTGATTTTTTTTTTTGGTGCGTATATGATTTGCAGGTGTGTCAGAAACCATTCCTCACCCAATCATAAATATTTTACATTTTGCATTTAGAATGATACTTAAATTACAAGTAGATTAACTTGAAGTTTTCCTGTTATGAATTAGAAAAACAACATTTTTTAGAGGTACTGAGTCAGGTTTTAAAATACACATTACCAAATAATGCAAACTTTCTCCAGTGGTTTGTGATGTTACTTCTGTGTGACAAATATAATTATAGCTTCTTTATTATTTTTCACTGGTTCATTAGCCTGTATCTAATCCAGTATGTCACAATGGAGTTGCAATATTGCTTAATACGTGCAGGACAAGTTCCTTTTCTTACTCTTCTTTTTCAAAATTGACTTCAAACACTTTAAACCAGATTGTCAAATTTCTACTAAAATTTATGATTGGATTTTGATTGGAAATGTATTGAATTTAAATGGATTTCTATGGAGTTAATATAGGGATTCATACTACTATCCACTGTAAAATCCAGAAGTCATCTTGGATTTTGGTTTTTCCTTTATCTCCCCTTAATTGCCCTTAATGTTTGTGAGGCCCAGAACAGGAGTGTGAATGGAAACGTACAAATATGTGTTACGCATCCTAGTTAAAAGTTGTAAGTCAAGCTATACCCAATGCTGTTCCCACATTATCCAGGGCATTCCCCTTCTTGTAAGGCCAACACTAATAAACCAGAAGGCAGTACTGTTCTGCTTGGTATGAAAAGGTAGGAAGCTGGGTTCAGTTCAGGGTCCCCCCCAGAGATAGGCCTGACATAATCAAACTCTCAGGAGATAAGAGTCTGCAATGCCTCTCCTCCATATCTCTTTCCAACTCAGGCTTTCTAGGCAGCTCTAGGTTCATTCAAGCAGAGAAGGGGCGAGAGGGAACTCTTTCTGCCTAGACATTGACTCCAGGTGAGTTGAGAAAGACTCTGAAGACAAAAGTAGCCATTTTCCCTCTGATTTTTCTATAGCATAGTCAATGAATTTTTTCTCCAGTCCTCACCTTCACTCCCCACTCGCACCCACTAGCTAGTTGTCAGACTTGCTTCCTCTGCTGTACACAGCCAGTTCAGCTCCGGTGTCTCTCTGTAGTCATCCTTGGTTAATGAGCTTTCTAAAAGCTTCTTTATGACTTCAACAATCATATAAAAGAGTTCTATGAATGTGATCTGTGGGTCTTCTTAGTCTGGTCTTAGGGCTGTGCTGTCTCTACCTCAGTCCATCAATAAGTCTTGTCAGTCTGTCTCCTAAATGTTACTGCAACAAGTACATTCTTTTCTAAGCCCTCATTATCTTTCACTTTTACAGTAACTTCTATCTGGCCTTCCAGCATCTATCCTTACCTTCTTGAAATCAATTCTCCAGAGCACTGTGAGGGATTTTAAAACACAAAGTGAGTCATATCTCTGATTACAGACCTCCTATTTTTTTTTTTTCATTCTTTCAATGAAATAAAAACTCGGTACTAATTTCCAACGTTCTTACCTGCTATGTTCCTGTTTCCACCTGCAGGAGTGTATTGAGCTCTATATTACTGTATCTGTGTTGAGCTACTGTGCTGAAGTTAACTTGCATTTACTTGTGGAAACTCATTGTTAAATTTTCAGGAATTTTGCAAACCAGTTGTTAAAACCAATTATAAAAAATATTATATAATCTTAAAATTATGTAAATTGCATTACAAGCAAATGCAAGAAATGCTCAAAACTAATCACTCCCTAATTGTTACATTTTCCTACCTCTCTGTGCTCTTCTTTTTAATGTATATTGTGTGCTGTATGTGGTGGAAATACTATATAATGGCTTTCTTTTGCACACCTCTTCCCCACTTCATGTACAGTGGATTCACCGTTAATAGCACCATAGAAGTTGGCAAATGGTCTACATCAGTATTTATTTAATGTTTTGTTGATTGTGTAGACATAAAAAAGTATTGGGGAAAATTTTATCAATGTGAAGTAAACTTAACAGTGTGTTGCGTATAGCTGTTCAATTGCAAATGGCACAACAAGTTGAGTGCATATTCCAAAACATATTCCAGGAAACTATTGTTCAGTATAGCAAAGAAATTAATCACATTGCTGACCAATGAGTGAAGTTCCAACATATGTCTTTGTTATTTTTCTTTCATCTTGCTTGTTAAAGCAAACAGAAATATCAATCAGCCTTTACTGTGGACCTATACTCGTTCATCAGCTACAACCATAGTTTGGCTATAGATACAGCAGTTTAGTAAAAGTCAGTGACAGCATTCTGCGAGAAAAATTGGTTATATACAGCATAGGATAGTGTGCATTTTGTTATTATTTAAAATATAGCATATGATATTGTGTATTTTAATTAATTAATTTATTTATTTATTATTATTATTATTATTAATTTTTTTTTTAGCTGAGCCATCCTGCCACCTATTGGCAGCTCAGCGGCAGCTCAGCTCGGGCTGGGCATCAAACCGCTGTTGCTCGAGCTCGCTCAAGAGAGCGAGCTCTTAACCAACTGAGCAACTCGCCCGGCCCTAGTGTGTATTTTATTATTGTTTGCACATGGTATACTAAGCATCTATTAGATCAGTAAAATTTATAATAAACTTACTGTATGTTTCTATATACATATATGTGTTTTTCTAGAAAGCAGGTTAAATATTTATCAGCACACAGCTGCTCTCTTCACTCCGCTCTCCCATTATCCATTAAGATCTAGCCACACTGGTTTTCTTTCTGTTCCTCACAAAACTTGTTCTCACTTTAGGACCTTTGCATTAGTTATGCCCTCTGTCTAGATTGTTCTTCCTCATCATTTTTACATAATCCTATTTAATTCTTTGCAGAAGGCTAGATATTATTTTTTATGTTTTATCTGTCTCCCAAATTCTACC
The DNA here is from genome assembly GCF_001890085.2 of Hipposideros armiger. Classification (NCBI taxonomy): domain Eukaryota; kingdom Metazoa; phylum Chordata; class Mammalia; order Chiroptera; family Hipposideridae; genus Hipposideros; species Hipposideros armiger. Next base: position 1,793,789 of record NW_017731675.1, read on the forward strand.
CCTATCACTTCTAAAATATAAGATACCATGAGATTTGGGATTCTGTATTGTCTGGTTTAATTACTGGGCCTTAAACAATATTTAGCATTTATTAAGCATTTGGAAATAGTTTTAGCTAAATTAATATAATTAAATCTAGATGGATCTGATTTGATGATTAATAAATAATGTGACTATTTAGAAGCTGATAAAATTGTTTCTTCCAGCAATATATTGATATAAATTAAATCTTGCAATAAATTTTTATATTTAAATACAAATTTTTGACCTTTTTCTCTCTTTTTTTTTGTTTATCTTAGTTTTATATTCAAAGACTAAAGTTTGACTTTTAAATCACCTTTAAAATACTCAAATATGGTGACATCATATTTGGTGACATATGGTGACATAATATTGTTTTGACTTAAGTATTGTTTATAGGATATGCTTTTATCATATAACAATGGTGTGGGAAGAAATAAAATTATTTTTCATTCTGGCAAAACATAGAAACATCTTTAAATATACCACCTGATGGTTTACCCTGTCTTGATCTTCAGGAACTGTCTTGTATATTTGTTGTAGAGGAAATCTACATTATGGACTGATGCTGGGCTTTAAGTACATCAAATATGTTTGGTGTATTTTTTTTTAATCCACACTGTATTTTCATCTTTGTAAAAAATATATTTTGATCAGAATAGTTCTACTTCTGGATTCAGTTTCGAGCAAGATTAGATTCATAGAACTAGATTGTCTTTTGTTTTATGGTTTCTAGGATGAGAAGAATAACTGGTGGTGCAAAAAGGCAATATTGTTAATAATGATAATGTCTGCAAGATATTAACATAATTCACTTCTCTTAGAAAAGGGAATATTGCATTGGTGTACTTTTTCTGAAAGAGGCATGCTGACTTGCATAGTATATCAGACATGCATGCATGCATATGTCTGTGTTTTAATTGGTTATGACAATAAAATATGGGAATACAGATTACCTCGATGTCCTATAATCTTTGTTGATTCATGTTATAGAGCAGCAGACAAGATTGTTTAGATACTTTGCGGTGGTGAGTGGTGAATCAGCAACACTGGCAGTGGTCAAGGGACGACAAAGGAAGGAATATAAATATGGTTCCAGAAGTATTTTTGTTTGTGAGGCTAATTGATTTTGAGAAGTTGGCTGAGGCATAGTATTAAAGCCATGATGTGTTTATTAATATCTGGGTCATTAATCGAGGGAACTGGCCAACTAAGTATTTACTTTGTTAAATAATGGCACTATAAATCTAGGTCATTCCTAAATATCTCACTATATTATAACTTGAGCTAGTCACGGGACCTTTCAATTGTATACTCTCAGCTTGTATGTGTGTGTGTGTGTGTGTGTGACTAGACGCTTGTAAATTTTTATGTTGATATTAATCACATTGTAGCTATATTGCCCTTTTTTCATATCAGCTCAACTGTAAGTAGTAGATTTATAGCTAAACACTTGATCCAAGGGTCAATGTGCATATTCCTTTTATTTATTTATTTTTATTTATTTATTATTTTTTTAGATTTTTATTGGGGAATTGGGGGGATGGGAACAGTGCTGGGGAATTGGGGAAAGGGGAACAGACAAGTTGCTGTCGTTTTGTTCTTCAGTCTAGTTGTGGAGGACGTTGCTTCACTGGCCCAAGTTGGCACCATCATTGCGCTCTTCTCTGGCGAGGCAGATCAGTCGCCGGCTTCTGGACGGCCGCTCACTGCGGCTGCTGGCCGCTCACGCTGGCTGCTGGCCACTCACGCTGGCTGCTGGCTACATACGGTAGCCCATGGCAACCCACTGCCACAGGGGCTGCAGCCTACGCCGTCGCCGGCGACTCATGGCAACCCAGCTCCAGGTTGAGCTGTTGTTCAGCATCTTAGCTGTAGAGGGCAGTGTCACTGGCCCTCATATGTGGGATCCGAACCGGGGCCCTCTGGCATCCCAAGCGAGTTCTTAACCATCGCGCCACTCGGCCGGCCCCTGCATATTCCTTTTAGATTAAACTAAAGATTCTGAGGATATTTCTCCAGCATTAGGACTTGAGACAAGTGTAACTGTTTGTAATTATATAGTAATTCCTCAGACTCCTAAACTGAATTATTGAAAAACTTGCTTATCTAAGGAAGACAGTCAATGTTATCGAAACAAGTTATATAAGATGTCAGAGGGATAGTAGCTTGGGGGAGGGGGGTGTAAATGTCTATTATGTTGTTTTGTACACCCAAAACTAATAAAATAAATAAAAATAAATAAAACCCTGCTTATTAAGGATTAGCAAATGCATAGTGATTTTTGTATAACTAGAAAACCAGTTATGTATGCAATGGAAAAAATGACATCTCAAATGTTGTAATTAGAATACTTCATTTTAGCTATAATTGAAAATATGTATAAAATATCATGACATTGGGTATTTCAATACTAAAGTATTTATGTCATTTGCCTCTTATTTTGCTTTTATCATATATCAAAACTATGAGTTATAATTCTGGAGGAGATGAAAGAACTGTGATAACTTCAGGAACACTAAGGATAACTAAGGAACACTACAAGATTCTATTTGTATGAGGTATTATCAGCATTTATATTGTAATTGCATTTATGAAAAACACAAAGAGTTGGATGTGATGCCTTTTGCTAAGATAAACATGATCTTTTATTACTCCTTGGTTTGGTAATTTTGTAAGTCTAGGGTAATATGTACAGATTATATATTACATGATGTATACTATATGAGGTCTGACAGTTAAGTTCGCGAACTCATCCTAGAAAAAGTGCTACATACCTCATTGCTAAATGTCACTGCGGTCACCTTCAAAGTACTCCCGTTGGGAAGCTATGCACCGATGTCTGCACCTAGCCTAACTTTTGAAGCAATTTTGCAACTCTTTTTCTGGAATGGCCATCAGAGTAATGATCATTGTATTACCCTTGAAGTCCTGAATGTCATCAAAATGTTCTCCTTTCAGTATTTCCTTTATCTTTGGGTAAAGAAAGAAGCCATTGGGGGCCAGATCAGGTGAGTAGGGAGACTGTTCCAATACAGTTATTTGCTGACTGGCTAAAAACTCCCTCACAGACAGTGCTATGTGAGCTGGTGCATCGTCATGATGCAAGAGCCATGAATTGTGGCAAAAAGTTCATGTCATCTAACTTTTCCACACAACCTTTTCAGCACTTCCAAATAGTAAACTTGGTTAACTGTTTGTCCAGTTGGCACAAATTCATAATGGGTAATCCCTCTGACATCAAAAAAGGTTAGCAACATC
>NW_017731675.1:1797584-1800759 GCF_001890085.2 Hipposideros armiger
CCAAACTGCATCACACAGTAGCACTACTAAGCTGAGTCATATTTTCCATTTTTATTTGTGCAAGTCCTTAGGTCACTAGTTATTGTTATATTAAGGCCAGTCTTTGACTAGACTTTATATGCTAAAAATATCAAAAATTACTTCTTTCTCTCTCTTCTTTTCCTGGTTTCTTGTTTTTTTCTTTGTATTCTGCCCTACATTGAAGCACTTATCATTTTCCATAAATATTTATGAAGAGCCTACAATGTGCCAAACACAATGATGAGTTCTGGGAAACAAAGATATATACTATCAATCTTTGCCCAGTAGGAGGAAGCGACACTTGATAACAAGAAATTTCAGTGCATATTAAAGGTCTGTGGTTTATTGCACCTGTACCATTTAAATGACAAGCTGATTTCAGTCACTTAGAAATGGGCTTAGGTCATAGGTGCATATTTCACATTTGGATATGTTACTAAATTGCCTGGCCGGCCAGATTTCTCTTAATCAAATCCTATATAAATGGGCTGTGACAAAGGTGCAGCAGCTGTTATTTCTATATTTCCACTCTCCTTTAGTTTGAAATTCCAAGCCCAAAGAAAGCATGTCTATGAACATAAGCATTTCTGTACCTAAAACGTATACCCCGGATCAGAAATAACAATAAAATTAAGTACAAATAAGTTTCAATGCAGTAGACAAAGTAGAAAGATTTTTTAGGAAGAAGACCAAGGGAGGTTTTTAATTTTATTTTTTAGCCAGATAAAATAATACAACTATTAATTGTGCTCCCACAAGCATACAGTTCTTCTCAGAATGGTAAATAAAGAAAACTAGACAGGATAAATAATTTAGCATTAAAGCAAATTCAGCCTTTCCAGTTGATTACACAACTGATTGGGTGATTTTGAATCATTATTTAACTTTATTTTTTCCCAAATAGACTTATTGATTATTGGCTGACCCCACAATATAATAAAAGGAATGATTAAGAACAAGTATAGGAATAAAAGGGAATTACAATCATTCTAAGTCATTGGATATTCTTCTTTCAAGTGCGTAATTACTTTACTCTTTTATTACAAACTTCTCACCCAGTGGAAATATTTGTTTAATCACTGACTAGGAAACAGGATGTTTTGCAGACTTGGTGGAAATTTTCTAAACTTCTCAATTAAGTTCTACAGCCCACATCTTTAGGATTTCCAATCATCAAGCTCAAAGCAGAGTTAATAGACCATTTTTAAATTAGTTTATGCAAATGAGTATTTGAGCTGAAACAATCAGAATTTACATATCAATGTTATGTGGAATTTTCTTTAAATTAGTACTTGGACAATGCTTGTACATATTGGAGGACCAAGGAGAAGGTTTTTGAGTGAAAGTTGTTAAAATGAAAATAAAATCATTGTCCATTTGTCAATGTTTGTTTTAGGAATTAAACGTAATTCTCATTAATTTATGAGATTATTAAGAAATACATTTAGCCTTACCCAATTTCAAAAGATAGCTCTTTAATAAGAACCTCAAAGTCATATTAGCTACAGACTTTTACTCTAAATTAGACATGGACCTTTTTTTTACATTTTAAATGTTTGATCCTATTATAAAACATTTTTCTCCTAATGTTAGGGGCCTGATTCTCTCATTCATATTTATATTTTATATCACATTTAATAATTATCATATTTGTGCTTGTGTTGCAGAAAAAAACTAAAGTAAGGGAGGGAGAGAGGGGGAGAGGGAAGGGGGTGAGTGAGAGAGAGAGAGAGGGAGGGAGAGGGAGAGGGAGGACAGGAGAGAGAAGAAAATTAATTTTTTATCTAAGTGTTTAAAAACAATTACTGAGTAACACAGGTTTTTAAACTTATGACATTCCTGCACTTTAATGTTAGTGGCAAAGGAAAATTAAATGGTGTATTACTGTAGTTTAGGGACAACTTTCCTCAGGTCTCTTAGTTTCAGAGGTTGGAGCCTCCAAATTAAACTGACAAAAGATAAATTAACAGGAAAAAAGGTTTATTTTGTATGTACTTGGCAGATAGAAAAGAATTGAAAAATCAATGATGGAGGAGTTAGATCTGGGGGCTTATATACTATTTTAACAAAGGGTTAAAAAGTGTAGAAAAGAGGCTAGATAAAGGGAAAGGGTGTTTGGGCTTCTCTGGGTTGGGGAATTATGGGAAGGTGACTAGGAAATGTATGGCAATAAAAATTCCTTTAGTCTGTAAACTCCAGTCATCTCAGGTGATAAGAGTTGTCTTCTGCACAGTTATCTTATTTCTGGAAAAGGAAGGAAAACGCCTTTACAAATGGAAATTTGTTTTTACAGATGTAAATTTTCTTTACAAAAGGAAAATTTATTCCCTGCTTTTAGGTAGAAAGTGGGAGGGTGTTTGCTGTTTCTTCATTGCTTTCAGCTCAAAATACTCCTCATGCCAGTGTGGCATATTTTAGGCATATATTATGTTCCCCTTCATTTGCTTTAGAATGCCATTGAATGTCCATTAAAACAATTTTCTCCAAATTTGTTTAGCATGTTTTAATTTGCACGTATTATATACCTTAGCTTTTTATTTCCTATCCAAAATTTAGCAGAAGTATCTGTCTTAGTGAATGCAAATGGCTACTAAAGGTATTCAAAATATGAAGCCATTGTTATATACATTCTACCCTTTTTCAGTAAATATTGAGTACCCTATGCTCCCTGAGCTGTCCTAGATGCCGAGAACACAGCAGTAGGATAGGAATGAGCAACAGAAAATATTCTGACTTCATGAGAAGGAAGTTTAGAGGGGGCAGATTGAGGAAAAATAATGAAAATTTGTTTTAAAAATATGGCATGTCATATATTCAAAAGTGCTATGCAGATAATAAGGCAGCGAAGGGGGCGAGGGATTGCTGGTATATGGGTAGGTTGCAAATGTAAAAACATAAAGAGAGGATCTCAGTGAAAAAGTCATTTCTGATCCATGACATCTTAGGAAACTGCATTCCAGGTGTTGCTGGAAAATGGGTTCTTGGTGTTATCACATGAAAGTATTCAAGGATGCATGGAATAAGCCCAGCACGCAGTGAATTTATTAAAAGAAGGAGAGGATAGTAACTCCCAAAATAGTGGGAGCAGGCAGGCCAAGAGAAGAGCAACTGCACTGAAGAGCAAAGAGGCTTTAGGAATTTATTACTTCAAAAA
>NW_017731675.1:1803651-1804891 GCF_001890085.2 Hipposideros armiger
ATTTCAATGGTGTGTTGATCTAGATGCATAAGAACAATGAACAGGGTTTGTCTGAGACAAAGATAAACCTTTTTAGGCCTGAGGCATGACTACCCCCATAATCTGCTCAGTTAGGAATTTATGATCAGATCACACTTCCTTCAAGGTTACTTTTGGTCACTGAACTTGTACATAGCCCCCTTTTTCACATTAAAATGCTTTACATATTTGTAGCTTGTAGGGTAACAGAATTTCATATCCCAAAAGACGTCTCTGTCATAAGGATGAGTTTTGGCTTGTTAATTGTAAGAAACATTAGACACGAGAGAAGCTCTGAAAACCAAGTAGAAGTTACCCTTTGTAACAGACATTTACATTTGTAAAGGAAATCTCCATTTGTATCTCCCTTGCTATACTAATAAGAGGGAGATGATACTGTGTCTATGAATTTATCACTGCAGAATACCATGACTAAAATCTGCATCATAATTTTACCCTTGTTTACTGTGTTTTTGTGGGTAATCTCCCATAATGGACTCTTCCCACTCCCAATATCTTCTTTTGTCCTCATCTGAAGATGGTATTTAAGGTGGTGGCTTCAGCCATTGAGGCTAGTTTCTCAGTTTTCCTGGGTCTCCTTCTTTTATACAGGAGGTATACTTGTTATTAAACCTTTGTTTTTCCCCTGTTAAAGCCAAGATCCCAGAAGGGTAGTGGGAAAGTTATTTTTCCTCTTCTGCAGAGCAGCAGGGTATACCTTATAGCCTGTGTGTCTGGTAGGCTGCACCATTTAGGTTTGTGTAAGTGTATCTATGATGTTCGCGCAATGAGGACATTGCCAAACAGTGCGTTTCTCAGAATATATCCTTGTCATTAGGAGGCACATAACTGTATAGATACTAACTCATATTTAAAACACTCTTCAGACCACTACTACTCTCTGAGATGATTAACACATCTCTAAGGTAGGATTTACCTGAAAGTCTGTAGTTTACATTCTCTAATCTCCAGGAAGTAAAGCAGATAGGTTCAACACTGGTAAATAAGAGGTGAGATAAGGATGAAGGGAGAGAGATCATGTTAAGGAACCAAAGATTGAGTGCCAGTTAATTCAAAAGGCCCAAACTCAAGACATCAGAGTTTGGAGTAAGGAAACGTTTATTGATCAAGAAGGCGCCAACTGAGAAGATAGAAGACCCAGTGGTGCCTCAAGTCCATCTTGCTAGCTGGACTAGGTTAAGGGTTATTAAGAGGTTAGAGG
>NW_017731675.1:1807781-1811576 GCF_001890085.2 Hipposideros armiger
TTTGAAGATTCACCCTCAAGCCCCCTCCCTCTATGCGCCCATGGCCTAAGCTACACAGTTCTATTATGGCAATTAGCCTATTATATTGCTATTGATCATTTGCCTGGAAACAAGAGTTCAAACTGGAGAGGACTTTTGGATGTATCTTTTCGTTGTTTTAAATCTCTGGTGTCTACATGGTGACTAGCTTGTGATATGTAAAAATAATTATTTGTTTTATAAGACAATGCGTGTTGACTATAATGGTTAATAAGGTATCTTTCATGTATTCAGAAATCACTTGGAATCTAATATCCCTTTACTACATTTAAAAATAGAAATTGTGAAAACTGATGATAATCTGATGATATTTGAACTTTAAATGACCAGGAGAATCAAAATTTTCAAGGGTCAATTTATTGCACCCTAAAACTCTTGTGTGCTGATTGGATTTATCTTTTGGGAAATTGTGGGATAATCTGAGCAAATAAAGTAACTATGGTGGATACCTGCCTTTGGACGTCACTAAGTGTGTGCAGATAGAGAAACCAAATCTGCCTAGTATTCCAAATCCCACTTAATTTGTTTAAATATTTATAGTACATTAAAAAAAAACTAAGGATAATATACTTCTTTATAACAACTTAAAGAAGTCTTTTTTCTTCATCTGGTTGATTCCATATGGCTTCCCACATTGCTTAGGGAGTACTGTATATATTGGGTTGCCGGAAAAGTCATGACACATTTTTGCAATGAAAAACAGAAAAAATATGTCATAACTTTTCCGACAACCTAATACATCAATCTCACTTATTGTGGCAATAGGACAATGGGAAAGAGATAAGCCATTTGTTCTCCAGTTATAGGTTTATTATCATTGTTACTAAAATACAGATTCTCCGGTTTATTTAAGGTTGTAGCAATTATTTTTTTATTATTGTTATGAAGTATCATGGTAGTTTTGGTTGCAAATAACTTGAAAAAGGTATATAGATTGTGATAGAAGATATACTAACATGTCGATAAATAAACACGATACCTTTGATTTTAACTTTCTCTCAAGGTGCTTAAGGAGTATGAGTGTGCTTTATTAATAATACTGATAAATACTTATGCTGAATAAAAATATTTTTTTTTTTGCCACCCAGGTGATATTAAATTATGCCATTCAGGACTCATTTCTATTAGGTTGCATTGATCCATGTTGAAGACCTTATTTGGTAGTAGATAAAAGAGGAGGTAATTCTGCTTAATTCCATTATTTAATGCCCTTTTAAAATAATTCTGAATGAATGTGTATTTCACTCCCAATTCTCTGGTTTAGGAAAATTATTAAGAAAGTAACGTATATTCTTGGAAGATGATTGATTTTTTTGTATTTATTGAGGTATAATTATTTCAACCTGTATCTCATTTATCATCTCATGTAGTTCTAGGTACATGAGAAGTTTTCCTGACACCTCTTCTCCAGGAAGAAAAATAATTTACAGCTTTTTTTCAAAACAATTCAGAGGTCTGAGAAAGAAGGAGAGACAAAAGTCTTTTCAAAATATTTTACTTATTTTGTGATGAATTTTTGAACATCTGAAATTCCCATAGCCTTAGGCTAAATAAATATTGGTAGAGTCATAATAACCCGTTAGCAATTGTTCCATTTCAATTTTATAGAAATTTATAAATTACAACCTATAAATCTCATAAAAATCTATAAAGTATGAATTATTGTTTTTATGCTCAGTGAGGGCATTAGAAAGTATTTTTAGCTGGAAGATACCATTTAGTCATACACACACACACACACACACACACAGTATTTATACCAACATAATGTTTGTTCTTGTCTTAACATCTATCCTATGAATTACTAATTCTCAGGCTTGCCACCTTTGGAATTTATTTATTTCTCATAAGATGACCCTAGCTAGAATCACTGTTTTAAGTAGATCTTCAATTTATATTTAATCACATATTATTTTGGCATTATTAATGATGATGTAGGATAATAAATCTTGTCTGAAAATAAATTGAATTTAAAGAGAAGGCCAAACCAATGGCACTTGGATATATCAAACTGTGCATGTGGTCTCTTTAATTTACTTTGATTTAGGGATAATATTAGCTGTGCTACTGCTAAAAGAATCTCTTTCCCCTAGTTTGCTTAATTTTTCAACTGTATTCTTTGTATTTATGATTTCCAATTCACAGTTTTAAAGAGAAAAACATAAAGTATATTGATTCTTGGAAAGGGAGATGAAAGGATTTGCTCCAAAACATTGGGCATTTATTAGTTGGCTAGGCCCGCGGTGCCAAAGTACAACAATCTGTGTGGTTTAAACAACAGAAATGCATTGTCTCAGTCTTCTGGACTCCATGAGTCTGAGATAAAGGTATCTACAGGGTCGCTTCCTTCTGAGGGGTGTGAGGGAAGGACCCCTTCCCGCCTTCTCTCTCCTTGGCTTACAGATAGCTGTCTTCTCCCTGTGTCTGTGTAACCTTCCCTCTATGTATGAGTATCTCTCTCCATGTTCAAATTTCCTTATTCGCCTAAAAGGACACCAGTCACATTGGATTAGGCCCTATCCTAACAACCTCATTTTAATCTGATTGTCTTCAGGAAGATTCCATCTCCAACTAAGGTCACTTTCTGAGGGACTGAGGGTTAGGACATTAACATAAGAATTTTGTTAGTGGACACAATTCCATGCATAACAAAGGGAAAGATGAATTTCGACTAGTAGAGCTGTACCTACTATTTAAGGTTACTTTTCAAAAATGTAAACTCTTTCTCTTGGTATCTGTGGTATATTCAAGGAGATTAACAAAATATGTTTTGGCATAGACTCAATAGTTTTAATGTGTCTGATAAAGCTAAGACATGTATGATTAATAAATAACACTGAGATAAATATAACATACAGTTTTGAAAGTATATGCAAGGGAGTTTGTCCCTACTTAAATAATATTTTTCAGTGAGACTGAGTATAAAATTTGTACCATTTATATTATCACTAGCAATATATGCATGGCCGTTTTATTTTTCTCTTTCACTGTGATAATTTAAAGAAATAAATTCCTCTTTTTATTTTCTCTTGAGGAAGGCTGATCTATTTGCTAACAAAAAAATATAACATCCTAACTTATATAACATAGAATTGCCCATATTGTATCATCGATCACCCATGTGACTTGGACTCTAAGCTTGAAGAACATTATTACTCATTTACTTCACTTCCCATGTTTTATGATAAGGGAATAAATGGCTGAAGCAGAGCAGGGACTTGCCAAATGCTGTGCAATTAGTAGAAAATGTAAGGCAAGAACCCAAAAATTATAGAATAAAAATTCAAGAAATTTTACAGTTTTAAATGACCTTCAACTTCATCAGTTCTGTTATTTTTCCAGATAAAGCAACTAAGTCTCAGATAAGTTAAATAATGTGTCAAAGTCATACAGCTGGTTAAGTGTCAAGTAAATATCAAAATGCTCATTTAAGCAGTGCATTCATTTCTAAATCAAACAGGGTCAGTGTCAAAGGGCCTTTAGGTAACCTACGCTGGTCTTCAACACCTCTCCTCCAAATGGCTGTATGTGTAACTACTAAACTGTTAAAGGAAATATGCACATATGTAGGAAAAAAATAGGCAGAGTATCTGTAATCTTCAGACTATTGAAGTTACAACTGAATTTGTATTATTATTAGAGTAAATGGCCAGTCATTAGGAAAAAAGGATGCATTAAAGTTTTAGGACAAGACCCTCTGTCTTCCCACCATGTAATTATCCCACTAGATTGGCATCTCTTAGGCCCCTCTGGAGC
>NW_017731675.1:1811633-1823131 GCF_001890085.2 Hipposideros armiger
CTTCTAAGCTAACCAGTTATATTATTAGTGTATTATCTCTCTTTATCTGAAAGCTTCCTTCTCTATCAGTATATAATCTTATTTGCTTTCATTTTTAATCTTTTTGCATGGCCCCACACCAAACATCGATAAACATTTTTAAGGCTTCTCCAGCAAGACATGCTCAAACAGGCAAACAGACAAAATGAAATAATGATAATTTCTAAAAGTCTATACACCATACTACCCATCAAGTTGTTCTCTTCTGATACTTTTTCTTCAAGTCATACTAATAATTTGTAACTAAATTTATTATTTTTCTTTAGTGGATCCAAATTCATGTTTCCCTTCTTTCCCACTGTGCTGTAGAACCAAGTCTTCATAAATGGAAGCAGTAGAAGAAAGGTGTCATGAAATGCTTACACTCATAGTTGAGACTGAGGAATTGAGAAATTATGTCATGGTGATTAAGTCAGAATACAGGTGATTAAGTCAGAATCCTGAAACAAAAAGTTCTCTTAGCCTATATTAGTCCCACTGTAACACATTAAAGCAAAGGCATTAACTAAGTGTCTTTGGTGTGCTATGACAGATATACTATGAACTAGGTGACTTACAAGCCATAGAAATTTATTTCTGACAGTGCTGGAGGCTGGAAAGTCCAAGATCAGGATGCTGGCAGATTCATTGTCTGATGAGAGCCTATTTACTGGTTCATAGATGGCCATCTTTTTGCTATCTTCTCACCAGATCCAAGTGGGAAGGAATCTCTTTGAGGTCTTTTTTATATGGGCACTAATTCCATTCACAAGGGCTTGGCTGTGATAGCCTAATCACCTCCCAAAGGCCCTACTTACAAATACTATCACATTGGGGATTAAGTTTCAATTTATGGATTTATGGGCTGGGGAGCACAAACATTCAGTCTATAGCACTAACATTAACGGTCTTTTTCAATCTTCATTGCCATTGAAAATTCTGCATGATCTGAGGCTGACTGCTAGTTCCTTCATGTTTCCCTTAATTCCATTTGATTCTGTAAAGCAGTATCATGGATCTTCTCGTGCTTCTTTAACCCTCCCCCCTGTTTTTTTCTTTCATGTTTCCTTTCTCTAATTTTACCCCTTCCCCCCAAATCAATCTAATCCTTGAGATAATCCTCAGTTATACTTTCTTCTCTAGAATACCTTTGTCAATCTATGGATTATGACTGATGATGGAGTTACAAAATCACTTTAACAGATAGAGATTAGAGTTATTTTAATGAGTCAGAATAGAATAGAGTGAACCTCAGAGAGTGAGCATTAGTGTTGGTTGGAGAGACTTTTGATTCCATTGTGTGTGTGTGTGTGTTTGTGTATGAGTTTTGTATTAGGTTAAAGATAAAAATGTACTTCTTATTTTGGGGTCATGGTCAATGAAGTTTCAGAAAAACATCTTTGTCCAGATTGTCTTCCTTGGCATTTACAAAAATAATAATAGCTTTATTTAGACACAGTTCACATGCCATAAAATTTGTCCTCCTAAACTATACAATTCAGTGGTTTTGGTATATTCACAGAATTGTGCAACCATCACCAGAATATAGAATTTAGAATTTTATCATCATCCCCAAAAGAAACACTGTACCTAATGGCAGTCACTCATTGTTTTTCTTCAAACTCCTCCCAAGCACTGGATAACCATTAATGTACTTTCTGTTTATCTGAATATTTCATATAATTAAGAATAATCTATTGTATTTTGTAACTGACTTCTTTTACTTTGCATAATGTTGTCAAGGTTCAAATAAGTTATAGCATATATCAGTACTTCAATTTTTTATTTTATTTTAATTTTTCTACTGGGGTGAAAGTCATTTATTGGGTTGTTGGAAAAGTCATGACACATTTTGTCTCTGTTTTTCAAAGGTCATTTATTTATGTAAAGAAGAAAGATCAATCAATGATATAGTGCCTGTTTTGTTCGATAAGCTTTTGCCATCTTTCAGTGAGCTTCATAATTCCTCATTCATAGAAAGACCTGCCTTTATTTACGAAAAACTGAATAAGGTGCTAATTTACAGCCTCATCTGAATTGAATGTTATACCATGCAAGGAATTTTGAAGAGAGTGAAACAAGTGGAAATCTGATGGCACAAGGTCAGGTGAGATGGGATGGCAACACATCCCATCCAAGTTCCAGTAATTTTTAATGGATGATCAAACTTGTGTGTGGTCTCCCATTGTTGCGATGGAACACAGCTCCTTTACAGTTAACAAGGTCTGGATGTTTCTGGATGATTCATTCAAACTGTCCAATTGCCGACTGTACACATTTGAATTGATTATTTGGTTCCTTGGTAGGAGCTTGAAAAACATGACACCTTTAAAATCCCACCACACTGAGCGCATAACCTTCCTCTGATGAATGTCTGCTTTTGATGTTGTTTGAGGTGAATCATCACGTCGGGACCAAGACCATTCATGCATCACATTGTTGTAAACAATCCACTTCTTATCACCAGTTATTAGTCGCTTCAAAAATGGATTGTTTTCCTCACTTTTAATGAGCATATTGCAAATGTTTATACACCCTCGAATGAACTTCTTTGAGTTCATGTGGAACCCAAATATCGAGCTTGCTTACGTATCCCAGCTTCTTCAGGTGGTCGCGAATGCTTGAATGATGGATGTTCAATGTTTCTGCAATCTCTCCTGTGGCGTAATGTGGGTTTGACTCGATCACTGCCTTTATTTTGTCATCATCAACCTTGGTGGGCCTCCCTGACTGAGGAGCGTTGCTGAGATCAAAATCAGCAGCATGGAATTTCGTGTACCATCATTGGCAGTGACATACTTGTAGAGCTTTGTCCCCATAAACTTTATGCAACTTTTCACAAGCTTGACCTGCGTTCTTTTTATGGAAGTAAAACAGTAAAATATGGCAAAAATGCACAGTTTGGTCTTCCGTCTTAAATTTGTTGTAAAATCTTCAAAACTCAACCAAATTTCTCAATTTTTTTTTTAGAATGAAGCTAAAACTGTCAGCTGTCAAATGACATAGCAATAGCATAGATGCGAATGACTCTAGTACTTCGACAATGAACTAGTGCCATCTGTTGCAAACATGCGTCATGACTTTTCTGACAACCCAATAGCATGAAATTAACCATTTTAAATTGTATGCTTGTATGGCATTGCCAATGATGTGAAGCAACCACATGTATCAAGTTTTAAAACATTTTTTCCCCAACTTCATTTCTTTTAATAGTTGAAAGATATTCCATTGAATGAATATACCACATTTTATTTATTCATTCATCAGTTGATGGATACTTGGGTTGTTTCCATTTTTGGCTGTTATGAATATTGCCGCTGAAAACATTTCTATACAAGTTTTGTTGGCAGTCTTCTTTAACTCATAGACTTTATATATCGTTTGTAATTCAGATGACTGCCATTCATATTCTCCCAGGACTGATTTATATGTGCGCTTGAGATTTAAAGGCTAAATCGTTATTGAGCTGTTTTGAATGTAAAGGCCTACCTAAAAGTAAATTTGTGTTTGTCTCCCTCCACACCAACTTGAATACCCCTACTTTTCTTTTTTCTGCTACTAATACAGCCTTCCCTATTAACTTTAATACCATCCTTTCCTACATCATGAGAGTTAACAAAATTTGGACTAATTTCCAGAAGTCTCTTAGAGCTGCAGTCTCTATTTTTTTCACTAACATTTTCATTTCCTCTCACACGGGTGATTACAATTATCATCTTGTTATTCTTTCTCCCATCTCCCCCGTTAATTCTCTCAAATTGATCTTGTTCATTTCAGGCAGATCATTCTTCCTAATGTGCAGTTATAACCAAATCAGGACTCCCGATTCAAAGATATCGATGCATCATCTTGGAAATACCTCCTTATAGAAAGCTAGGAATACCTGAGGCACTCGCCAAGGCTTGAATTACTTGTAGGGAGTCCCCAGAGACATTTCTGCCACCAGGGCCAATGCTGTAGCTACAAAAGCCCTTGTGGTTCTTTTTATGATCTTGAGATGCACTTCAGAAGAAACCGTCAGGGAACTCGGAAGAAAAAGATTTATTACTCATAGGTCCTTGAGGGCTCCCAGCACACTCCAGGGCCACACAGGAAGTCTCTGGGTAGAGCCAAAAAGTGTGGACGGGGACTCTGCCCTTATTAGGATCTGAGGGCAGTGTGTCTAGGTTTTCATGGGTTCACTCTTTATTGGTTAATTTAAAGCATTAGGGTGGGAATTAGGGCTCAGGAAGGGAGAAACAGGGTCACTCAAGTAGTTAGTTACCCAGGTTACCCCAGGGCTTTCTGAAAAGGAACTTCATGGGTGGGGGTGGCCTATTTCCTTATTTGGTTGTTTTGTTAGTAGCTGTGTCATATATTTAGATATCATATAGACATCCATTTATTCAAGATGGATGTCTTTTGAAACGGATGCCTGGGCAATCAAAAGTTTAATGTCAGGCACTTATAATAAAAAAAAAAAACTTACTGTCAGGAACTTACGTTATAGTCTCTAATGTTTTGGCTATAACACAACTAATGGACACACCATTATTCGTTTGTGATTCATTTTGTCTCCCTCAATCGCAAATTAAGCTCCATGAGGATAGATTTTTTTTTCACCCTGTTTACTGCTGTGCACCACCAGCTCTTTGGACTCTGTGTAGGAACTCAATGATTATTTATTGAATGAAATAAAAAACAAACCCAGTGCTCTTTTTAACATAACCTAACCTATAGTTTCACTGGTCACTTGTATTATTCCTTATCCTAGCAGTAACAGCAAAACTATACTACTTGCCATTTCCTGACTAAACCTATGTTTTCTTACCTCTGTGTTTATTCCAATTTAAACCAAGTGGAGAAGTGAATGAGGGTGGAAATGACTGAGACTGGAGTGCTGTAGCTCAGGATTATGGGGGAAGTTTGATTAAACTGACCCTGAAGTCAAGGTTATCTCAAAAAAACATCTTTCAGTAGTGAAGACACAGAAAAGGACACAAGATATAATCTGAAAAACAAACAAAAAAGCATAAGATCTAAAGGGATTTATATTTAAGCAGAGACTGCAACCATAAGATACTACACTAACAGACATTAAGGCAATTAGAGGGCTCAAATCAGGTGTGTGGAGGTTTGGGGCAGCATGGAGGCAGGTAGCTTTTTTATTGGAATCCTGTGTGTACTTAGGGCCCCCAGATGGCTCTCTATGCCTTTTTTTATACCATTCCCTGTACTGGAATGATTTTGTTTATATATTTCCTATATTCACTTATAACAGTTTCAAAACACACTATTGGGTTGTCGGAAAAGTCATGACGCATTTTTGCAATGAAAGACATAGAAAAAATACATCATGACTTTTCCGGCAACCCAATAGATATATTGCTTTGATTGAGTACTTATTATATGCTTAAGAAGTGATTTAATTCCTGTGAAGGAGGTACAAATTATTTGTCCTCATTAATACAGAAGAAAACTGGTACTTAAAAAATTTGAGAGGGTTGCTCATGAACAAATAGCTTTTGGATAGGAACCATAACATTTATATTCAGTACATTTAGATTCATCTCCCAGAGAATAAAGCTTATTTCTTGGCATAAAATAAAACTCAACAGCTGTTTGTTGAATGAATGGTTGAGTAGCTAGATAAATAAATTGTATTAACTTACAAATAATAAGAGACTCTCATCAGATGATTTTTCCCAAATGAACTGTGAGTATTTTTGAAGATTTTAATAATATTTGTTAGAGTGTTTTAAAAAATTCTTTTGGCTTGTTTTAAATCCTTTTTCTTGGCAAAACTTGCTCTAATAGATTTAGTGTTATGGTAAACAAGCCCATAAACTATATAGAGCACTATAATCATGCACTTCATCACTTTTTTTAAAGTGCAAATATTATTCCAGTGGGTCTAAAGTTAGTTTCCCGACAGAAACTGGTCAGGGAGCCACAAATACAGAAGAAATGTTAACTCAGTAAATCCTATCTGTGCAGTTATTCTTGTTTGTGTTATTTTTTGCCTCAGTGAAAGCTATAGTTCATTCAGCTTCTCGTGTCCTTGTATTTTGTACTGTGAACCAATTTATAGCTCAGTCAGTTCTTAGACTTAGAAGTGAAAATCCTTAATTTCCCCAAATGTTGGAATGTGAGAAAAAATAAATGCAGTTTTAAATGAGTGTGTGTGTGTGTGTGTGTGTGTGTTTAAAAGAGTAATTTACGAGACCGTATGAATTATCTAAGACACTACATGTGATCATTTACTTTTCCTAATATATATGTTAAAAAGTACATTTCCCAATCCTTAGGTAGTTTAAACTATGTGACTAGTGGTATTTATGGCAATGTTGTATCTGAAAATACAAGTTAAATAATATACCAGAACTTGTGATTAATAAAACCTCACTTATATTACAGTCTCTTTGCCGATAAATAAAGCTGCATTAATTTGTCAAGCTAAATTAATACTGAAGAGATTTGTAATTATTACAGATGTGAAAGTTCCATGTGTTTTTAATGTCCATTCTGTGATCTGACCTCATCTTTAAGACCACCCAAATAAAGAAATGCTTTTGGCACTTTGAATCCCCAAGCATTTTTATGTAAAGAATCATCTTTTGCCAAGACTTCAGGTTTTTTTGTACCAAATTCTCAAGCCATTTCTGAAGTCTGAGTGAAATCCCTTATAGTCATAGTATAATAGTTTTTTTTTTCTAAATTGATATTCATGTAATATTAAATTATGTTTCTGTGAAATAGGAAGTGAATGATTCATGTTTTCCCATCAATTTATGAACTAGAATCTCTTCTTTGTAGAGACTTTGGACAAAGAGGCTGTTCAATTAAAATTGAAAAAAAGAAAAATATATATATATATGTATTAAATGGAAAAGGTAACCAGAGAAAGCATTTTAGCTGTAAAAAATAAGGCATTACACATATATTATAGAATAATACATACTTGATTTTGTTTTCTAATAGCCACTGATCTCTCTTTCTTCAAAGTTCGTGTGTGTGTGTGTGTGTGTGGGTATGTGTGGGTGGGGTGGGGTGGGGGGTTTGGGGGGTGGAATGTAGCCACATAAATGTATAAACAACAAAAATGAAGAACATTGAAAAATGCATACGATTTTTTTTAAAACAGTTTATGTACAATTCTCAAATCAACTGGCCTCTGTCACTCAACTTTATTTTATGGCTAGGGCATTTATTTGTAACCAATCACCTTGAGACCATACCTCACATCAAACCAAGAGAAAGAGTATGGATTCTTCAGACCTACAACATCAGCAATGCTAGAACAATAAATAAAAATGCATTTTTTTTTTTTTTTTTTTAGCTGAGCCAGGCAGCTCAGCGGCTGCTCAGCTCAGGCCAGAACTCGAACCGCTGTTACTCAGAGCTCAAACTCTTGAGCGAGCTCTTAACCAACTGAGCCCCTCGGCCAGCCCTAAAAATGCATATTTTTATAAAGCAATCCTGTGTGTGCATGTGCGTGTGTGTGTGTCATTTGTGACACCTTGTGTGTATTGTAAAAGTGAGCATAAGTAAATGGAATAAATGCAATATGGTATATGTACATCATCATCATTCATAATATCAGTGTATAACTTTAGAATTTTAATGATTAGGTTGAAATTTTAGTTTTTTAAATAAAGTTGGCAAAGTGCCTCTAAACTCAATGTATAAATTCAGTGAAGAAGGTAAAACAAACAAACAAAACCAACAACTTCTTCATATACTAAGAGAATTCTGTTTAGAGAATATGGAAATATAGCAACAGTAGTCAAGATTAAACAAGGATCTTGGAAATACTAGAGGAACTCCAAGCGATAAATAAATATGAAAATAAATGATCAGGATATAATTAAAGTTTAATTCAATGAATCCAATATGGTTGACAGGAAGATATATCAGTTTAGGAAATAGTTTTGGATTTATGTATTTCTAATGATGAATTTGTTTCTTGGAGCAAGCTAAATTTCTAGGCATTAAAAGGATTCTTTCATTAAAAACAACTTTCATTTTACTTTGTAATCCTGAAATGATAACTTGGAGACCTATTAAAATCTGCAAACTATCTTTGCTCATGTAAACTGTTTAGAAATAGATGGGCAAATTCATATGAGACTACCTTAGTATATATTTAATTATTAATATTAGAAGGCTCCCCTATATTACTTACTATAGATTGCATGCATCTTTTTATAGTTGCTGTCTCAGGAAAATTTATTATATATTCTATGCCAGTTAAATAAAAGATCTGAATAGTATTTTTTGTTTTTTTGTTTTTTTTTACAAACGTCAGCTTTGTGTTTTTATCGTATCTGTTTAAGTGTTCTTGTAAAGCGATGTGATTTGATCAAAATGGGCAAAATAATGTAGTTTATCTCTTTATTTATCCTATCTTGGTATGAATCACTGAAATCCATTTGTGAGTGTAATTATGCTTTCTTCTCTCCCCTTCAACAGTTTTTTGATTCAAGTAAATGTCTGTTTGTAATAATACATTTTCATCTTCTTCTACTAAGAGTTTTAGCAAGACATAATGCGATAATTCATTTTTAATAATATAGAACATTATGAGGTTTTAAACTTGGTGGTTTAGTAATTTTAGAAATACTGTTGTTAAAATCATTGTGGGCACTCAGAACTTTCTGGGGTAAATCAGAGGCAGACATGTTGTTCCAACTGGCAACTGGCGAAACTGTGTTATCTTCTCTCATAGTACCATGTTTTGTTTGGTTATGTTTTTCTATCATAGTCCTTATGGTTAATTTGGAGTTATTTAATTATTTCTCTATTTAATTGTTTTTAATGTTTATCCCCTGCCCCTATTTATATTGTAAATTCCATGAGGTCATGCATGAGTCTGCTTTATTAACCATTGAATTCTCACTACCCTAGTGCTCACGTTATATTTGTTGAACAAATAAATGCAGTTAATCACTAATATAAAGGACTGATATTGATTATTTAGGCATTTCAGAATATCTGTTTCTCAACCACAACTTTGAACATTAGTTTTTCTTTCACACTTTATTTGTTTAATGACTTGAGGAAACATTGAGGTGGATGTTTGGAATTTTGATTTCAAGACACATGGTATGTGGTCATGAAAATGTATTATATAAATACTTTGTATTAAATTTTTTTGTAGGTGGAAAAAGTATGTTTGACTATCCTCAGTAGTATATTTTGTGGCTGTTATGAATAAATAGAATAGAGTGCTCTGCGTGTTCTATTTCATTTCATGACTGTTTTACTACATATATAAATAATCCTTTGTATAGCTTTTATAAACTGTTTCTTGTGATTTTCATTTTAGTGTGATTTTCAAAGTCAGTTTATACAGCTTTAGAAACTTAAGCATGTGAGCTGCTTTTCTACCTTTCAGAATATTTTTGTTGTTTTTATTGTTAGAGAGAAGATAAAAATTTATTCATTTAGAGTACTTCTCATGGCTTCACCTCAAAGTTGTGGACAGTTGAGAGATAATTTCTGAACAAGCCCAACAGATTTCACTTTCACTCAAAAGATCCTCACTAGTGTCCAGAATTATCTAATATGTATTGGGGTTTTTTGGTGGTTGTTGTTGTATTTTTTTTCTTTACATAGGATTTATAGATTCATTTTAGCTAGGTTTTTGTCATTCTGTGTTTTTCTGCTTTGGAGAGAAAATTATCACAGTGTTTATTTAAAAAAAATAGCTAGCTATGCTTCCTATTCCACATTTTGAGTATTTGGCAAATATCTGGACTTTCATAGGTTGGGAGATTTGGTTGATTAATACATTTTTCCATTTATCAATATCACTGAATAGGGATTTACCTTTAGTATTTATTGTTAGTCAACTTCTTAATGAACACTTGTTTGAAAATATTGCCAGTAAAAGTTTCACTTGGAATAAAATAAAGAATAAGCATTTCATTTAGCAAGCAGCATATTCAACTTACAAACTTATTCTTAAAAAAGACATTCTATTGGAATATGAATGTTAACTTTTATCTTCCAAAAACAGGTGATAGAAAACAGCTTAGAAGATGTAACAATGTGGATATACAGATTTGGTCCACTTTTTTATAGTTAGGTTTATTATTCTAATCTCAGGTGGATTACATAGACACTAACAATTCAACATTGATTGGGCCAGTATATAAATATGAATATGAGTATGGATGTATATGTGTACACACACACACACACACACACACACACACACACACACGCTGTTTTCAAGCTTGTGGATAAAGGATTTATAAACATTGTTGTATATGTTTTTCAATGTTGAAGGTATTACCGAAGTGGTTAATACAAGGTCTCTCTCTTCTGTAGAAGATTTATGCTGCTGAATTAGAAAGAAATGTCTTAGTATTACTTCCCTTAAGTGTAAAACAAAACAAAAAATTATAGGCCACTGAAAGCTCTTTATCCTTTCCAGTGAATTGCGTGGGGGGGGGGGAGGAAAAGAACATGAGTATGTACTGCTGTGTATTTCTGAATGGTGTATGCCATGCAGTAGAGCATTTATTCACTGTTTAGCAACTCCTTTCCTTTCCTTCAAAATTGAATTTTGTTTAGTCTTAACCTATGACATCAATGTTTATTTAAAACTTATATTTATCCTTCATTGAATTTCCTGTATGTTTCTTCTGTTAAAATCTGCATGACTACAGATTTTCTTGGTTTCACTATAACAATAAACTTTAAATTTGTTGATTTGCAATAAAGAAAATTATTTATATATAGCTATAAAAGTATAATGACTACATTTGAGAATGAATGCCACATTTTAAAATTAAAGTAGTGGTTTTCTATTTTAATGCACTAGATTTTCATACAGGGAAAATCTTAATATAATTTTTCTGGTATAATATAAAAAATAATTCATAAAATTCTCAAAATAGTAATAGTATGCTGTTATGTTTTTTTGCTATTTTAAAAAAAACTAAACCTTTGCAGACACAACAGATGAATATTTAACTTAACATTTCATATTCACGAATTAGACTTCATTTCTGTAAAGGGATGATAACGCATGAACCCTAGATTGTGAATTAGTAGTGCGATATTCTCATATCCTCTTATGTATTTCCCGAGAGCAGTCCCTTTCCTTTGTTTTCTCTGTCTGTGTGACACACAAGGAGAATCTTTGCATCTTATCTCTCACCTATATGCCTTTCTAGTTCATGCCTCCCATTCTTATCATTTTTGGCTAAGCTGCAGTTTTGTGGTGTTTTAAATGGGATGACAATATTTTCAAGCTGTTATTGTTTAGAGTGTGAAATAAAATAAAATGCTTTTTAAGCACTAGCACGTGGAAAGCACTCGATAAATGTTAGCAATTATCATTGTCATATCACCCTAAATAGCTTATCATACTATCTTCCTTATTCATTTCCAGACTATTATCTTTAATCTGTTTGAATAATCTATTGGCTAATGTTTTTAAAGATTATTTTATTAATATTATTATTATGTTATAATGTCATCTTCCACTG
>NW_017731675.1:1830656-1835016 GCF_001890085.2 Hipposideros armiger
TTTTTATATGTAAAATTGAAAAATCTGTATGTTTATATTTATACTTAAAGTAGTGACCATGTAAACTGTGTAAGCAAAGGGATGGTCATATTAGATTGTCTGTAAGGATCATTCATAATATTTTTCTTTTATTGGTTTGGTAATTTTTCAATATCTGTCCAATAGTTTCAAAGTACACGCTTTAAACATTCCTTCAGCTTGGTTCAGAGCTATCTTGTAATGTATAGCCCAAAACTTAGTAGTTGAAAACAATCAACACTTGTTAAATCCCACGTTTTTTTAGAGTAGGTATGTGGGAGTAGTTTGACCAGTAGGTTCTGGCTCAAGTTCTCTTTCAAGGATGCAGTTGCCCAAAGGAAGCCTTTCTGGTTGCTGGGCGATCAGCTTCCACACTGCCTCACTGGCCTGCCTTGCAAGTTCATGCTGGCTGTCAGGAGAGGGCTCACTTCCTTGCCTGTACCTCACCATGCGACTGCACGAGTGTTCTCAAGATGACTGCCTTTGCATACAGTGTGTGATCCAAGAGACAGGCTGAAGCTGCAAGGTCTTATGAATGAACAACTGACTCATGGAAATCACACACTGTTATTTTTGCCACGCTATGTCCATTAGAAGAAAGTCACGAAGTAAACTTCCCCATTCAAGGGAAAGGGAATAAAAATGGAGGACTAGCCAGGATTTGTGAACATATTTTAAAACTGCCTAATGGACCTCCTTAATATAAGCTATACTCCCTCCCTGGGTTACCTAATCTATGGTTGTAGTTTTAAGTACTACCTTGAATTATCAAATTCATAAAGATCTATCTTCTGAGTCATTTTGTTCCTGGCACTACAATCTAACCATTTGCTTATGCCAGAGACCTGGTAGTTATCCTTTTCATCCCCTGTTACCCTTCATGTTCTACCAGTCACCAAATTGTGTAATGTTTTTGTTCCTAAACAGAGAGCAAATATATTCTGTGTCATACCCATTTAAAGCAACCATCTTGTCTTTACTACTCAAAATAACCTTCTGATTTGCATTTCCTTATCCATGTTTTTTTTTCTTTTTTTTTAATTTTCTCTAGTAGATTTAATTTTTTTTTTTTAATATACACAGTTTGGGGTAAATGAAGTAGAAAGGTAGATAAATGGGAAACAAAGACAAGTGTAACTGTTTTGCTAATGTTTTTGTATTTATAACAAATGTATAAGGCAGGCTGAAGATTTCATTCTCTGCTAAGTGGAGATTAGCATAAAGTCTTATTTTTTTGAGTGAGTCCTTGAGTATGTAGAACAATCCATGGATAAACCTGATTTGAACAATGTCAAACATCACCAAACAGGCTTAACAATAGGAGAGACAGTCCAAGGAGAGAGAAACAAAAACAGGAGGTTTCATAACAGAGTGGCTGAGGTCTCAGAAAAGGTGGAAAAAAAATGAAAGTGATTTGTACTGAAACTGGTGAGCAAGAATAGAGAGCTATTTCTCTTGTTTAATGCCTGGTCAGGGCTTTTTTTTTTTTTTTTTTTTTTTTTTTTTTTTTTTTTNCAAACACATGTTTATCACTTCATTACTGTTTAATTGGTTCCACATAATTCATTGTGCTGTATGATGTTTTAAAACCCTGCATAGGTGTGTGCATTCCCTCTCCAACTATAAGCTCCTAGAGTCCCATGGAGACACTTAGGAAGATTCTCGGTGCTTTTGCTCTGGGTCATCTGCTTGTCTCTCCTCCCTGCTCTGAACTTTCACCTGATCTTGTCATTACTCTAAACTTTTGGCTTCAGTAACCATGGGTACCATCTCTTGGGGTTTTGACACACTCACAGTGTTAGTCAGGGTTCCCTAGGTGGTTTTCCAGTTATATTCAGGAGGGATACAATTTCAAAAACTGTCAAATTTCACATATCACAGTTACCCTTATATATGAAGAAATTTATAACGAGGGATTGGCTTGCACAGTTATGGAGGCTGAGAAGCCACACAATTTGCTCTCTGCAAGTTGGAGGCACAGGAAAGCCAGTGACGCATTATAGTTCCAGTCCAAACTGGAAGGCCTGACAACTAGGGGAGCCAATGGCATTTTACTGATGCAGAAGTAATTGTGATTTTGGACTGTGAATTTTAAATCATTATAACTAGGCTCAAACATATCTTTATTAATCAAAATAGGAACCATTACAATCAATGCATTTTTGCCAATGAGAAATAAGTTTGTTTATTCCTGTAGCGTAAAAATCCATGCTTTGGGATACAATGAACTCTTGGAAAGCATTTTCTTTCCAAGAAAATGGTGGTGGAAGCATTTTCCCTGCAAAAAGTTGTCGGGATGCTTGAAGAAATGGTAGTCGATTGGCGAGAGGTCAGGTGAATATGGTGGATGAGACAAAACTTCAGAGCCCAATGCATTCAACTTTTGTAGTGTTGGTTGTACGATGTACGGTCGGGCATTGTCGTGGAGAGGAATTGGGCTCTTTCTGTTGACCAATGCTGGCTGCAGGTATGGCAGTTTTCAGTGCATCTCATTGATTTGCTGAGCATACTGCTCAGATTTAATGGTTTTGCTGGGATTCAGAAAGCTATCGAGGATCAGACCGGCAGCAGACCACCAACCAGTGACCATGACCTTTTTCTGGTATCTGTTTGGCT
This sequence comes from Hipposideros armiger, assembly GCF_001890085.2. Taxonomy (NCBI): domain Eukaryota; kingdom Metazoa; phylum Chordata; class Mammalia; order Chiroptera; family Hipposideridae; genus Hipposideros; species Hipposideros armiger. The sequence continues at coordinate 1,833,291 of NW_017731675.1, forward strand.
TTGGGAAGTGCTTTGGAGCTTCTTCTAGGTCCAACAACTGAGCTGGTTTTCGCCAGTTATACACAATCCACTTTTTGTTGCACATCACAATCTGATCAAGAAATGGTTCATTGTTGTTGTATAGAATAAGAGAAGACAACACTTCAAAACAGTGATTCTTTTGATTTGTGGTCAGGTCATGAGGCACCCACTTATTGAGCTTTTTCACCTTTCCAATTTGCTTCAAATGCCAAATGACCATAGAATGGTCGACGTTGAGTTCTTTGGCAACTTCTCATGTAGTTGTAAGAGGATCAGCTTCGATGATTGCTCTCTATTAGTCTTTGTCAACTTCTGATGGCCAGCCACTACGCTCCTCATCTTCTAGGCTCTCGTCTCTTTTGCAAAACTTCTTGAACTACCACTGCACTACATTTGTTAGCAGTTCCTGGGTGAAATGTGTTGTTGATGTTGTGAGTTGTGTCTGCTGTTTTACGACCCATTTTGAACTTCAATAAGAAAATCGCTCAAATTTGCTTTTTGTCTAACATAATTTCCATAGTCTAAAATACAAATAAAATAAACAGCAAGTAATAAGTCATTAGCAAAAAAAACATAAAGTGAGAAATGTGCATTAAAATGATGTATAACATAACCACATTTAAGAATGTGTTTCAATATCAAAGGCAAATTTCAACAATGCAAAAAACTGCAATTACGTTTGCACAAACCTAATATAAGTAAGTCCCAATCTGAGCTCTAAGTCCTGAGAACCAGATGCACCAATGTCAGAGGGCAGAAGGATAACCCAGCTCACACAGAGGGAAAATTTACACTTTCTCTGCCTTTTAGTTGTACTTGAAGCCTCAAAAGATTGAATGATACCCAAATTGGTTAGGGTGATCTTCTCTATTACTCTCTTAAATCAAATGCTAATCTTTTCCCAGAGACGCTCTCACACTCGTACCCAGAAATCATGTTTACCCAGCTAGCTGGACAACTCTTAGTCCAGTCAAGTTGACACAAAGATTAAACACGTGCATTTTTCTTGATTTTATATGATAACTTTGAAGCTCCAACTGACAGACTTTTGGAATCCCATTCTGTATAGGACCACTCCTAGGCCTGAGATAATCCCCAATGTGGAGGGAGAATTTAAACAGTGTCCATGTCTTATGTTTAATAACTCTTAGCAGTCACATTGTAGGTGATCAGTATGCATTTAGAATTAAATTAGCACATTGTTTTTATTACTTTTGAATTGTATAATTCTTTTTACTGGATTCTTGTTTACCTTGAAATAATAATTTTACTCTTAAGATAATTTTGAACAGCCAGTTTGGAGTTTTGACATTTAGGAAAAGACTGGGATAATTGTGGTATGTAAAATTTGACACAGTTTTAGAAACTTTGTCCCTCTTGAATATAATTGAAAGACAATGTGCAATCTAATTTTATGAAATGATGAAAAATTATAACAACTTGATATGAATTGATTTATTCAAACACTTCCTACATTTTTAAGGCAACCTCTGTGTGAACAATTTCACTTGAAGGCCACCATTTTGTATTCATATCTTCAAAAAGTATGATTAATGCTACTCTCATGCTGAGGCTCCTTAAGTCAAAAGGATAGCTGAGCAATAATTGTTTTTATCATATTTCTCTTATTAGTACTTTTTCCCCTGTATTTTCAGAAATTCTAAATTTTGTTATTTTTTTCTTTTTTTCCTCTCAGAACATAATT
>NW_017731675.1:1837206-1838769 GCF_001890085.2 Hipposideros armiger
AAGCATCTGTTTGATGTGGAGCTTGGGCACTTGCTGAGGTTTTGGTTGCTTTTAGCAGAGAATCTCTTAGACCCATGGTCAGTAGGTAGTTCCAAGGTGCAGCATCTACCAGACTGTTACCAGTTTTCACATCTAATTCGTTTCCAATGTATTCAGCTAACATCTATTATACACCTAATAGTTGACACTCTGTTCCTTGTTATAACAAATTAACTCATGGGATAAAAGTGTGAGGGAGCTCAAAAATATGCCTTTGATCCAAATTAGTTTTCTGATTCCATTTCACCATGCCCAATGCAGTGTTATTACCCGATACAACATATAATCGACTGTTTCATTGACTATATTGCATTTGAATTATTGACATTTTTTGTGTCTCAGTCGTTTTCTCTAGAAACCAAATTTTCTTCATTGTTAACATGATAAAAGTATGGTAAAACAAAACTTTTAACTTAAGTATATTTTTTTCATTGGACTTTGCTTGCTGATTAAAGCCTTAACAATATAATTAAAAGTAATTTAAATAGGTAATTATACAATGTTATAGTTTCCAGTAATACATTCCTTTAAACAAAGCATCCATCATTTAGAAATGTAATTTATTGCTGGGTTACAAATACAATTTGTATGATACAAATACAATTATATGTCAAATGGTAGAAAGCATCTACAAATTAACTCGTTCTCTGTAAAAATTGTCAGACTGAATAATTGTATAAGGACCAAGGAGATGTATGAAAAATTTTGGTCTCCGCATTCTGGTTGACTTTGTAACTGTGTAGTTTCTGATTCTAAATCATGTATTTGACAGTGAAGACCCCAATTAAATCTATGTTTGTGCACACATGTTTTGACAAAATTGACTGATGAGTTGAATCAACCAAATTGTCCACTTATAGTCAAACAAATGCTTTGACTGTATGATTTGCTTATTTGTTTTATTTCTTTGTTAAATTATTTTTTTACTTAATTTAACTTAATTGGTTAAGTTAACAAAATATAGCCAGATAATTCAATGTTTGGAAGCGGTTTCAATATGATTTTGTAAATGGTTATAACAAAGTTAAAAAGCAAATTGTCTCCTAGCAAATGCTCAAATATTTACTGTAAACATTTTGGAAAATTCTGATTTCAAGGACCTTTTATAAAAGATAAACCTCAATGATACAATTTAAACTGACCAAAATCATGAAACTTCATCCTCAAATTAGAACATTTTTATTATTCAATAATCACATTAATGAAAATGATACATTAATGAAAAGAGTCTCAGTATTAAAAAGGACTTTTGTTTAAACAACCATCTAATTTCTGAATGCTAGGTAAACAAGGATATTTCATTTCAATGTGCAAATGTCAAAATGCACATTTCAGGAACTCAGTGTATTTCTCTTGTGAGACTATTGTCAATATGTTGACTCAAGATTGATTATTAAAAATGATGTTACTACCACTTCTAATTATATAAACTCTCTTTGGTCATTGCTGGGAATGTGCTAGATTCTTGTGTGTGTTAGAGAGAGAGAGAGAGAGAGAGAGAGAGAGAGAGAGAGAGAGAGAGAG
>NW_017731675.1:1838994-1954488 GCF_001890085.2 Hipposideros armiger
CTTCTCAGAAGTTATGCATGGGGTCTATGGTACAGTTATGGTTTTTCCAAAATGTTTTAGAAATGTGGTAGAAAGTAATGTCATTCTCAATTTTGAAATAATAGGTGTGGTTTCACAAACCAAATCAATATTTCTCGAAGTTTCAAGTGAAAGTATACTAATAAAAATTTCTTTCTCTACCCCCATTCTTTTTACTTCCTTGCTTCTCTTCTCCTTTCTTTTCCTTTCACATTACATGCTTAGTAAAAAGACAGCGAGAAAAGTTGTACATATTTATTTAAATGCATGTTTTAGTGTATGTGCACATTAGTGAGTTAACAATCAGTGCAAATTTATAGCTGTCATGTATCTCTACAATTGATTCTCTTATGTGGAAATCAACTTATTGAACGGTTAATAAACAATTTAAGATTTCAGTTACATGCAATTTAAAAGAAGATTTGTTGAGTTTTTACCATTAAACATTTAACTTTCTTCCAATAATGCACTGATTATGTTCACAGCCTTGGATTATGAAACTGCAAAACGTGACATGAAAAATAGATAGTTGTCTGTATAAAAATTAAATACATTTTTTTATGTAAAACCAAACAGCACACTAGAAAAACATTTGCCACAAATATAAAGAGCAGATTTCAAATTTCTTGGTATACAATGAACTTTTACAATGCGAACTATGAGTAAATGTGACCAAGCAATTCAGAAATAAAAGAAATATGAAGGATTAATAAACATAAAAATATATTTCATTGTACAAATAAAATAGTGAAAATTAAAATATGTATATTATATCCTTTGTCTATCATACTGGCAAATTTAAAGGACTTGATGATACATAGTTTTGAAAAGTACTGCTGGTGGAAGTATACATTTTTATTAAAATTTTTGGACATTTAGTTGATATTTGCCAGACTTGAAATATATATCCCCTTTCATCCAGCAATTTCATTTATAGAAATATATCATAAAATATATATGTATCATTATACTTTTCCAAAATATTATATCCAAGGTTTGTCATATTTCTTTGAACTATTATGACACAAAAACACCGGGGTAGTCCTAAATGTCCATTAACATAAGAACAATTAAAATTTTTATATGTATATATATATATATATATAATGCATCTATAAAACATGAGGAATACAATATAGAAATGAAAATATTTGCATCATACATTGTTAAATTAATAAATAAAATTAATTGGGCTGGCTGAGTGGCTCAGTTGGTTAAGAGCTCGCTCCAGAGTGCAAGCTCTGACCAACAGCAGTTCGATTCCCGGCCCAAGCTGAGTTGTCGTTGAGCTGCCAACAGGTGGCAGGATGGCTCAGCTAAAAAAAAAAAATAATAATAATAACAATAATAATAATAAATAAAATAAATCAAGGTATCAAACAATATGTGTAGTTTGATATTCCCTCAGTAAAATTTACTTGAGTAAAATAGAATGAGTGGTGGGAGGAAAGATGTCTATCTGTTTTTCTATAGAAAATTCTAATAGGAAGGTTACCTACCACATTATTAACTGGTTACCTCTTGGCATTGGGGGAAATGTGAGGGGAGGGAACTGAAGGAAAATTTAATTTTTCTCCATGTACATTTTGTTTTCTTCAATAAAAAACATTCATTATTTGTATAATTAAGTCCTACAGTATACAGAATATGTTAACTGCTACTTAAAATGATAAAATTGCTTTTTAAAATTGAAATAGACTATTTAAATAAGTATATATAAATTCAAGAACAGTGCAATTTTTTTTGGCAAGTGTGTGCATGAAAAGCAAAACAACATACACACACACAATACCCCTGAGGCTTTTTTGAGAATATTACTCAGAAAATTGGATGATATTTCTGTGTAGTCTTACATACCAGCCAAAGTTTTAGAAAACCTGGAGTGTTTTTTTCCATTTATAAGACAAAAACTGTTAGATCAAGTTTTTAAGAAATACCTTCTATTTTTAGAATTAATTATAAAAAAACCCAAAAAACTAGTTACTGAAGTGAGAGATACCCTATTTTAGTTAAAATTATGAATTGTAACTGCTTTATTCGTTGGTATTAGTGTACCCTAAACACTGAAAAAACCAACACACGTGCATTTATTTTGTATTTAGTAAAGCGGACTTATTATTTTTTTTCCTCCTCTTTCCGGTAGCTTTCAGCCGCGCCCCAATACCCATGGCTGTGGTCCGCAGAGAACTCTCCTGTGAGAGCTACCCCATTGAGCTCCGCTGTCCGGGAACCGATGTCATCATGATTGAAAGTGCCAACTATGGGAGGACTGATGACAAAATCTGTGACTCTGACCCTGCTCAGATGGAGAACATACGATGCTATCTCCCAGATGCCTATAAGATTATGTCTCAAAGGTATGATACTTCTAATATTCTTTTCTTTGTGCATTTATAATATAAACTCTCGACATTCATCTGTGTGTAAGAACATAATAAACAGTGTTGTGTTATTTTAGGATAATTTGAACTACTTTTTCAATATCAAACTTTTCCACATATTAAAATCCTGATGTTAGAAATTGCAAAAGGCATTTGGAAATTATTAAAATTTATTAGGTTATTTATTAAGTTTCACAGTCCACTTTATGTTCTCTGGAACTGGGTTTATTAGATAAGAAAATAAATTTAGTTTTTAGTTTTCAAAAGCAGAATTTTATAATTTTCTCCAGAAATTTCAGAAAAATTACTTTACTGCTAACAATTATTTTCTATCAGTGTAAGAAAAAGAATAAAAAGTAAGTTAACAGGCAATTTTTATATCTATTAATCAAAATACAATATAGTATAATACTATTGATTAAAGATTGCTGGCCTTGGAAACAATGAAAGGAATATTCTTTTGATAACTAATACTTGTTAATTTATTTTAAACCCTTAAGCTTTCTAAAATATTACATGTAAAAATAATACAAACTAAGGTACCATATAATATCATGCAGATCTTCAGTTCTGGAGAGACTGGTCAATAGTAATCCATAGTATAAAAGGTTTAAATTATATTCAAGTTTCTTGAAAAATTAGCTAAATATTAAATATGTTTTTAGTATTTGTTCACTATTACTGTGATTTCTCATAAATCAGAGAGGAACTCATTCATTTAATATGAGCCTTCATGCTTTCTATTTGTTCATAAAATAATTTTTAAATAATCAATAAATGATTTATTTAGTAAACTTGTTTTTTCATTAGGATTTCTGTTTAGGCATTTCTTTTTTTTTTTTTTCTTTCCTATTGTGTAAGGATATGTTAAAATATGGATGAAATCACAGCATATGTAAAAATAAAAAAATCGAAGTATAAAAACAAAAACAGTAGGTTTCAAGAATTACCTTTCTTGTGCTTAAGAAAGCCTGCCTTATTTTTTATTTTTATTTTTTAGCTTAGCGACAGCTCAGCTTGGGCCAGGCATTGAACTGCTGTTGCTCAGTGCTCAAACCCTTGAGCGAGCTCTTAACCAACTGACCCACTCGGCTGGCCCTAGCCTACCTTATTTTTAACCTCTTGTCTACTTGATATACTTAAAATTCTGAAAGTATGTTTGTGTGTGCTTAATAAGTGGATAGAATGAATATCTTATTTTTATTAATTGCTATTTTATCAGTTATTAAAAGAAATTTTAACATGCCAGTTTTCTGAAGATCAAAGTATCTGTGATATAGTATATTTGAAGGATAATGGTCTAAACCTTGAAGGTTGTTGTTTGTTTATTGCTAAAATGCTGGCTCATACTAAGGTGAGTGTTTATGAGAAATGAGATTTTAACATTAGGGATACCATTTGATATTAGTTTGGGTGCATTTGGTTTTTCTTGTGTAGCTCTCTTGTTCTATATTTCACATACCCCCAACTTTGTTTAGATTTTCTGATGTTATGCCTAAAAGAAGTTGAATCATTTCATTGCATGTAGGTGTTGTAATGTTCTCTCAGGGGTGGTTTTCCATGATTAGCAAGGAATGGGCACTTTATTTTTCTCTGTCAAACCATCAAATATCAATTCTTTAGAATCCATTTGGAGTGTTGGGTTGAGGAGATTCTGCTTTTCTGTGATTAGGTTTTCATTTAAAACTTAGCAGAAGTATTAACTTCACGAGCTCTTTGATCTCTGTATGATTTTCACTAAAATTGTTTTAATCCTTTCATTGATATTATTAATGGCTCCCCAAATAAGCCCTTAATCTTATAATTATTGCCAAAAAAAAATCCTCTGGAGCTACTGAATTATATGGGGTGTGACTATAAAGTGACAAATCTGCAGAGTAAAATTGCTTTAAGCACCCTGAGTAAATCATTTGTGGAAGGCCTCCTGGTGGTTTCTCAAGTAAGAATTGTCACTTCGCTGAAATAATTGCAGTTAGTTCTCCACAAAGGCAAGTTCCTTGCTTGTATTTGGACTATTAAATGTACTGTATTTACACTTGTCCAAAATAAATGCTTTTGATTCTGGGAGACAAGAAATCCGGTTCCATCTTGTAAGCCCCCAAGAGAGGGGAGGTCCGTGTCCACTTAAGCTGTTTTATAATGAACATTTATTATCATACCAATGACAGAATGTTAAACAATGCTAATAATTGCAAGTTATGTTATGGACATATCATACAAATAATGATATGGACATTTTATATAATATGTCTGAACAAAAATCATGATGGAAAACATTTCTAAACGATATCTTAGATAAATTATTGTGTTCTCTTTCATTTAAACTACTAGAAACACTATATCTCTAGCATATCTGTAGATAGGAGGATTATTAAGTATGTCTCCAAATAGGAGGATTATTACTAAATTAAAATTATTGTTATATTCTTGCATAACCTTGTTAAAAAGGCTTTATAACACTTTCTTCAGCCTCATAAATTAGACAGATGCCATAGACAAGGACAAGCATGAAAAATGATTTATGCAGATGTTTGCATATACATTGAACAAATGCATAAATAAAACTGTATACTAACATGTTAGTTTAGTGTGAAAAACTGGGAACTTGATCAAAAAAGATGTGGCACTTGATTTCCACATTTGCCCCCAGTAGAACTATTCAATCTGATATCAGTTCTAGAGAAGCCCGTTTCCTCACTGCCATTCAAATTGTACCTCGTCTTCTCAAATGCAATTGTGTCCTCAAGCCATCCTGCACCCTATGGATTCCAAATTTTGTGTGCTTTCCTTCCTTTTTCATTATCCTACTAAAAGACTTGTTAAAATGTCAGAACACATTTATTTATCCTTCTGAGAACTTCTAATCTCATTTATTAGCATCTCCATCTGCTTTATTGCATCTAAACATTTATAAACCTATATTAGCACATTTTAGACAGTTGCCTTATATAAATTGTAGGCTTCTAGAAGCCAGAATTTCTGTTCATTTGACCTAAAATGAACTTGGTATATGAGATGTGATCAGGAAATATGGTGAATGTTAATAAGTAGAAAAGAAAAAAAATACAGTAAAAGACACATTGCCATTAATCCTCTCCAAAATACTCCCCCTCACTTCCAACACACTTATCCCACCTTTCTTGCCACTTCCTGAAGCAGTTCTGGAAGCCCCCTTTCATGTCTTTACTTCATCCTTCATCATGAAAATGCCCTCTGTGACACATGCCTTTCTGGTACAGCAATTTCTGTCGAATAAAAACATTACAGTGTGTCCTCATTAGTCTAATTCACTGGATCTGGAACCATGCAACTTCTTTCCCCAAAGTAAAAATGACTATAAAAGGAAAACATTTTGAATCAATTCAGGACATCGAGGAAGCCATGAGAGCGCAACTAAAGATACTCACGAAAGAGGACTTCCAGGACTGCTTCAGAAAGTGGCAAGAATGATGGGATAAGTGTGTTTGAAATGGGGGTGGGCGGTATTTTGAGGGGATTAATGGCAAAGTGTCTTTTATTGTAATATATATATATATTTTTTAATTTAAGCATTCACCATATTTTTTAATCCCACCTCATGTAACCTTGTGTCAATGAACTTAAAAAAAATATGCTTTCCAGTGTTGTCATGCCACTTAAAAGCTTCCTTACCTCTATTATTGGAGTTTTCATTTTATGTTTACACACTTTAGAGAGTTTAAAAAATAGGACATATAGCTTGGGAATCTCAATATGAACATGACTTGGTAAATAGCAACTGCAGAAATTTTGCATTTTAAATTTAGCTGAGGTTTCATGCTATCTCGTGGTATTAATGAAAGTGTTTTCATTTTTAATTCCACCAACACTTGTAAGAGCATATGTGGTTCACGCTAACAATTACCCTGGAGTTCTGTGGATAAATAAGTGAGATGTGCTTTCCACCCCCAAAACTATATATATATATGGGGGGGTAGATTAAAAAAACAAATAATTATATAATTTGTTCACCTAAATATTTTATTTTTTATCTCATTTACATTGATTGAAGTGTTACAAATGGAAAAAAGCTCTCTCAGCTAAATGATAGTAAGAAGTGTTCATTGGAGAGGAAGTGTTAAGCTATTGGGTTGTCGGAAAAGTCATGACAAATTTTTTCTGTGTTTTTCATTGCAAAAATGCACCATGACTTTTCTGACAACCCAATAGTTCTGGAAGGATGCAGCATTAGTGAAGCCAGAAGAGACCAAAATGATACCATAGATAGATAGATAGATAGATAGATAGATAGATAGATAGATAGATAGATATAGATATAGATATAGATGAACACCATAAAAGAGTACAAGGGAGCAGCTTCCCTTCAATAACTGTTTACCCATCCTTTTCTGTCATGGCTTCATAAGCTTATTGGTCTTTTGCTGTGCACTGTTTAATCTCTCTAAGATCTCTTCTAATTGTGCCACTGCAAGAGGCCAGCCCCCACCTATATGCCCCCAAACCCTCCCCAAAGATCTGTGGCACATGCTCTTAAGAAACCTTGATAATTCAATGATAAACTAGCTTGATGCTATTCCCTTGCCAAAACAAACTCCTTTGGAGTCCTTCTTATAAATTGGGCATAAATTCCATCTATGTGGGGGAAGTTTGGATATGATATAGTATGTTATTCTCATTCCAGCTTTTTATGACTGATATTTTAAATATGTGATATAACAACCGACTTTACATAGAATTGCATATGTTTTCTAATTGAAAAGGCATTTGTGGATATGCACGTATAAATATGTATATAAAACAGGAAAATTGTACATAAGTGTACATACAGATCAATGAATTTTCAATAAGCTCATCCAACTAACAACCAGATAAAAATACAGAACATAACACACCTCAGACACCCCCCCTCCGCCCCTTGTGCCCTGTACCAGTGATATACCCCCTATGTAAAGAATTGCCCATATTCTGACTTTTAACACCATAAATTAGTTCTGCCCATTTTGTAATTTAAGTAAATGGATTCACATAGTATACGCTTCTTGTGTCTGGCTTCTCTCATTAATCCATTTATTTTTTATACAACATTATTTAAGCATTTTAATATACCACATAATTTACCCATTTCAAGTGTACAATGATATTATTTTTAGTGAATTTACCAAGTGATGCAACCATCACCATAAATAAGTTTTAATTTATGTTTAAGTATGACCATCACCGCCATGAGATTCTGCATGCACTTTATGTTAAACTCCATCTCCTTTCCCACCCTATGCAATAACTAATCTGTTTTCCATCTATAAGCCTATCCTCAATGCATTATTTTTTAGGCTAAAAAATAAATATTTGAAATCAAGTTAAATTTAGTGGGCTTTTCAGTGAGGACAATAACAAGGAAATATCAGCAGTTATTTCTGGAGGCATGGAGGTAAATATGTTGAAATATTTTGAATTCTCTTAGAACCAAAGATCATGAATATTTTTTTTTAAAATACCGTTCTTAGAGTTTTCTCTCAAGTAGAGATGTTAAATGTATAAAGTTGGAGTATTTTTTTCTATTTAAGTGAGTATTCTAAGTTCTTTTAGCAGTGTTTTAGCAATATTATATTTTCACATGTCATAGTCACATCATGAAAATGCAATAAAAAATAAAAAATAAAAAAGGATGGAGAGAAAGAATTGTTTCTCACCTTTCCCAAAAAGTTATATTTCAGTTTATATCAGCACCTCTGCAGGGGATTTTACAGCTTACAAAAGATCTTGGTTTCTGTTGTATTCATTCCTTGTGAAGTTAAAAACTCTTTCAAGAGCAGTAGAAGAAGAAATGCAGTGGGAATTTTTGTATGTACAGAGCTGAATAAGTGTTGTGCAATAACTGTGTATTATACATGAGTTTTTCAACATGAATGTTCTCCTTTGACAGATTCATTACATTATGATCTTGCATTTTTCTTATAAATTGTACCAGATCAGAAACAATTCCTTCTATCAGGGACTTCTCCATTGAATCCATGTTTTTTTGCAGTAAAAAGAACAGATAGGCATAGAAACTATAGACCTATAACTCAGTCCATAAGGATTACTGCTGTGCGTTTATTTTTTAAAAAAGAAAAGAAAAAAGGAGAGGAAATTAAGAAAGAAAGGAAGATGACTCCCATTTCCAAAACTGAAATATAGCGAATATGGAAAAACAGGAAAGTTTCAACCTGGAAGGCATTTCTCTCATCTCTGCTAACATTTTGGCCCATTACAATTCTGAGAATATATTTTGATAATGTCCTGCTAAAATGCTCCCTAAACTTCCTTGTTACTAGTATAATTTTGAATGGAATTATATGTTATATATGTGTAGTTCGAAATTTAAAAGCTTACTAAATAATTCAAATATTTCAGGATAGCTTAGGGTAAAAGCTAAAGAGAGTTGTGTTGCTTGTCTCTTATGGTCCCTAGGAGATATGAACCTTTTGTGTAGCCATTCTTGAAATGTGGTTTATGGACATTCAGAATTCCTGAGTCCTTTCAGGATTTCCAGAGCGTCAAGTCTATTTTCATAACAACAGTGACATATTATTTGCCTTTTTCATTGTATGAGATGTAGGTACTGGTGCTACAAAAGCAATAGTGTGTAAACCTGCTGGCATCTTAGCAGGACTCAAGGAAGTGGCAACAATGGACTTTAAAACATTTATCAGTTTTCATTTTTAATATGGTGACTATCAACAAGTGTAACTCACATAAACAGAGAGACTTTGGGAACCTTAATGCTTTTAAGAGTTAAAGAGGTCATCAGACAAAGTAGGAGAATTGATGCTTTGGCAAATATAATTTTTTTCCCTTCTACTTTTTGGCTGAACATCAGTCATTTAAGTTGTGCTTTCATTATTTTTACATTGCCTAATACTCGTTCTATTTGATTTAAATTCATCTGTTCTTTCTCTACGAATGAATTATTTTTGAAGGGAATACTATCTGTATGTATAGTAGTCCCTGCTAATACAGAGCCAAATGATAATTAGATCCATGGTAACCGGAAAATTAGTGCATCCTTTTCTGTTCAGATACTCATGAAATTAATCTTTCATAAAATTATTTTGAAAAAATGCTTAAAATTAAAATATAATGACTTAAACAATAGAAATTTAGATTATTTTTAAATGAAATGTGTAACAAAGGCTAATAGTACTGGGCAGGGGAGAGCCCTGCCATGATATTATATTCTTAACACAAAAATGTTGGAGGAACTAAATTTATAAGTATATATATATATATATATATATATATATATATATATATATATATATATATATATATATATATATATATACTGGAAAAAAGGTTTTTAATTTTAAAGAATCATTGATTTTAATTTTGTTTTTTAAAAAAGTCAGTCTTATAAAAACAGAGTTTTAGAAGTTCGGGGCTGCTGTTTACTGGTATGCTTTAAATTTTCCGAGTTCTCTTTAATTGGTCAATGTTAGTGGTAACTCCAGTGAATTTAGCCATTATTAAACGCATTGCCAAACAGGCTAAACAAAGTAATCCCAGTAGGGATTTAATACAGGTAGAGTTAGTGAGATAGATTTACTTGGAATTCCTCGTTTCACATTTGATTTATACAACATAAGAACCTTTTTGTTTGTTTGTTTTTTCATTTGCAGCAAATGATCACCTTAGTTGTTTCCCCACATCCAGCTTTTCGGAGATAAGTTTACACTCTGTGGTCAGTCTGTAGAACTTGACATATTGTGGAAAATATGTATAAGATATTACTGAAAAAAAAAGATAAAAAACTTCTGAAAATTAGAGGATATAGGATAAAAAAACTTGAGGTAATTATCTTGAGTATAGCTTAGATCCAAATGGAGAAGAACTTAGCAGTTCATGAAAATAGATTCTGTTACTGATTTAGTGGATATCACTGAATGCTGAAGGAAATAAGTTATAATGATATTTAGCAGACATTCAGAAGAAATACCTCTGTTTCTCTGTCATTACAGTGATTTTAAAGATTTCTGGGCTGTTGGCTGAGCAGGTACCAAAGTATTTTGACTGCCTTTCAGTTTTCATTTTGCTGATGAGGAGATGAGTTACATGGATTTTAAGAAATTTACTTGAAATTACTTATTTACCATATGAGAGCACAAACATGCATGCTCTTTTTAGGTACAAAGCCTATGAATTTTTTTTACTATTTTTTTCTTCTTTTTAAACAGTAAGAATAAATGTTGATACAAGTAAAGGTCTGTATTCACTTTTTTAGTGCATTAGAAAAAAACGAGTGAAAGATTGAAATCCATCCACAAGTTATATAATTCAATCTGGTTGCTTTTTAAAATTTTTTTTATGATTTTCCTTTTTGATTTACTTATTTGCTTATTTATTTATTTAATACTACCTTGTGTACCAAAAGGCTTGAGGTGGTTGAAAGTTACAAATTTGGAAAAACACAAGTGTTGCAAGCTCTTATACCAGCAGGGTAGAGAGATAGCAAAGGAGAGCTAAGTGGGCCTGGAGAAGCCGTGCCCTCTCAAAGCGACAGGGGCACCTGCTGACCAGGCTGCTGCTGGGAGGGAAGGAATGCCTACTGCTGCTGGATCTAATTTCAAAGGATGGCCGAAATGGAGATTACCTGTCTTATAAATATCAGAAACTCAATTTTTTAGGATCCTCAGGTTTGAATCCCTGATGTTAGAAGTCAGACAGTGGTTTTCCTTGGAGGGGTGGGGATGACTACATACAGGGTGGGGGTGGTGCATGAGGAAGATTGCTGGAACATTCTGTGCCTTGATCTGGGCTGGTGACAAGGGTGTGTGCAGTTGGTGAACATTTCATGGAACCATGAAACCAAGCTTACAAAATTGATTGGTGTAGCCATTTAGTGTCATGTTTAGGAAACTATCTTTTGCTTGCCGATGGATTATTTAGGCAGTTTCCCTTTAGCTGGAGTTTTAATATCTAGGATATAGGGTGTTTGAATAAATAGGGAACATATTCAGTTGTTATTGTTAATAATACTTGTTGACATGTATTGTGTGCTTTTTATTTGCTATACACTCTGGTAAAGAATTTGACTTTTCATTGTTTTATTTATTCCTCCTCATTACTATGAAATACATATTGTTATCACTTCTATTTTGCCAGTGAGATCATGAAAGCACTTAGAAATTTGCTTGCTGATTATTTTAAAGCAACACACAGACTTATTTGAGAGATTTGGGGCTTTGTTTATTATAGCAAGGATTATTAAATTATGAAGTTTTAAGAATAGTTAAAAACCGCTTCTGATCATGATAACAATGGTGAGAAAAACTCATTTCCTCTCATGAAAACACTCAACCAAATATTGGATTGATTTGGCTCAGGTTTTATCAGTATTCAATTACAGCCTTACACAAATTTGATAGAAACAATTTAATTATTGTGAATCTGAAACTCTCCATCCACTATACCCCTTTTTTATTTCAATCAATTATGTTTATAAGGTGTTTTGGATGATGTAATGATTCTTAGAAAAACAAGCATTGATAGACCAGAGCTGATTGTATTACTAAATATTTCCAGCTATAACCATATGTTAGCAATATTTACTGAGAATTTCCTATGGGCCAGACAACGTTCTAAGCACTTTATGTGAATTAACTCACCTAATTCTTTCTCACTCCCATGAAATGGATACTATTGTTATCTCTGCCTCACTGATGGGGAACTAAAGAGAGTTTAAATAACAAAGTGATTGGCAAAGCTGCAATTTTAACCGTGGCGGTCCAGGTACAAAATCCATGATAACTGCAATGTATTGCCTTGTGAGCCATGTGTACTGTTTTTAATAAACAGGACTGACCTAAGAAACAAGTATGAACTATTAATGAAATAAAATACATGCATGTGTGTGTGCACCTGTATGTTTACCCTTATACACATGTACAGTATTCGTGGTTGGTTACCATTTTCATATACAAATAATGAGAACATGGCATGAAGCTTATTAAATTATATAGCATTCATTTTCTGCCTTTACAATAAGTTTCCTGGCAAATACTCTTAAATACTTGTGGTGAATTTTTTTTGGAAGAAAAAAAATTGGTAAAATCAGATTTTGTTATTGTTTTTATAATTTTGGAGTTCATGGGAACACAATTATGTACACAAATACTTCAGTCAAGATGAACTTACTAAGAATAATGAGGAATAAGTTGACATTCGCACGGTATACGGAAATAGAAGAAAATAGATGTCACAACATACAAACTTTAGGCAAGAGAGGACTCATGAGTTAGAAACTAAATACATCATGTGAGTACTTTGAAATACTTATAAAGAGAAAATATATAATTCCAGCCGCCTTTAATCAAATTCAAATGCAAGATTTTAGACAGCATGACTCTTTACAATCAAAGCTTTTACTAAATAAGTTATAAAAATGAAAGGAGATCTTTATTTGTATCATTTTATAGTAACTGTGTTTTACTACACATATCAGTTTATTCTTGTTTGTATTTTGATTTTATTTTTTGTTTGCTACAAGAACTCAGTTATGCTGAAAACATATTACTAAATTTGCCTCAGTAAATACTATACTAGACACAAGTTTAATTGATTGTTTCTTTATTATTTAGGCTATTACTAAATAAAATAAATTTTTCTGTGTAATATGTTTTGAATCATCCTATCATGTGTGATGTGAATAGTTTAAGACAGATGTTATTTCCCACGTTCCTGGGGAATAACTATTATCCTAATATTTGTTAATCTAAAAAATGTGTTAATGGCACTGGTTTCTGTAAAATTCGATATTTATTACATGTGTAGCAGGAAAATATGTAAATCATATTTATTTGTAAAATGGTAAAAGCACAATATGTTTTTTCAAGCATATTGGCTGATTTTGATATATAATATACATATGTGTCTTTTGGCTTGAAAGACTTGAGGTCTTTCCAAAAATGCTAGCATCCATAACTATTAGTACTATCAACCATATGAAAATAAAACTTTGGATATGTTTCTTGGATTTGTGAGTGTGTTGAGGAAATAATACTTAGAAAATATAAGTCTACAGGAATGTTGCAATATAAAAAGAAGAAAACATACTTCAAAAGTAATAAAAAAGACAAGAGGAAGAGATGATTGTTGCAAAAAGAGGAAACTAGATCGTTATGGGTTTGAAGGTGAGTAGAAAATAGTTGAACTGAACAGGACCTTTTCAGCTAAAATTACTGATGTTGTAGAATTATTTAGCAACACTTCGATGTTTCCAAACTATCACCACTGACCATCTAACTAACTCTGTGTATTTTACCTTTAATTAATTTATCTGGATATTTGAATTTACTTATCAAATATTGTATGCTATTTTTATGTGAAAGATTTATGACAGTCCTCTACCAATGTGAACATCTTATTCAAGGTAATAGTCTAGGGAAGGCCAGTTGGCTCAGGTGGATAGAGTGCAGGTGCAGTGCTCAGAACACCAAGGTTGCCAGCTCAATTCCCACATGGGCCATTGAGCTGCGCCCTCCACAACTAGATTGAAACAACTACTTGACTTGGAGCAGATGGGTCCTGGAAAAACACACTGTTCCCCAATAAAATGTGTTTAAAAAAAAACCAAAAAACAGATAATAGTTTAATATTAGCTCCTGATTTAGTAATATTGACATTTTTGTTTCATTATAATAGTAGTTTTAGTTTTAGTTTCAGAATTATGCCCATGAAGCCCACCAATCCCTGATTATATGCTACAGCACTTGAGTGTTTCTGTTATATGTGATATGTTACATATGAGTTTTGTATGTTATACCTACACATTTCTAACTTTTTCTAGATACTGATTTTTATTATCTTATACTTCTCCCAAACAACAAATATTTGTCTTTTCATTAGACTATAGTGTAAAAATACCTAAGACCAGTTTACCGCTTATAACCTTCTAGACAGTGAGATTATTTCTGTGTAGGTATTTTAGATATTAGGGTGACAAAAATGTACTTCTCCATAAATTAGTCTCTGCAAAATTTGTCATAACAAAAGGCCTTTTGCCTTTCCAACGAAGTCAAGTGGATCACCCTTGCCTGAGGAGATAGAAGGATTCTGAATTACTTTCCAAGTTCAGTTCTAAAAAAAGAACATAGAATCCTTCAAATGACTTTATATTTAATTATTCCCTCTAGAAGAAGTTCTCTGCTGAAACATATAAATAAAAATAAATAAATAGATAGATAAATAAATAAATAATAAATAACACTACAACTATAACAACAAACATTATGTGTAATGTAATCTTTCACCTAAAGTCAAAAAAGTGGAAAAGCATAAATTAATAAAAACAAGCACAACCCCTCATGGATATTGGAATGAAATGTGAGCCTCCTGCACATTCACAGAAAAATGCGTCTCAATGAAACTTGTAAAATACATAACATCTCAGGGGATGTAAGCAACAAAAGACAAAAAGAGGTTGCAGCATAAATCTTATCCCCTACATTCTTTTTGTCCGCTGTACCAGTTTATTGTGGGAAATAATTGAAGAACATGGTGTTTTGATGATTATAGCATGACCTCAATATATTTTTAGAGCAGCAGCTTTGAAACTATTATGCCAGTAGTGTTGATATACATGTGTGTACACACACACACACACACACACACACACACACACACACACACGTCTACAAATAAATCAGAACTTCTTAGGTATAAATGCATAGGATATTTATGGTATGCATTTCTAGGATGCAGATTAATTTCAAGAAAAAAAAATCAATGTATTTTCCCTGGAAACAGATAGTTACATTGTAACCTAATGGTTCAAGAAATCAGAAGATACACTTTTTCTCTTGTTTGTTAAGAAATAGAGGAATATCTTTCCTATCAATTTATTTTATTCTTTTTTTATTCTGTATCAGAAAGAGAGCAGACATAATTATTTTATCTTAATGTTGATAATACTTATGCTCAAATGGATAAAATTATTATTCTAAGGTTAATAGTTACTCTGTCTTTTTAAAAAAATGTAACTATATAAATCTATTGTCATCGCCAGTTTATTTGGAAAGCAGAATGACTTCTATTTGTTATTATGAAATAAAAGTATATCTTTCACTTGTTGGCAACATTTTAAAAATTAGTTTAAATTGTTGGAATTTACAATTAAAAAATAGAACATCCTAATTATAAGAGGAAACAAATTGGAAATGGGATAGTCGGCAGTTGTATATAGACCTATTTAAGAAAACCATATTTTTTGGAGCTCCAAAATTATATTTGTTTTAGGAAGATGTTTAGAAATCACTGCCTACTCTTCAGATACTTATTCCTCACCTTCTTTGTTCATAGTACATGCTTTGAAGTCTTTGCAGCTGACCATGGCTTGAAATGCGAGCCATGTGTCTTGGTGCACATTGGTTCTCTGAGCAATTTAGAAGTAAAATACTTGCATTGAATGCTCATAATGAGGACAGAAAATCTGTCTTTTCCCACATGTGTACCACCAATGTTAAAGTGGTTATTATTATAATGACTTCAGGTATGTATATATTTTATATTACCCTTTGTTGTTGAATAAGAGGTGTCTTTCTGGATTATCATAATATTTGTTTTTTATGTAAGTTGAAAGAAACATGCATAAAGAATTCCTGTCAGAAAAAAAAACTCCATTATGTCTTTAGCAATACATCAGCAGTGTATTCTAAACAAATATGTGATGATATATACATATATAGATTTGTAAACATTTATTGCTCTACTTATTTTTAATTCTTTTATGACCTTTGGGTAAAGAATTTTGGTTCTGAGAAAATCATTATAGCACATGAAGTTTACCTTTAAAACCAGAATTTCTTTTCTTTCCTTATTTTATTTTTTATTTTTTTGGTGGTTGTGAGGGTGTAGGCTTTCACTTCTTTCAGTTGCAAGACCTCAGGCTTTACTTCTGTAGTCTCTCTTCCCTGCCCCATTTGTTGCTTAGTACTTTAGAATGCCATCACACTCTTACTTTAAAATTGTCTCTCTGATTTTGAATGTCATTAATTATTTCCATTTTCCAGATTTATCTTTCACCAAATGGGTCAATATTTATTGGGCTGTTGGAAAAGTCAGAACGTATTTTTTTCAAAGGTTATTTATTTATATAAAGAACAAAGAACAATCAATGATATATTGCCCATTTTGTTTGATAACCTTTTGCCATCTTTCAGTAAGCTTCATAATTCCTCGTTCATAGAAAGACCTATCTTTATTTGTGAAAAACTGAACAAGGTGCTGATTTACAGCCCCATCTGAATTGAAAGTTATACCGCGCAAGGAGTTTTGAAGAGAGCGAAACAAGTGGAAGTCTGATGGTGCAAGGTCAGGCGAGTATGGTGGGTGTGGCAACACATCCCATCCAAGCTCCAATAATTTTTGACGGGTGATCAAACTTGTGCGTGGTCTTGTGTTGTCATGATTGAACACAACTCCTTTACGATTAACGAGCTCTAAAGGTTTCTGGATGATGGATTCATTCAAACTGTCCAATTGCCGACAGTACACATTCAAATTGATTGTTTGGTTCCTTGTTAGGAGCTCGAAAAACACGACACCTTTAAAAATCCCACCACACTGAGAGCATAACCTTCCTCTGATGAATGTCTGCTTTCAATGTCGTTTGAGGTGAATCATCACGTCGAGACCAAGACTGTTTGCGCACCACATTGTTGTAAATGGTCTACTTCTCATCACCAGTTATCAGTCGCTTCAAAACAGGGTTGTTTTCCTCACATTTAATGAACATATTGCAGATGTTTATACCCACCATCAAATGAACTTCTTTGAGTTCATGTGGAACCCAAATATCAAGCTTGCTTATGTATCCTACCTTCTTCAGGTGGTCATGAATGCTTGAATGATGGCTGTTCAATGTTTCTACAATCTCTTGTGTCGGGTAACATGGGTTTGACTCGATCACTGCCTTTATTTTGTTGTCATCAACTTCGGTGGGCCTCCCTGACCGAGGAGCGTCATTGAGATCAAAATCATCAGCACAGAATTTCGTGAACCATCGTTGGCACTGATGTTCCTGTAGAGCATTGTTACAGTAAACTTTATGCAACTATTCACAAGCTTGATGCGTGTTCTTTCCTTTATGGAAGGAAAATAGTAAAATATTGCAAAAATGCACAGTTTGGTCTTCCATCTTCAACTTGTTGTAAAATCTCCAAAACTCAACCAAATAGCTCAATTTTTTTTTTTTTTTAGAATGGAGCTAGAACTGTCAGCTGTCAAATGACATAGCAATGACATGGATGCACTTCTAGTACTTCCCAAAATGAATTAGTGCCATCTGTCGCAAACATGCATCATGACTTTTCCAGCAACCCAATAATAGGCCAATCCTAATAAAGGTACTTTCTGTTTTCTTTCAAATGGCATGAAGGAAGCCCTTTACTTTGAGTGTCTATTCAATAGGCCTTGGCAAAAATTATTCTTATATTGTAATTCTACCAGTTTTTGAAACTTATAGAACATGGTCTTATTTCTAATACCATAAAATCCACAAAACATTTGTTTTCCTAAACAATCAATTTATATGTTAAACATAATTTAAGAAAACATGAATGAGCTCTCTGTCAGTGAACTGAAATTATTAATTTTCATAAAGAGCAATAAATTTTGACCATAATTTGCAGAACAAGTTTTTGCACATGTTTGATACTGTGTTCCTGAAGCTTGAATAACCATGATTGAAACTAATCTAAATTTTAATGTTTCCTAAATTCCCTAGACCCTAAATGATATTAGAAATCACCTATTTACATACTAAGATTCATAAATATTCCAAATTAATTTTCTTTA
Source organism: Hipposideros armiger (assembly GCF_001890085.2). Taxonomy (NCBI): domain Eukaryota; kingdom Metazoa; phylum Chordata; class Mammalia; order Chiroptera; family Hipposideridae; genus Hipposideros; species Hipposideros armiger. The sequence continues at coordinate 1,857,204 of NW_017731675.1, forward strand.
TTATACTTTTTGCCAGTGGTGTTAGGGGCTAGTTTGTCAGGGTTCCACTGTAGTTTTAATCTAGGGGAAGCAAAATAATTATTTTTGGAAATTTTTTCAGAGGTGAATGGAATTAAAAAAAAGAATCTGTGTCTTTCTTAGCAGATGAGTGGAAGCACTATCATTTCCACGTAATACAAACTACCATAGCTAAGGCTTTTCATCATACTTGTACCTTAAAGTGGTTCATATTTTTTAAAGCAAGTTGTTCAGTATCCTTCACTCTGCATCACTTTGAATATAACTTGTTAGATTATGTATTTGTTAAGAAAATTTTAGTTTTAAATGAAATAGATCGATAAAAAATACTCATAAATATATAAATAATAGAAGTATAGTATTTCGATAAATGAGTAATCCTTGGAAAAGTTGGCCTTATGAGTTTCTTGATTCAGGTGTGCTTGTCTCACATGTGCTAACTCTGGGTCGGCTACTTCCTTGGACTTCCTCAAGGTGACATCCTCCAACCCCAGTAATTCCAGGTGTTCCCCCTCATGGCTAGAGATGTGACAAGACTCACTGTACCCAAAGGAGAAGTCTTTATCTCTGCCTGCTCAGCCACACCCATTTATCCTGACAGGATCAGCTTGAGCTCACACCTCTAAGCAGTCACTTTGCCAGAGGGTGGGATATATAGATTGTTTTAAGCCAGTGGTTGGGAACTGGGAATGATTTTTTGCCCATCAGGGTATATTTGACCATGCCTAGAGACATTTTGGGGCCTCACCCTGGAAGGGTGCTGAAGAGGTGAAGCATGCTGCAAAATATCCTACAATTCACAGAGCAACCCCTCAACAACAAAAATTATCAAGCCCCAAATGTGATGATGTCAATGTTGAGAAACCCTGCCTTGAGCCAGTCAGTACCTACCCCAATCCCAGGTGAAGCACATGCCTAGAAATGAGGGAAGAAAGTGCACTTAAGGAAAATCTGTATGTTCTTCACAGAAAACAAGAGAAGTAGATGCTGGGGTGATATTCAAAACTATCTGTCCCCTACTCCAAAGGTAATTCAGTGTTTTATGTGGAATATCATACATGGTTTACCCTTTACTAGAAATAGCAATGCTAGGTGTAATGCTGTGTAATATGTTATAGATATAACAAAGGTTATTATTTTCAAAGTGTTTTAATTCCCACTTAGGAGTTTATCTGTCTACCTACAGGAGGCTATATTTTGAGACGTGAAAATATCACTGGATTGATAAGAAATATTGCTTGGGCATGTCTTTAGAAATCATTCCTTTAGGCTTGGTGCTGAATAATCGAATTTTGTAGATTTTCCTCTATTCTATTTTAGATATTTCAAAGAATAATCTTTGCAGATTTTTAGAGAAGGATGCCATCAATGTCATTTGATTCTGGCAATATTGTTGAAAACATTTTGATAGACCACATAAGGAACCGTTACCCACACACTGTTTACATCAGTAATTAACAGAGACTTTTAGGAGGGGTTATGGGCAATGTCATCACGCCAACGTTTTCCTCTTACTGAAATAACCAGCACAGTGGGAGCCAGCTGCATCTTTACACCCAGCAGGCTAAATTGTGAAATAGACACTGTTGTGTCAGAAGGAAGGGCTTGAATACAAAGCTTGCTGCTGGTGAAGATATAGGAAGTACTACTGTTCCAAAATGCCTCTTGGACAATCCAACTAGGAGCTTAGAAAACTTCAGGGCTCTTTTTGAGTGTACATCACCATGCTTTTTCTACTACAGCTGGACACGTGGTAGGCTCAGTAACCACAAAGCCTGGAAAGATGAGAATTCCCCTTTGCTGGTGAAGACCCTCCTCCATAAGACTAGAACCAGAATTACTTAAGGAGGTCCTTTTATATATACCCAGAGGTTTGGGAATAAAGTGTTCCTTTCTCAGCACTCAGAATATTTTCAGAAAGAAACATTGAACAAGGAAGAGCATCCCTTTGAAAAACCAATCGTACTAACTGCCTTTCCTCATTGTTTTTTTTCCCCCTGTTTCCTGACATCTGGCAGTGGCACCAATGACTAAGAATGGTTTCAATACCAGGCAAAGCACAAACCTAAAAACGAGGTAGAATGCCCAGTTGAGGTAAATCTATATGTTATAGACAGAGAACAAGATAAATAGATGATAGGAAGATAATCAAAACTATCCTTCCCCTACTCCAAAGGCGGTTCAGTATTTTATGCATAATATCATAAAATGGTTTACCCTTTACTAGAAATAAAGATGTCAATCACAAACACTCAGCATCTTAGAATCTTTCAAATCTCTGCTGCCCCCCTGCCCCCCATAAAAACCAAATCAAACCAATCAAAGGCAAAAAAGTTGTTACTATGTGGTAGTGCTTCAGTTTTGAAGGAAAACCAATGCTTCTGTTTTAGTCTCGCAGCACGTAGGGCCCTGGATATCCTGTCATCTAATCTGCGATCCTGCATGCAAGAAGAGATCATTGGCACTGACAAAATTTGAATTCAGATTTTAGTTTTGTGGTATGTTTTGTATCTAAGACCTTTTCATCACTGTTCTGTGTAGATGAATGCTAAAGCCCTGTGCAGACACTCTACCTCAAGTGTGTGCTGTCACCTGTGACAGAACACCTGGATGCCTCCTTAATATTAGCGTCTGCTCTCCTCGCCCGGATGTTGAGGTCAGGCTAATGAATGAAACTGGATGTGGGAGCACAGGCCAAGCTTCATACTAACCAGAACTTTTAAAATAACTTTAAAACTTTTTCATCAATGATATTTTTGCTCTGAAATAAATTGGTTGTAAAAGGTAAAATGGGAAATGTATCATTTCTCTATGAAATAACTAGTGAATCCCATGCTGAAAGATTTTAAATGTTTCGAAGTGTATATTGTGACTTAGCAAAAAAGTCTTAAACAATCTAAAATCTCAAATGATCCTTTTTTTCCCTTTCCTCTTGTTCAAACTGCACTTTTAAAACTCAATGAAACAATTCCATATGTTCTACTATAAAAGTAATTGCTGCGGTTTTTACACAGTGCTAACATCTCTTGTTTTAAAGTTAACACATATACTAAATGAACCAGTTAGATATTGCATAGTAAATGGTATGATTCTTTTTAAAAGAAAAAAAAAATATATATATATGTTTATATATATATGTTTATATATATATATGTTTATATATATATATATATATATATTGCTTTTAGCAATAACCAAACATTTCAAAATTCCCCTTCAGCATGAATTTAAAAATAAATAAAAAGTGTATTACAATACATGAATTCTATTAATCTGCAAAAAAAATAGAAAACTTCCATTACAGGAAGAAACTGCCTTGAACTAAAATGGAAGTCAAAAGTTAACTATTCTGGTTTTTACAACCTTTAAAGTTCTGTTATGATGACTTTCACTTCCACAGAAAATAAGTATTTTTCACAAATTTAGATCCGTAAAAGTAAATCTCTTTCACTTTTGGAGCAAAGATTGTTCATTTTATTTTGTAAGAGAGCTTGATGTTTCATAAGGAATGTCAATAGCAAATGTGCATCTGCAACAAAACTAAACAGATAATGCAATGCTGTTTCTTAGAAGCATCTGGCAACTCCGCTTGAGTCAATCAAAGTAAATGCAAGAAAATGCACCCTCAGTAATTCCTATTCTATATAAACACCATGATACATAAGTAGTTCTATTTATGGTGTGGTGATACAATTAAATTATGGGTAGTTTAAGATCCTTGATTTCAAACTAAAGGTATAAGAAAAACTAAAGGCTGTTTTCTTTTGCTAATAAAATTACACTGATACAAAACATGCAAGTTTTACTTTTCAAACATCCAACAAATATCCAGGTTTTCTATATGGCAGTAGCCCATTCGCAATAAATTATGTATGTGAAATAGGTATTGAAAACTGATGCTGAACAGGTCTGGGCTTGATAGCATGAACAGACTCAGGTTAACCATAGAGATAAGCTATTGCTAAGGATTCTTCCACATACGCTGCTGTGCCAGGAATCATAAATGCCAAGCTTCTACCTTAGGAAAATAGATGTTGACACTGCTATGCAAGAACAGCCTATGTAGTAAGGGGATGGATGACTCTAAGGCCTACAGATCTGGACCAGGCTCCCTCCATTGCTCCCCTGCATCTGAACTCCCACATTTGCACACAAACCTTTGCCCTTATAATTTTGTCTCTTTGTCCTCCCAATCTTGGTCCTTCTGATGCAGCCATGGTGGTATCCTTAATATGACAGACACAAAGCACGTAAAAATGCTGTTAATTCTTCCACTGGTCAACTTAACAGTATAAACAGTGTTCCCATTAACTTACTGTGAAGTGGTATAGACAGTTTTAAAGGTACACACACACACACACACACACACACACACACACACACAGGAAAAACTTTTAAGTACAGTCAATGTTATAAGCAACCTGAGGGGAAAAAAATTCAAAACTGTGAAACAGAAACTGAGACAAATATTAGAAATGCGAAAGGAAAATAGCATTTTGCAAACGCATTCAATTGATGTTTGTTTGTTTGTTTATTGAGATACAAAGAGGAGCTCAGGTTCTTTTAGGGTGCAAGATAGAAGGCTCTATCTTTCAGTTGAAAACTTAGACTGAAGATATGTGCACCATCTAGAGCAGCGGTTCTCAACCTTCCTAATGACGCAACCCCTTAATACAGTTCCTCATGTTGTGGAGACCCCCAACCATAAAACTATTTTTGTTGCTACTCTATAACTGTAATTTTGCTACTGTTATGAATCGTAATGTAAATACCTTTTTGTTTTCCGATGGTCTTAGGCGACCCCTGTGAAAGGGTCGTTCGACCCCCAAAGGGGTCGTGACCCACATGTTGAGAACGGCTGGTCTAGAGGCTTTGCCTCGTTGGAGCACTAGCCATATGTGGTTAGTTCTTTTTACTGTTAAAGAGAAGCCATACATTGGATTTTAATGAAAAGCTCCTAAATTCTAAATGTTGGATCACTTAAAAAAATATACATTGTGTTAGTCAAACAAATTATACCTGAAGAAGAGATTTAGTTTGTGTTTTACTGGTGTCTTCCAGCATCTTGGGATTCAGATACGAATTGTCACTAATGATGATAACTACTTCAAGAAGTCAATGAATGGGGTTCTATTTCATCTTTCACTAAAATTTATTTCAGTCATTCAGGGATCTTAATTAGAATGAACTATTAAGTTCATAGGACAGACAATATCAGAGTTTGTTTCGGTTTACTTTCAGAATGATAGCATGCACCATGCTCCACGGCTGTTTCGGGTGGTGGCAGTGAAAGGAGGAGTTAAAGACCATCAGGGTATAACTTTGCAGCACATATTGAATTTATGTCAAAAGTAGGCTTTTATAATTAAATTTGGTCAGAGCCAGATAGTAACATAATAAATTATTATAGGCTTATTAAAATTATTTTCCCTCAGACATGATGTCATTAGAAATGGTATACCTTCGCTTATTAGTAATTTGAGAAGATGTTGTCTAAGTAAATCAAATGAGGTGTGGGACACATTATCATTGATTTTCATAGTTGAAAAATATAAAAATATAACTAAATTTCTAAATGTAACTTAGTGATTCACGGCCAAAGATCTTACATTTGTTAGTTAGATATTCTTTTGTTTATTTGGCTGTTGGTTGGCCTTTTTGCATATTTTACCATATGTGTACAGGAGATGATAATAAGAGTAAGAAGGAGGTAAAATTTCTGTAAATTTTATCTTTTAATCATGTGTGTCTTTTTTTTATGGGGTTAAATCTTTCATGGAAAGCATTACAAGGTCATAGGTGTATGGAGTTTACTGTTCCTTTTATATATATTAGTATATGAGAATATTCTAAATCATTGTTATATGCCACAGCATAAAGATATGACTTACATTAGAAATATAACTAGGGGCATTGTTAGTGGCTTCCAGTCAGCTCAATCATATGGCAGTTGTTCTTGAAACAAGGCTATTATATTTTTTGGAAAATTAATGTTTCACTGACTACCTATGAACTTATTTGGCATTTCTTACTTAAGATTAAGGTGTAAAAACTAAGTGTGTGTGCGTGTGTGTGTGTGTGTGTGTGTGTGTGTGTGTGTGTGTGAAATTTGCCTCTCACTTCTTGTTTTATATAGTTTAGCATTCTTTTAGAATGTGAGTTAATGTTTGTTTGTTTTTGTGTAGATAAGTCTTATCAACTGTGAAGCTATTAACTGTACAGAGAAAGGCACAGCAGGGAAGAGGCAGGAAAGTCATTGCCAATGATATTCTTATTGGTTAGTTCGTCTGCCAATTTTACATGGAAAAAGATATGAGTTCCAAATTGCTTAATGTTGAGATTAATTAAAAAATTTTCATCAGTTTTCCAGGAGAAACTTACACTCATATAACCTCCTTACCTTTTGAAATAATAAATTCAAAGTCTGCAGACATGTGCAAATACATAATTAATAAGCAAGGTATAATATGCTACATATACTATTTTGGACTGCACTTTAAAGTCTATTTTCAAACCTTTATTAAATTTCATAAAGTCACTAATGAGTAGAACGTGCCTGATTAATTTTTAAGGAAATTAATATTTAATAGCCCAACTTTTAAAGTTAAAGAAATAAACATAGTCCTTTTTAAAGTTAAAGAGGAAAATACCCAAAATATTTGCGATTCATTTTTTAAAGAATTGTTTCATATTTTAACTGATGTTATTTAAATAGTTCAGTTTCTCGGTATTTAGTATTTTAGTATTCTTCCTCCTGAATTTCCTGTATTTATGTGTACAATCCTTATTATACAACCCAGCTTTACCTATGTTATGTCTTAATCCTTTCCCTTGAGCATGCCCCATGTTATTTTGAAATGTGTAACTTTGTGATAACAAATATGTTGAATGAGGAACCTTCTGCTTCTTATCTGAATTCTAAAAATAGCCTGTGAGTCGTTGGTTTTAACATACAGAATAAACTGGGCATAAATTACCTATGATTACTTTTGCTATCCTTAATAAACTTTTTCCCCAAAAGACATTGAAATGATACAAATATACAATAGGTATCAACGATGTGTCATATGTAGGGTGGTATGTATTTTTGTCTAAACAGAGATACTTTTGAAACGAAAGTAGGTGTTGTTAGGAATTATGGCACAATCGTAGGGCTGTACCAGGAGAACCCTGTACTAACCAGGGCGTGTGTAAAAGCTACCTACCAGAAGTAATTATATCTTTATGATAATTTCATGTTAAATTAAGAAAAGTAATACATGTGCTCCTTACAAAAGGACCCACTTTCTTTTTTTTTTTTTTTCTACATTTTTTTTTTAAGATTTTTATTGGGGAATTGGGGGGATGGGAACAGCACTGGGGAATTGTGGGAAGGGGAACAGACAAGTTGCTGTCTTTTTGTTCTTCAGTCTAGTTGTGGAGGACATTGCTTCACTGGCCCAAGTTGGCACCATCATTGCGCTCTTCCCGGGCGAGGCAGATCAGTCACCGGCTTCTGGACGGCCACTTTCATTTTTAATGCAAGGGAATTCATTATGCAAACATTTAATATACAGTTTTATAGACTGTCTAACCTAGTATTTTTCTGAGACAAGCATTGTGTTTCTAAAATCCATTCTTCATTTTAAACTTATGTAAGTAATGCATTGTTTCTTCATCTCTAATGGGTCTTATTACCAAAGATTGCCCAGGGGTAGGTCAGCAAACCACAGTTTAGAAGATATGTGATTTCAAATTTAGAGATGATAGTCACCTTCTTATATCAGGACTGATCTTGAAAGGATGTGACGAGTGGGAAAACATTATTTTCAACCTTTGTAAATACAACTTGATGTTTCAGTGGTGTAAATGATCTAGCAGATCAAAGGAATAACCTTAGACTAAGTGTTTGTTAAAGAGAAATACTCTTGAAATAATTTAACACAGATTATAGTGAAATAGTCAAGCAACTAGAGAATGTATTTCCCTTAATTTTTAGCAAGAATATAAGTAAACATTCAAATATTCAGTTTATTCTTCTAATTTATCTGCTTGTCAGTGGAAAGAAAAAAGAAAACAAAAAAGGTTTTAACCTTAGGGAGTAGAACATTACATTATTACATTAAAAGAGAAAGTCTTTTTATTGCTTTTAGATTAGAAATTCATTTCATAGAGGTCATAAAATAAGTATGAAAAAGATAGTGAGATTAAAAATGTTTACATGTAATCAGCATTAGCAATTTGACTAAAAAGTGACACAATTTTCTTATTAAAATATTTTAATATTTTTAGGCATAGGGAAAGTATCTCCCCCCCTCCCCAAGTCCATTATGTCAAAATGTTTATACATGCAGGACTATTCTGTATTAGGGAGATGCTAGATGCTCTCGTAATAAACCACATTATTTCAGTGGCTTAACAGAAAGATGTGTATTTCTTGTCCATGTAAGACTTCAGAATTGATGCTTTAGCAGGTGATTTTCTTTCATATGGTTATCAGAAAACCTAGGTTCCCTCCAACTTGTGAATCTCATTTTCCCTGGGACCTAGGGGCTCCCTGTATCCAGCTGGCAGGTCAGACAGGGGCCAGGGACTGGATGCAATGGAACCCTAACAGCTCCTGAAGACCCTGGCCTGGAAAGGTTACCATCACTCGCCTCCAGTCATGATACTCTGACAAGAACTAATCACACAGGCGTGCCTGATATGGGTTTCTGCTGGTCTATATTTTCTGTAGATGGCCACTTTCCATATTCTGTAATAAAGAATATGAAATTTTATTTTTGTGGAATAACTAGCTCTCTTACCATAGTAACTTGGGTAAGTTTGATTTGATAATGAAAGACCATTCAAAAGATAAGTATTAACAAGCCATCAGAGTGGTACCTCCAGAGAGGTGAGCTGGGTCCCTGAGGGGAAAAATAAATTCACTGAATATCTTTTTCATTTTGAATTCATACCATGTTCATGAATTAGTTGATTAAATATTAATTATATTTTAAAAATTTGTGCATAAATTTAATGGAAAAGAGCCTTAGTAATCAGTAACTCATCCACCCTAGTGTTTTAGTGCAGGCCTTATATATATTTCCTATTTACTTAGTATATTACAAATGGAAAATTGATGTTAAAGAAAATAAATGGGAAATAAAGGCTAGTATTTCTTTTATTTTCCTGTTGGAAAATGTTCCTACTAATGTGCACAATGAAAAAAAGTGTTTTTTCTTTTTTTTTTCTTTTTCTTGTTTTTTTTTTTTTTTTTTGTAGTCAGATTGAAATGTGGCCATTTTAAGCATACAATGAGTATTTTAGAAATGAAGGCAAATCTAGCACAATACTTGGAATGATTCTGATATCATTCTATCTTTCAGCCATGAGGTTATTGTGAATTTTATTAAATGAAACATTTACTGGTAGAAATGCTGCTTGCTTCACCTCTGAAAAATCTCCAGATAATATAGTCTGCTACAAGACTCATTAGAAACCAGAAAGAATACTCAACAACTCACCAGACACTAGATGGTAAAAGGAATGATGGTTATGCCTATGTTTTGTCCTGAAAATGTATACCTTTACTTATTTTTGGATCAAACAAAAATATAAAGAAACATTTAACTACTTTCTAAAGAGTTCACCTTAATATGACCTTTTTCCTACATTTATAGAATAGTAATCACTTTTGGTAGATATGGTAACGCAGCTTGAGAGAGAATTTAAAAATAAAGGCATTTAAAAAAAACCCTCAAGTACAAAAAAATCAGCCTCTTTTTTTATCATTGCAAAAATGGATTATGTTGCTGTCTACAAAGAGGTGATTTATTTAGGCCTTCACAACCTAGCATGAAAAATAAAGGGCCATTTATAGATTTACTACTCTGAGCACTGCTAAATTATTTACTGTTATTTCTGCAATGTCTGAAATTAGGTGCTTTCTGGTTTAGTCTAGCCAATTTGAACCTAAGATTAGCAGCCCCAATTTGGTTTTAATAGCTGTAACCCCCAGGGTATGACTGGGAGCAGCTAAGTAAGTCAGCAAGGGGAGACAAAGAAATCCTTAAGCTTCTTTAAATCTCAATGGAGTAAATTTATTTTTTTTCATCATCCTAAATTACTATGCAGGGTATCTATATGCAATTTAGACAAGGTGTCTATCCTTATAGAGCCAAAGAATTGGATTGTTGGAAAAGTCATGACGTATTTTGTCTATGTTTTCCAAAGGTCAGTTATTTATATAAAGAACAAAGCTCAATCAATGAAATATTGTCCGTTTTGTTCGATAACCTTTTGCCAACTTTCAGTGAGCTTCATAATTCCTCGTTCATAGAAGAACCTGTCTTTATTTGTGAAAAACTGAACAAGGTGCTGATTTACAGCCTCATCTGAATTGAACGTTATACCGTGCAAGGAGTTTTGAAGAGAGCGAAACAAGTGGAAGTCTGACGGCACAAGGTCAGGCAAGTATGGTGGGTGTGGCAACACATCCCATCCAAGCTCCAATAATTTTTGACGGATGATCAAACTTCTGTGTGGTCTCGCATTGTCGTGATGGAACCTCCTTTACGATTAATGAGCTCTGGATGTTTCCGGATGATCGATTCATTCGAACTGTCCAATTGCCGACAGTACACATTCGAGTTGATTGTTTGGTTCCTTGATAGGAGCTTTAAATATACGACACCTTTAAAATTCCACCACACTGAGAGCATAAACTTTCTCTGATGAATGTCTGCTTTCGAGTCAGGACCAAGACCGTTTGCGCACCACTTTGTTGTAAACAACCCACTTTTCATTACCAGTTATCAGTAGCTTCAAAAAAGGCTCGTTTTCCTTATGTTTAATGAGCATTTGCAGATGTTTATACACGTGGTCAAATGAGCTTCTTTGAGTTCATGTGGAACCCAAATATCGAACTTGCTTACATATCGCAGCTTCTTCAGGTGGTCGTGAACACTGATTGATGGATGTTCAATCTCTTTTGTTGTGCAATGTTTGTGAAATCTCTTGTGTTGTGTAACCTGCGTTTGACTTGATCAGCGCCTTTATTTTGTCATCATCAACCTCGGTGGGCCTCCCTGACCAAGGAGCATCATTGAGATCAAAATCAACAGCACGGAATTTATGAACCATCATTGGCACTGACGTTCTTGTAGAGCATTGTCACCGTAAACTTTATGAAACTTTTCATAAGGTTGATGTGCGTTCTTCCATTTATGGAAGTATAACAGTAAAATATGGTCAAAATGCACAGTTTGGTCTTCCATCTTCAACTTGTTGTAAAAGCTCCAACTCAACCAAATCGCTCAATTTTTTAAAAAAAATGAAGCTAGAACTCTCAGCTGTCAAATAACATAGCAATGACATAGCTGTGAATGACTCTAGTACTTCCAAAAATGAGCTAGTGTCATCTGTCACAAACATGCATCATGCCTTTTCCGACAACTCAATAATTTAACAAAAATGTTAAAGGAACACATTAGCTCTTAATATTAAATAATCATATCTTGTTCCTTATCATGGCCTGCAAGGCTCCATAGGATGTGAACCCCCAACTCCTGTGTGTTCTCATCTTCTACCATGTTCCCCATGCTCAGCAAGTTCTACTCGTTCTGTATATTGGTGTGGGAAAACTTTTAAGTTCACGTAAATAAACATAATTTTAATTTTTCTTCTTTCTTTGTCTCGTTTTGAATATTTGACTGCAAAGCATTATATATTTAAGTCCTAGGTATACAGTTCTGTGTTCTTTGGAATATATTCACTGATGTTTTCAAAGGTTATTGTATGTTTAAAAAAAATTGGCAAAGAGTGAGCGCTGCTTCCATGTTCTAGTAGTAGCTTTGGTTGTAACAATACGTTGTTAAATGAAATCTGTAAACTGAAATGCAAATGGGGAAGATATCATGTATAAAAATGAACAGTGTTATAGCAGCACTGCAGCTTGATACTTTTGAACACAAGATTCCAGCTATGAATAAAGAGGCATGTGCTATAAATTCTTAAGTGTCATGCACCAAGATCATCGGTGTGAATTTGTTCACTACTTAGTGGCAAGGATAATGAATTTATTCCCCATGGTTTTCATTTGGAACATAATTGACAAAAAGTAGTATGTTTTACAAAGGAAATCAAATATCTAGAGCTCAGGAAAATATTGCAAAGTGAAAAGCTACTAGTGCCAGTTATATTTGCAATGTTCAGTCCCCATCCAGCATGGTGGTGAGAGCTGTCGCTGGGAGTCCCCAAGGCTGCCAACATACCACTCAACACAGTCCTCTCACTAATAGCATTATGCATACTTTCATTGAGATTAATCTCCAAAAAAGTGTACTTATCACAAGTGAACTTCAAAAGGATCTCTTTCCAAACTTTGTAGCATGCGGTTCAGAAAGGGATTGATCTTATTAAGCCACTGTTATCATCCGCCACGAGGCAACTGATGCTTAAGGTCACTACTGACTCTGCGCTCCATTGATTTCTACTGTGAATACTTTCACTGCAGGATGGAAGCAATCAATTGGATCCTGATGATTAAAATAAAAGGCAAGTTTCTGATAGTTTCAAAGGTACATTAGATTTAAAGCACCTTTTACCATAGTAATCACCCTGTTACTAAGCGATTAGATAAATTTGTCAACTCTAATAGAGAAAGGAAATCCAGGGTGCCACGAACGGACATACTGCACATGGAGTGATACTCACTTGTTTAGTCTCCTTTGAAAAACCTTGTGAAAGAATCCTTCCATGACCTCTGTCTAAAGCAACAGCTGTAACCCCCAACCCCATGAGACACACCTATTCTGTCTCCTTATCCTAATTTATATTTTTTCAGATATGACTACCACTCATTATAATCTACTTAAATTATTTATTTTATATCATTGAACTAGAATATCAGCTCTATGAACATAGGGACTTTTTGTCATTTTAGCTCACTGTTATACGTCAGTGTTTAAAACAGTACTTGGAACACAAAAGACATTAAAAAAATGAATAGTGTGGAGCAAGTGGGAATATGCTGTCTTTCTTTCTCACTAGAACCAAGGTAAGGGATTTTCTATAAGGGATCTCAGAATATGGAAAGAGTTTTACAAAAAACCTTTTATAATGAAAGAAAGCTATTCATTTGCAAGAGAATGGTAAAAAACAAAAACAAAAAATCCTACAGCTTGATAAGGAACAAAAATTGATATTAATTTCACATGTGGTTAAAAATGAAGATTTTATGAAATCTATTCATGATCTTGAATTATGATTGCTATATCTATTTATAATAATTATTAAATTATCTTTAACTTGCCTGGCATCGTGCTAGACATTAGGCATAAAAAGATGAATAGAGTATATGTCCTTGCCTTTGGGGGTTAACAGTCTAGAGCAGCGGTTCTCAACCTTTCACAGGGGTCTCCTAAGACCATCAGAAAACACATATTTTCGATGGTGTTAGGAACCGAGACACTGCTCCTCTATCCGTCTCCAGGAAGGTCCGCCCACATGCAGATACGCCCACATACGAGTACCCAGCGACCCCTGTAAAAGGATCATTCGACCCCCAAAGGGGTCGCGACCCACAGGTTTAGAATCGCTGGTCTAGAGAGAGTCAAGAACAATTAAAAAGTATTAAATCGGGCCGGCCGAGTGGCGCGATGGTTAAGAACTGGCTTGGGATGCCAGAGGGCCCCGGTTCGGATCCCACATAGGAGGGCCAGTGACACTGCCCTCCACAGCTAAGATGCTGAACAACAGCTCAACCTGGAGCTGGGCTGCCATGAGTCGCCGGAGGCGCGTAGGCTGCAGTCCCTGTGGCAGTGGGTTGCCATGGGCTACCGCGTGTAGCCAGCAGCCAGCGTGAGCGGCCAGCAGCCGCAGTGAGCAGCCGTCCAGAAGCCGGCGACTGATCTGCCTCACCTGGGAAGAGCGCAAAGATGGTGCCAGCTTGGGCCAGTGAATCAACGACCTCCACAACTAGATTGAAGAACAAAACGACAGCAACTTGTCTGTTCCCCTTCCCCCAATTCCCCAGCACTGTTCCCCTCCCCGCACATCAAAAATCTTAAAAAAAAAAAAGTATTAAATCAATAATGCATGCTCTAAAACAGAATCCAGGACAGGGCTCTGTGGGGACAAAGAGGGAGGATACCTTGCAATGTTAAGAGGAAGTTTCAAGAAAGAGGTACTATTTAAATTGAATTTTGAAATACATTAGGAATTTGTTGATTGGTTAAACAAAAATACAAAAAGGAACAAAGATGTGACAAAGGATTTGTACATTCTAATTGGAATTTGTGTGTGTGTGTGTGTGTGTATGTGTGTGTGTGTGCGCGCGCGCGCTATATGTGACAGAATGGCAAGAGGCTGATGGAGAAAGGAGCAAATTATGATTTTGAATGCCCGATTAGAGAATACATGTTTATTTTATCCTCTAGGTGATAGGAAGCTCTCAAAGAATGTCAAGCAAGAAAATATAATTTAAACAGGCTTGTGTTTTTTAAAATGACTTTTATGGCCAGAATGGGACCCTCTAGTGTTTTCCAAAGTTTGTTCAGTAGAACACTGGTTTTAGGGGATGTCTATTGAGTGTGTATAAAAAAAAATGATTGCCTGATCAGCTATGTTTTAGAAATACTAAGTTAAGCAAAAGTAAACAGGTTTTATTATTTGTACTATTATTGCCATTATTGTAATTATTATTCCAGAACTTCTTAGCACATTTAATATGTTTGTATGCATCATGGATCTCTAAGAAGGGGCATGTTATATAGTATTTTCTAAACATTATTGACCATGGAACCATCTACTTTGTTTCCTTGTCAAGAGCCACCCGCCCAATCTTATTTGACACTCTTTTGAATTTTCACTAGGGGTAATGTTTAGGCAGAGTTTTTCAACTGGGCCTTTGTGAGATAACTGAGCCTATAGAAAATTATGAGTGAGTCCTTGTGCAGTTCTCCCAAGCATGATGCATAGATAGTGCCATTCTAAATACAGAAGACCGAAGCTAACTCCATATGTGCGTGAATGCCGTTGGACATTAACAGATTGATTTCTTATGGAACACCAATTAAGAGGAATACATTTTTGGACATGATGGTGCAGATAATAAGTTATGAGGGCTTGAGCTAAGGCAACAGCAGTGTTATTAAAAAAGACTATTTCATACACTTCAGTGAGTCATTTTTATGTGTTTTTTTGTGTGTGTGAATTTGCAGCTTGCATTAAAAGCTATCATACATTTTCTTTATTGAAGGTATATAGTTGAATTTATCAGTCTGATATTTTTCTCCTTATAATTATGTGAAATCAAGGTAGACTTTTGTTCAAAAACTTATAGAAACACCTAGATATAAGGGAAACTTGTTTTATAGGCTATCATGGGCAATTGTTAAGTCACAGTCTGGGAGCATGTGTTTCAATAAAAGTGACTATTTTGTTGAATCGGAGGAAAGACATTGGAAATATACTTAAGATCACATTGAAAACTATGATGAAATTAAACACTGACAGAAAATGGTCCAAAAGGTATTCGTTTTCAAAGGTTTAAAGTATAAATGGTTAAGAAAGAAAATGTAGATTTGAGTGTTATTTGATCAGAACGATTAGTAGTTACATGATAACTGTGACTTAGGGATATGTTGAAAACTGAAACAGTATTAGAAATAAGTTTTTTTAAAGCAGTGTTTTACTGACAATAAGAACAGACACATGGTTGATGCCTAAAACTCATCATTAACACAATAAAATATAATTTAAAGCCATTCATGTTTTTATTTTGGAGTGAAAGCTATTGAATAGTTCAGTGGGCAAAACAATTTCATCACTACTGGAAATTGATTTTCACTTCAGTAATCAAGAGAAAGGAATTTAAATTTTGCTGTCCTTAAAAGATGTCATGTAGAATTTGAGCAACACAAAGACCACAAGGCTTATTTTTCACAAACAGCTTGATTGGTGGAAGATTTCTTTCTTTTTGTTAAGCAGTGCTGTTTTGCCAGTTGGATAGTCTCTATCCAACAATTGAATACAACCTCCTACATTGACAAAGATTTCCTTTATAATTCTGATTGATACCTGGAATAGGAAAGTGTGGATTTCTAATGCCAGTTTATGATATGCCAGTTTTAATTCTCTTCTTCATACTATACAATGTGGCTGTTGCCTTTATTTGTGTTATAAATAAGTTATATTCACTTACTTTGGTTTCTAGGATTAGAAAAAGTATTAACTTGAATGGATTCATTTTACTTAAACGAGATCCAGTAATTTCTAATTTCTTCCTAAAATAAAATTTTAGGGCCGGCTGAGTGGCTCAGTTGGTTAAGAGTTCGCTCAAGTGTTTGAGCTCTGAGCAACAGCGATTCGAGTCCCGGCCCGAGCTGCGCAGCCGCTAAGCTGCCAACAGGTGGCAGGATGGCTCAGCTAAAAATAAATAAATAAATAAATAAATTTATATTTATGATACAGTGAATATTTCTTCTGTTTATTACATTTCACAAAAATCTAGACTTATAGGGGTATGTTCATCGGCATAGGATTAATTACTTTTGATTTCTAAAATATTAGAACACATAATACAGATGACCTGTATTGTTCATTAGAATGGTATTTCCTCTTATTTTCAATATTGGAAAATATAACCTTACACATAAAAGGCATAGCATTTATATATAATATGATTGCTATCATTTTTTTATATGTGTTATTCATGATAAATGCTGGCCTTTAGAATTTTTGCTGATTGATTGAATGCATTTATATTTCAATTATTTTCTTCTCCCGTATTTTAACCTTTCTCTCCATCGCACCATTTACATTTTCTTAAGCTTCATAACCCAGAAGTATTTACTTTCTCTAAGCCATTTCACGAACACTTTCATGCTAGGTCTTTAATGATTCTCATTATTCTTTATCACCAACTGATTTTTCCAACTCTTGGTATTTTCATTAAAATTACTATGCGGGCTTACCTCTGTTGCTCCTTCAGAGCTACTCCATGTATAAAATGGGCAGGTGAGAGGCAGCAAAGACTTAAAACGGAATGCGCCCCAACACAAAGTCACTTCAATGCTTCTTGATCAACAGCTCTATTTTTTTATTTCTTGAACTGTGAATCTTACTGACAAAGCTTTAATTCTGAGGATGTCCTCAATATATCCTTCCCTCAGCCAAAACCTTGACTTCTCTGTTAACTTTTATTATAAATCATAATTATTTGCTTACTTCTATTACCTACCTAGGGTTTCTCTGACTGTTCTGTGTCAGCCAAATTCAAAAACTTATACTAGCAAATTCAGCTCAATAATATAGATTTAATATCTACTATTTAAAACTATTTAATACTGGACTCAGTATTAGTGCTTAAATGACAATAAGGTATCTTCGTGACTTGGAAGAGTTTAAAATTTAATGAGAGAAAAAGTCATATCAACAAATAATTTCAGCATAATATTCTAAGTCCTAGAATTGAGGTGTTACCAGGGTCCTATTAGAATCTAGAAAGTAAGTATTGGCCAAATCTTGAAATTGAAGGATAGCTTCCTGAGGAAGATTATATTTTGGAAAAATTAGCATAGTAGGATGATATTTTTAATAGCAGAAGCCCAGAGACATGAAACAGAATGTATGTGAGGAAAACTGTAAGTTTCATATTTGTATATAATAAAGGTTATTGTATTATTTTTAATACTTCTTTCAAAATTCTGTTTTTTATCTCTGTGAATTTTAATCAGATTAAGATAGTGCATAAAATACGGTATCAGTTGTTTCTATTTAACAAATCAACCTAAAACTTGAGGTCTTAAAACAGTAAACATTTATCAAATTCATAATTCTGTTAGTCAGCCGTTTGGTCCTTCTGATGTTTTCTGGGCCTGTTGGGCTCGGGCTTGATGGTCTAGAATATCCTCACCCACATTTCCAGTGATTGGCAGGGTGATCAGTTTTGTTAGAAGGGTTGGAGGGATCAGATGGGACTGTTTGAGCTTTCTTTGATCTCTGATTTCCAAGCTTCTTTATAAGGGGGTCTCAAGGTTACAAACAGCTACAGGCCAGATCAAGGCCCAGTGTGCAAGCAATTTTCAGTCTCTGCTTGAGGAGATATATATATATATATATATATATATATATATATATATATCCTCAATTTTTTTTTAATTGAACCATTAGCCAAAGCAAGTCCCATACCCAATTTATGGAGAAAGAAAGAAAGACACCCCATCTCTTTAAGGGAGTAGTTACAACTCCATTTGCAAACAGATCATTTACACAGGGATAGGAACAACCTGTGGGCTATCTGTACAATCTACCAGTCTTCCTATAGACTTTGAAAGTTTTATCTTGATTTTATTCTTTTTTTCTTCCTTTATTGTATTGTTTGCATATTGAAAAGTACACTCCAGTTTGCCATGGGGCCCATTATTACTTATAAATTTACAACAAGAAGAGCCAGTCTGGATTTTTGTTTTTGTTTCTACTAATTGAATACATACATTAACATCCCACAGATCTCCTTTGTTCTTTTGGTTTGTCCTTTTTATTGTAATCTTCCATAAAAAATTTCCCCCGAATACTACTTTTTTTCTAGTAATCAAAGGCACAACGGGATTATTTTTTTGGAAAGGAATTATTGAAATTCGATTTTTAAAGAAATTTCTATGCTACTCAATATTCACATTTTATATATTCTGTTTTTATTTGGTGGCTTTATCACTAGGCTTTTGCAGGATGTGTTATAGATATGTATTTTTTTGGTCAGGCTTTTGGATTTTTAGCAACTTTTATATTTTTGATCCAGTTTCCCCTGGTGTCCTATGTTGTCCCAGCTAGTAATTGAAACTCACAGTGTGGCTCCCTGATGCTTTCTGGCCACCAGTGTGCCATTCAGAGCAGACCCACTGCAGCCACTGCAGCTCACACATAGTTCTCAGGGCTGAAACTCAGCTTAAGGTTTTCTTTCTTTTTTTCACTCAGACTGTATCAACTGTTTCACAAGACACATATCCTACCAAAGGACTTCACTTTCTGGAGAAGACAAATTTAATTTTTGGAGATTAGGGCAGATTAAGCAAAAATGTTTCATTGTTCACCCTGGTAAGAGCAAATAGCTAAAAGTTCATCTACATCAAGATTCTGGTGGTGTTTTTACCAATAGAAAGAGTAGACATGAATGATATTATAAATGAAAAATAGATAAAACTTGTTCTTAGATTATTTAGGATACTCTTCCTTATATTTTTAGAACTATATTCATATATGCTGGTATAAACATATAGGTGTGTGTGTATACATATACATTACACACACACACACACACACACACACACACATATATATATATATATATGATTTTATGAGTTTATTGTTTTTGTTTATGGTTTTCTTTTCATTTTTGTTTTTCTTTGTTTTGTTTCAAGAAATAAAGTTTCCTTAGCACTTCTTAGAAAATGTTTCTCATTCAAGGAGTACATGTTAATAGTAAACTTATGGCTTTCTTTAATTTTGATTAATGATTTTTAATATTTCTCACTCTTTTCTTTTTTCCCTAATTTTTGTTCATCTGTATTCTTTCTTTATTATATAGTTTATTTTCATAACATGGATGGATCAAAGACTGAAGGTTACAATGAAATAGTCACAGATTAAATTCTTGTCTAGAATTTATAAACAATAGCAGTGATGACAAATATACAGTAATAACTAGGAACTGATAATTTCTAAGAAAGCTGTTGTACTATTTCTTTTCCACCAGGGGATCTCAAGATTCAGTTGGCTTGCTAGAAATTTCTTAGCATTTATAATTGTGAGGGTCCTTTTTATTATAAATTAGTAAAATCTGAATGGAGAAGGAAATTTTATTAATTTTGAATTTAAAATGTTCAATATTGGGGTTTTATCATATTTGTTAACACTTTGTTCCTGTTCTCTCAACTTTTTAAAAAATATTATGCTCTTAACATTACTAAAAAAAAAAATCTTCTGTACTAGCTTATCCCCAGTATAACCAACCCTTTTTTGCTCAGCAGTGCTTAGTTAATTTTTCCAAATAGCTAATTTTCCTTTCACTTACTGTCACAAGGACAGCAGAAATAATTAATTTGAGTACAACAAGGAAGTTTTACAGTGTGTTTTCTGTGGTTTTAATTTTTGCTGTGAAATTCAAAATTAAAGGGGGAAAAAACAGTTGCACTTCTCATTTCCTGCTTTAGAAGGAGTAAAAGCCAATTAATATTTATCTGCAGAATTTATTCAAATGAAGACAGAGGTAGAAGAAATTGCTATTTTCTTCTATGTCTGTACTTGCAAGCAAAATTTTGGTCAAACAATTGGACCACAGTAATTATTTATCAAGAGGCTGCCTGTATGTCTGTGGCTGCTGCTGGTATATTTATATCAAAACACTGTTGCTTTCAACATTTTCTGAGATTTTATAGAGCTATGTTTGAGGCATCTGTACAAAACAAGACAACTTTGGGACTGTATCTCCTTTAAATATTGCCAAAAAGTAGCCCTTTAAACGAAAATTATTATATAATCATTGTCTTGATATCAGTAAGTCAAGTTTCTTTATTTAAATTTAAAACATCCCATAAATCCTATATTCAAACTGGGGCTATTCTGTTAAAATAATAGAATACTAATCCAAACCAATGTTGATATTAATATTGTGGCTGTTGGATTAAAAAGAAAAATGTCCATATATTGTTCTCACTGGGTACTATAAAGGTCTCATATCGTAAAAATTATTACCTCTAATCTCCCCACAACTTTTCTTCATAAAATTAGTCTGATATGTTAGGATTTTTTTTAATATATGCAGCAGGATAATAGTAATGAAAATAATACTAGTAATACTATAATGATGATAATGATGAAAAACAAAAGAATACTTAATATTTATTAAATATTTACTCTGTACCAGACATTCTGGTATACATACTTTCTGTGGATTACCTCATTTAACCTTCACAATTGGGTAGATAAAAATTTTGCTTCCATTTAAAAAACTGGACCAGAGAGAATTTTAAAATGTTTCCCAAAGTCACATAGCAAAGGCGCCCCAACTGAAATCAAAGCAGTCATTTTCAGGAAGTCAGTGTAAATGTGATAACCTACTTCCTTCTCCTTCTCAAAGACAACTTTATTCATATCAGAAAGTAGGACGATGCCTTTCTTAGAAAGAATTAAGCAAACATTGAGAATAGTAACTGTTCAGCCTCTTGTCTTTTCATCTCAGAAAGAAAAAAAAAAGATTTATGAAAAGTTTTGTATCTTATCCAAGTCATGTTAATTGTCTAGTTAAATACTTAAGGGTTTTAAAAGGTAACTTGAAATTGTCTGCCTTTTTTAAATCAAGCACTGTATTATTCTTTAGCACTGTTGCCTAGAGTAATATTTCTGCAATTTTAGGAAATGACCCAGTTTCATTTTCTTCAAACCTTATCCTGCTGTTCCATTTGGCCTGTGCCACATACCTTCTTCCCTAGCTTATGGTCTTAAATTTTTCTTCCCTGACTCATTTTATTCATTCACGCCTTGATAAAACCAGTCCTTACTTAGCAATGTCTCGATTTTCCAAAAGGCTTTCCCAGTAAACATGTTTTGGATCTTTCAAAAGTGGACAAAATAAAAGGTAATTTAAAATAATAATAATAATAATAATAATAATAATAATAATAATAATTAATAATAATAATAATAAAGAGGGATTGTGTTTAAGAAGAGCTATGTGGTTACAACCATATAATTTATAAGATTTTGATAAAAATGAATTGGCAACCCAAAATAATGTATCATCTTTTTTCATGAAGTTTCAATTTTAGGATCCAGTTCTTCTGGAAATACTTCTTTGTTTACTTCTCCAAAGATAAAACACATTCATCTATTGGGAACGAAATCGGTCTCTTCTATCATTACCTGCATTTGTCAGTATGTTGTATTTAGTTTGTTTTTGAGCTTAATAATTTCAGCAGATATTGACTGTGTTCCTTACATGTGATAGGCACTATGTTAGGTGATAGGAAGAGCATAGTCTGTATTGAGGGAGACAAAAACTCAGAGAATAACCCAACAAGTA
The DNA here is from genome assembly GCF_001890085.2 of Hipposideros armiger. NCBI lineage: Eukaryota > Metazoa > Chordata > Mammalia > Chiroptera > Hipposideridae > Hipposideros > Hipposideros armiger. The sequence continues at coordinate 1,879,267 of NW_017731675.1, forward strand.
CATTATCTGACAGAAGTTATCTGAAGGATAGGAGCACTGTTCTGAAAGATTATTTAACCAAGGAACCTGGGGTAATCTAGAGGGGTGGGGGGATTATGGAAAACCACCCTAAAAGAGACATGAGCTAAATTAACACAGGAAAAGGGTAAGGAGGTGTGTGGAAGTGTGATGGGCATAGTGTTTAAAGAACAAGAAACAGTATGGCCAAAGGCTCTTTCATAGAACTTGAACACTCAATATACAGTGTGCAACTGGCACTCAGCGTGCAAGATAGTGAATGGGTACACAGTGAGGCTAGAGATACAAGAATGTTCCGATCATGCAAGGTTCTACTGGTCACATAAGAGCATTTTGTTTTAAACCCGAAAACAATAAAGTCCCGTGGAATGGATTTTAGCAGTATTGCAAAATCATATGCTAGATTTGTGTTTTGAAAAGATCTGGCTTGCAAGTGGAATTTGACGGGAGGATATCCAGACTGAAGTCAGGAAACAGCTCTTGTAGATTATTGGAGCCTAAGGGAAGGAGAATAGCAGTTGAACAAGTAGTGATGGGTGCCATACAGACTATGAGGCTATGAAATACGTATGTTCAGGGTGATTCTTAGATTGGCTTATATTACTGAGTAGATAGTAGTAAAGAAAGAAAAACTGAAAGAAGATCAGGTTTGGGTAGAAGACAGCAAATATATGTTGAGTGCCTTTTCAAGCCCTTCCCAACCTGGATTCCTTGAAAGAATTAAGCCCTAAATGTCTGTGAAAGTATTTGTTGTATGTAATAAATTTACTATTTTCCTATGTACCTAGAATGATACCAGTCTTGTAAAATCCTCAGAAGAATTGAGAAAATAGTTAATTAAGTCATTTTATGTTGGATTTAATTATCTTCATGAATGCTGGTTGAGAAAGATTGGCTTACTTCATGCCAGATACTATTCTACCTATGTCTTGAATATAATGAATATGAGATGTCTTTAAGCATTTGAATTGAAGAAAAATCATTGTCATGACAATATTAACTATAACAACATAATTACTTAAAGCTAAGGCACCTACCAAATAGCTTACATATTTTGTTGTGTATAGAAATATATTTTAAAAATATAAAATGTCTCTTTAAAAATTATACTATAATGGATAGATATGCATCATTAATATGTGCTTTCTCAGATGATTTAGAGATACATTTTTGCCTCATATTAAAAAATGCAGATGCTACATATTTATAACTCTTTTTGAAGTATGCATAGCTTATTACTTTTAAAGTAGAAAACTGGAGATTATTTTGGAAAATGACTTGGGTAGTGGTATAGACCCAAAAGAACCTTAAATATTGAAAATGAAAAGTAGAAAATGAAACAATGCCGTCTGAACTTTGAACCTGAGATATAATTACATAAGATATTGTTTTTCATTCAGTCATTCAATAATTATTTATTTAGTGCTTGGTATATGCCAAGCTATGAATAAAGCCGTGAACAATTCAGATAAAGTATATGTTTGTGGGTAGGTGAGGGCATGTTGCTATTTATATAGGAGGTTCGGAAAAGCCCTTGTTAAATATCCCTAAACAAGATTGAAAGTATTTGTGACAAAAAGTACATGGACTTAGTTTATATACTTTTATGTTATGCTTTTGCTGCCTTTTTTTTTTGACAGTCTTAAGCATTTAGTGACGTATATATTGGTTACAATATTAATTTAAAACATACATTTATATATACCAACCATCACTTATATGTCCTCCTTTTATAATTTGAATATTTTTTTTAAATTTGAGTATAGATTACTTGTCCTTTCACACACGTTGTAGACCTGATGGAGATCAGGCAGATATATAAGGATGCATAATACATAGCTAAGAACTTGAAAGGGGTCAACACAGGGTGAATAGGAGATGACACTGGGACAGCACAGGACTCAGCATAAGTGTGGTGAGGGAGACTTCACAGAGAAGATACAAGATACTTGAAGGAGGAAAAAAATCTAAGTACATGTGTTGTGTGGGCACTCTAGGCATATCATTAAAACTAATTTTTAACAGTAAATACATAGGAGGAAAATATTGCATTGATTGACAATATTTTTTTTGCTCTATTTTATGTATTTCTAAATACCATAGACAAAAGAACAAGTGTTCCTTCAAGTGTGTAACTCTAAGTATTTTTAAAGTAAATCAAATGCCATTAAATTATATTTTTCAGTATTTTATAGTTTGGAATACGTGTTTACATGGCCTTTTAGTTTATCTTCATATCAAATGAGAAAACTATGGATAGTGATATTAATTTCTCAGTTTAAAATCTGTAAGAATCGAGAACTGATTTTTTTACATTATTTAGTGACTTATTTTATTTAGAAATATTACTGTGATAGTAATTAAATGAAAGATTTATACACAATAACTTTTATTTTATTTAGAAATATTTCTGTGATGGTAATTAAACGAAAGTTTTATACACAATAACTTTTTTCTATGCATGTCTTCAGCTCCATTTCCTTTTCTCTAAATATCCATTATTTAGATTAAACCACTTACCATCAAATATTCATGTGTTCATATATTTCAGAATTCAGTGTGTTTCTTAAAACACAAAGCTAGGTCAGTCGTATTCACTCACTATGTGCTATTTGTATTCTCCACATACTTTTTTAAAAGGTAATTTTTTTTTCTTTTTTAATCTTTTTTCTGTTACCCTGTTATTGTAGTACTGTCTACCCTCTGGCAATGTTGAAGTAATCAAATTTATTTTTCCTCAAGAGGAATCAAGAACAACATTCAAAATATAATTATCAAATAATTAAACATTTTATTTCAGATCCAAGAATATGTTTCTAAATTTGTGTTTATAAATTGCTCACTTTCTAATTCCACTCCATTGTATACCTTTATGAAACAAAACTTGAGAAATAGTTTGGTGCTAATGACAGAGAACATAGGCATTAAAGCGGTAGAGACCTAAGTTGAGTGACTTGTTATTAGTGAAATTACCTTTATTTAATCTTCCTGATTTTTTCTCTTAATCTCTAAAATGGGAATGATATTAAAAATATACAGTATTTGTGAAAATTAAATAAAATTTAAAATACTTGTCACCCTACAACATACCTGATATGGAATAGTGCACAATTGTATGTCCCTTTGACTTACATTTTCATTTATTACCAACATTTACCATTATAGTTGACCACCTAAAATAGTGATTTCTGCATCATTTTATTATTTTAATCTGGATATGCTCTTTAAACACACACACACACACACACACACACACACACACACACAAGACAAACCCTTTTACCTTTTGTTGCTTCTGATTAATACTAATATTTTTATGATCATTTTCCTCATATATCAAGAAACACTATAATTCTATTTTATAGAATTTTGCAACTTGACTTTATATTCACTTTTCCTTTAAAAAAAAAGTGTTTCTTGTACTTGTAGCTTGTGAAAATCAAAACTCATCTTTTCCAAAGTGTTCACATATTTTATTTCAGAGCCGGTACACTGGTAAATATTAATAATAAATACTACCACTCAGCATAGTGAAATTACATTAACAGACTGCATAAAAAAAAAAAAAGTTGAGTGAATGTCCAGCTTTAGGTGCTTCAAGGCGACAGCACCCTACTTAGCCCACCCTGCCTGCGTAAAGTATCTTAATTTTCCAAAAATTGAAACCTTTTTTTTTTTTTGCATTACAGTTTCTTTTAAAGTATGAACACATCACTGGAAGATAATCTTTGAGATGCTGTCCTATAATTTGTGATCTGGTGGGATGGGGATTTAAGGAAAGAACGGAGGAGATGCAGAAGCGAAGGCATATAAATAGGGAGCAAAACGGGGGGATAATGACTCTCAGCCCAAATTGGTGCTTATTACATGGAGTTCTCCTTGGAGCTGGCTTGACTGCATAGTAGGAAGAGGCACGCAGCATACTAATGATGATAATAATAATAACAGCTAATGCATGACATGGTTATGTGCTAGGCTTGCTATTAATTTACTTAATTTTATAACAACCGTTAACTGTAAGTGCTATTATTGTCTCATATTACAACGTGAGAAATCTGGCACAAAGCATTTAACTGGGCCAATAATCACACAGCCAAAAAGTAGTGAAGCCTGGAGATAAATCTAAGAAGCCTGATTCCAGAGTCTCTCTGCTCTTCACTCTTACCCTGCACTGCCGAGCTAGTGAGCCTTACTGTCCCAACTACTTGTACAGCCACAGAGTGGCTTCATGATGAGTAGGACAACAATAATGCGTGTTTTGGATTCTCTGACAAAGTATTTGTTTCAAAACAAAGGAGCTCTTGAGGAGTAATGAGTATTCATAATGTGGTTTACTCATGACTGAGTTCATTAAGCAATTTCATTTAACATTATGCATCTCACTGATGATAACTTTAATTTAATCCTAAATGAAGGGTAATAGTTTAAATTACAGTGTTCACTTCTCAAAGAGATAGCTGTAAAGAGGTTGGGAATTGCTTTGCTGAAACTCAACTTTTCCTACTTCAAACTATAGCTTAGGGTCAGTCCTGTTTAAGAAGCTCAGTATGAAAGAAAATAAAATTGGACATTGCTCTTTTTGGGAGTATATAAAACCCCAGAGAATAAGTACTGACAAGGCATGGTAGTGGTACTTTCTGTTTACATAGCACCTATTCCTACAAAGTAAATACAGCCTTGCCTGCAGGAGAGTCTCCAAGTCTGTGGAATGTGAGAAGTTGCTACCACACTTGACTAACAAATCAATGCTGAAAAGAGCAGTGAGACTTTGGTGAGAATGGTATTATTTGCAGATCAGCAAGGTGAGAATGAGTGAAACTTAACGTTTACAGATGGAGACCCTCTTTAGAAATCTTTTTGCCTTAAAATTGCTATGGAGATAGAAAAGATTCATTTTCATTTTTGAAAAGGACAATCTATAATATTCATAAGCAATTGATGTTGATATTATTAGAAATTAGTGGGGAAAAGTGTATGTCTTCATGCCATGTAGTGAGATTAGTTACTTCTGCCCCCATTATTACTTGCTTTGTGGACTTGTATTTGACAACAAACCTCTTTCATCCTTATGCAGGGCCATCAATTATTAGTATCTGAAGTACTACATGGTTTTCCTTCATTTTAACACAGTCCAAGTAATTTGGATTTATCCAAAAATCATACTGCAGACTGCCAGAATCAGAGTCATTTGCATTGAGCATGTGTCCTAATTGTATCCATGTGTTGGCATGATATTCTGTAGAGACTAATTCTAATCAATTCTGTCTAAACATTCTGGATTTCCCATCAATTACTATGCTAAGTCGTTGACAGAATTCATGCCAATCTGTGGGCAAATGCCTCCCAGTATGGCCATTCTAACACCCCAGAGTGAGAGCAGCATGACAGATCTCTTCATCTACATACTTTGCATACCCACCTTGTTGAAGTGGGACAGATTACTCCTATGAAATAGGTACTTCAAAGATATTATATTTTTATGGATCTTAGCGTACTGTACAGATTGGAATATTATTGCATTTCGCTTTTCTGAGCTGAATTGGCCGTTACACTATTATAGTATGTTTATTCATATATAATGTTTCATGTATACTTTAACCTTTCTAACTAATATAATGTTACTTAAAAGGAGAAGCCATTTTTTTAACTACTGACATTATTAGAACTGCATGTATGTAATATTGTTCATGACATTTTTATTTTAGTCATATGTATTTTTACTGAAAGTAATAGGATCTTAGTGAAGAATAGCTTGATTGAAAAATAACATTTTTTTGGAAAAACATTGTGTTTTCTATGGACTTCATATTGTCCTGGGACAAACAACTGTAAAAACATCAGGGACTCAGAGTTGCGTGTCCTTCCCTCTTCCTCTCACTCTCTCATTCTCTTTTTTCCCCTTAATCTCTTTGTAACCCTTTCTCTTTTTTTCACTCTATTTTTCTCAGTGTTAAATATGTCATAGAGCTAATGTGAGAAAATGGCCAAAAATGTCCCATAGAAATCATTTTTGCCTGTCTGCAGTTTAAGAAACCTGCTAAGGCTGGTTATCCAAATGCTCAGGAAAGAACATTTGGGTTAGGTTGTAAATCTTAGTCACAAAACAGATAGATGAATGTGTGCAAAGTGCATATATGAACATGGAGCCTTTATATGGATAGGAATGTAAATGGTAGTTCTCCAGGAAGAGGTGGGCAGATGCCCTGAAAGATGTCTATTTACATTATCTTATAGAACATGTTGTTCAATCATTAAGCTATTGTGGTTGAAATAGGTTAACAGTTTTTTCTTCACTAGCCACCATCATAGCCTAAAGAATCCTAAATGCTAAATGCATATTTGTTTTGTGATAGAATGAATGAAGTAATGGATGGCAGGCATACTTATCCGCTATGTTGGTAAGTCCATGCTTTTCTTACCTCCCAAGCTGAAAAATGTGGCAACTCTCGTTGACTAGTCCTTCTCTTGGTGCTTTCCTGGAGGTTTTTTTTCTTGTTCCTTCAGCATGCTTAATGAATATGTATCTTTCTTAATATTTCCAATGGCACCTCCCTAATCCTGACTACATCTTGATCAGCATTTTTAAAATTTGGTTTTGTGGTATAGTCATATCCAGAGAGCTATTAACGAGTGTTCAGGGGAAGAAAAAAAAAATAAACAGTTTCTAAAGTCAAATAAATTTGGGAAAGCTGCTACTATATCACCCCTTGGAGATTTACAATGTACATTAGTGCTTTGAGAAGTTATACAATAAGGAGACATGTTTAATGTTGATTATTGCAGCATTTTTTTAAAGCATTTGACCATTTAATTATTTTTTCTTGGAATAACTTTTAGTACCTCATGAGACTGTAGATCTACAGTGTTCTGTAGATCAATAGGAAATGCTGAGATAGACTATTAGAAGGAATTCTTAACTGTTTCTCTGTCTGTTGTCCTTAGTCTCTGCATCCTATACATTGCTGAGATAATAATTGTGAAATAGCACCATGTAGTGGAAATATAAAAGTGGTTACCAAACCTATGTTGACTAGATTGCCTATGTAGAGTAAGAAGAAAACGAATTTAATTAATATCAGAAAGTATCTGCTAAATTGTAACAATTATTAGTTACTTAAAATAAGCTTAAGTTGGCCGGCCGAGTGGCGCGATGGTTAAGAACTGGCTTGGGATGCCAGAGGGCCCCGGTTCGGATCCCACATATGAGGGCCAGTGACACTGCCCTCCACAGCTAAGATGCTGAACAACAGCTCAACCTGGAGCTGGGCTGCCCTGAGTCGCCGGCGACGGCGTGGGCTGCAGTCCCTGTGGCAGTGGGCTGCCATGGGCTACCATGTGTAGCCAGCAGCCAGCGTGAGCGGCCAGCAGCCGCAGTGAGCGGCCGTCCAGAAGCCGGCGACTGATCTGCCTCGCCCGGGAAGAGCGCAATGACGGTGCCAACTTGGGCCAGTGAAGCAACGTCCTCCACAACTAGATTGAAGAACAAAAATGACAGCAACTTGTCTGTTCCCCTTCCCCCAATTCCCCAGCACTGTTCCCATCCCCCCAATTCCCCAATTAAAAAAAAATCTTTAAAAAAAAAGAAAGCTTAAGTTAACTAGTATTTTAACTAGTATTGTTTTACTTAAAAAGTATTATTTACATACCTAAATATGAGGTGTCTATAAGGAAATTACGAAACAAAATATCTAGAGAGCTTCTTATAACACATACACCAACTCAAAAATAATAATTCCTAACAGGACAAATCAAATCATTGATTTTGAGCATTGCTTTGGTCATCCGTATTTGCTTATATCTATATGTATTATTTAAAATTATGATACTAGGAAACTTTTTCCATTTTTAAATTGTATCCAGAAAAAATATTTATTTTTGTGTACTAGAAAATTTAAGGCTGTAATCATTGTTTCCACATTAAATAAAAAGCCTGTATATATTGTGGAAGTTACATTAAGCGTGAGAATATGTTGCTGAGTCTTTAAATCTCCCTCAGTACTACCTTCTTCTTTTAAGTTAATAAAAGGAAGCAATAGTCATCATCAAAGCATATATTGTTTAAAAATCAATGAGAGAACTGCCCTCTGTATTGCTCTTTACACTTTAATTTTTCCTTCCCCTGCCTGGAAGCTTAGGAAGAGTCTTTGTTTAGCCTTTAGATGTACAGCCTGGTGTCATGCTGGTTAACTCCATGATAAAAATGAACTTGTGTCCTAGTCTAACCTAGATACTGGTCCTTGATGTTTTATATCAGGAAGCTAATTATGGTCTCCTGTTTCAGAGCCTCATTACCCCCAAACGACTTTTCTTTTCTCTTGCTTATTTTATTCTCTTGCAAAATATAATTGCACATAGTTCTTACAGCTTTCCTTAAAGGTATAAATATAAATTATCAATAAATTGTAATTATTGGCTGAGGTAAATGACCTTCCTGGGTTTCCAGAATGTTTTTCTCCTTAGTTGATCTTCCATATGTGGCTGGAATTGATGTACTATATATGAGTCCATGTTATTGACAATTTAATAAGCTCATTACTTTTTTTTAGGATATAGCATTGATGACTTTTAAAGATTGAACCTTCCCAGTAATAACAATGATGTTCACATCTTACATTTTAAAAGTGACTTACAGGTTTTCAGATGTGCCTTTACATAAATTGTCTTATTTGGTCCTTGCAGCAACCCTGTGAAGATATAGGTGTTATTATTCCATCTAATGGAGGGGAGGACTGCATATTGTAGAGTCAGTTATATTGTGTTCTCATACACATAGTAAGTTTTAGAGCTGGGATTCCAAAGCCAGTTCTTCTTATTCTTTTATTCCTGAAATAATAACTTGATAACACTGGAACCATGTTGTAATTTTGGGTTTTAAGTATGGGTATTTTTGGGGGCACTCACACTTAGGCTTAAAATCTATTTCATGGTACAGCCCCAAGTTTATTCTATCTTTTGCGTGCCCCTTTTCATAATGCAAACATAAAGTGGGTAGAAACCCCGTGTTAATGCTAATTGCAGAACACTTCTGAGTTGCTATGTCAGGACCTGATTTCACATATTGTAATGGCACAGAAAAGTCACAAGTAGCAGTGTGCTGGGAGTGTAAAGCTGTACAAGGTCAAGAGCTCCTTATGAAGTCAGACCACCCGGGTTTAAATTTACCCCTTCCGAGCTCTGTGACCTTGCCCATGTTACTTAAGACCTGTTTTTCTTACCTGTAAAGGCGGCACTAGTCAAATATTTTCCTTGTAGAATTCTTCTAAAAACTAAATGGCATGATATGTTTAAAGTCCTTAATACAGTGTATCTACTTAGTGAATGTTTGATAATTTTTAGCTATGAAAAAATAATGGAGTGAAAACTGCAAACTATATAGAGACCACTGGAACATCAGAATACACAGGCATGAAGAAACGAGGGAAACAAAAAGGTATAGAAATGGTTAGGAAAATGAGAAAGGGTAATTAAAAAGAAATGTGATGGGGCTACAGTTTTTATTTGGGATGTAGAATGTTGCAAGAGAATGTTCCTCCCTACCTAACAATAAAAGCAAGCTGAATAAACTATGAAATCAGTTCTTTTAGACCATCAAAGAGTCAGGCCCAAAGCAATTGAATAAATTACAATCTAAAATTTGACAAACCTCTCCTAGGATATATGAGATCCAGAGTTGCTTTCATTTTTGAAATGTGGGAAGAGGAAGTCACTATAGATACAGTAAAAATAAAACAGCTGGACTTTTAAATTTTTAAATGCCAAATGTGGGCTAGTGTAGGAGTTGAGAATTCCTAGGAGTCCTAGATACAAGGGGAATCTTACTCACACCTCATCTTTTTTCCATGAGCCTTCACTGAGGGCTCATGGGAAAGACTGGGGTGAGGGCAAGAGAACTGAGTAGTGCCTCCTATGAGGAGGACCACTTTGCTCTAGTCCAAGTGGGAAGAATGCGAATGCAGAGCAATGCTTCTGCCTTCTGGGCCTTGCGTTGAGCACATGAGTAGCAAAGGTGATAGGCCACAGGAGAAGGGGCAGAGAGATTCCTTCATCTTAGGTGCAAAAGCCTAGGCTGGACCTTCAGCTGAGCGGGGGTTGTGCTGGGGGGAGGCCAAAGAAAGCCGAGACTTCTCATGGAGGCCACTAAGGCCTGAGGGCAATGGGAGAACTGAGAGAAGCCCCACAGGTACTCTTGATTGAGTGAGTCAATGTCTGTCTTCCATTAAGGGAGGGAGAAGAGAGTTGAGAGAGAGAAGCTCCCTAAGTCACAGGTGCAGAGACCCTGTTGAATGAAGTCTGAAGATGGAGCAGAAGTAGGTGACACCAGCGCACTGGGGAAAGAGATCAGAAAGGAGAGAAACTCCACAGGCTTCCTGGTCTCTTGCATGAACACAAGGAAATGGCCCTGTACCCCTGGGTCAGGAAAGGGATTGCTGAGCAACAGCGCTGCAGCATCTGAGGACAGAGCGTGACAAGTACGAAACTTCAGGCACATAGATTCCAAAGTGAAGGCTCTGATTTCACTCTCACAGCTTAAGCTTGCAGGGAACTGAATTTAATTGAAACAACAGAGCCCATATTAATTTGCTAGGTCTACCATAACAAACAACTGCACACGAAATGGCTTAAACAATGGACATGTTTTCTCATGATTTTGGAGGCTAGAAATCTGAGTTCAAGGTGTCATTAGAGCTGGTTTCTTCTGAGTTCTGTCCCTTTTGCTCATCGATGGCCTTCTTTACCATCTGTCTTCACATGGTCTTCCCTCTGTGTATTTCTGTGTACACCCACCATTTCCTCTTCTTATAGGGATATCAGCCATATTGTATTAGGATCCACCCTAATGAGTTCATATCACTTTAAATAACAATTTAAAGACCCTATCGTTAGCCACAATCATATTCTTAGGTACCGGGGATTAGTACTTGAACATATAAATTTAGAGGTGACACAGTTTAGCTCATAACAACTGAAGTATACAGTAGATTGACTCAACTGCTATACAAACAACTAGTCCAAACAGGAGATTGTCCTTTCTGTGTGTAAATATTATTTTCATCACTCCTTATTGTTCCTTTACACACCATGTTCACATCTTATTAAAGAGATTTGCCTGATTAAGGAAAAATAGCAATATAATGTGTTTATAGCATATATAGAAGCAAAACATGATAATCAGAGCACACGGGATGGAAAGTTGATAATTGGAAATATACAGTTGTAAGGTTTATATGTTTCTCATCAACTAATAAAATTTTCTTTTTTTAAAGTAGACTGTAATAAGTTAAAGAAGCACATAGTAATGTTTTGAGCAATAACTAAAGTCAACACAAAGAGGCACTGTTATGAGTTGAATTCTGTCTTCTACCTCCAAATTCATACTTTTTAAGTCCTAACCCCCATTACCTCGGCATATGAACTTGTTGGGAAATAGTGTCATTGCTGGTGTAGTGAGCAAAGATGAGATCATACTAGAATAGAGTGGACCCCTCATCCAATATGACTGTTATCTTCATAAAAAGGAGAAATTTGGACACAGACATGAACACAGGGAGAATGCCACGAAGATGAAAGCTGGGATCAAGGTGATGTGCCAGTAAGCCAAAGGGCACCAGCAATTTTCAGCAAAACACAGAAGCCCAGAGAAAGGCTTAGGTGCAGATTCTTCTTCGTAGCCCTCAGAAGGAACCAACGCTACTGACACGTTGATCTCAGGACTCCCAGCTTCTAAAACTGTGAGAAAACTCCTATTGTTAAGCCATCCAGTTTGTGGTATTTTGTTACAGCAGCCCCAGCAAATGAATGCAGGCACAAATAAAACATTAGTGGAGAAGATAAAATGAAGTACTAAAAATACTAGATTAACCTGTGCCCGAAACAGACAGCAAGAAGGAAAGGAGGAACAAAATACAGATTGAATGAAATGAAATGAAACACTTGAATAGTAGAATTAAATCCAAACATGGCAATAATTGCATTGAATATAAATAAACCAAACGTTACAATTGAGTAACAGAAATTGTCAGATTGAATAATAACTACTTGTCAGCCTTTCATAAAAATAAACATACATCAACTTTATGCCCAGTAATTCCAAACCTAAATATTTATCGATGAGAAATGAAAACGTATGCCCACAAAAGTATTGGGTTGTCGGAAAAGTCATGACATATTTTTTCTATGTTTTTCGTTGCAAAAATGTGTCATGACTTTTCTGACAACCCAATACTTACTCAAGGATGTTCATACTAGCTTTATTGATAATAGCCCAAATCAAGAAATAGCCTACATGTTTCTCCACAGGAGAATGCATAAACTGTGGTATAGTCTTATAATCTGAGATTACTCACCAATAAAAATGAACTGATACATGACACAAAATGGATAACTTTTAAAAACACAGTTGAGTGAAAGAAAGCAGCCATCTCAAAATATATACTGTATAATTTCTTGGTAATAGAAATCAGATGATTTTTTGTTTTTGTTTTTGTTTTTGTGCTAGCTAAGAGGAGGTTGAATGAGAAGGCATATAAGGGAACTGGGGTAATCAGAATATCCTTTTTCTTAGTGGTGTGGCATACAGTCTTTTAGTCTTCAATTTGAATTTATCTTTCTTTACTGACCAATGTACACCGTGTTTTAATCTAGTATACTACTACTACTACTGCAGATGTTTAATATTAATGTTTACACTCTGAGTTTCAGTTTACAAATTATTCTACATACATAGTATTTTATTCAGGCTTCAATATTACTCCCAGTTAAGCAGGAAAGGCGCTGTGTGACTATTTCTACTTTACAGAAGGATGATATCACTCACATGTTTATTTATCCAGAATTAGAGCTCAGCGGCCAAGACAAATCTCAAATGACAATAGTTTGACTTACTTCACTGAGTTTATTCTGCTAAAAACCCAATAGTATGTAAATTTACTTCCTCCCCCTCTCCTCCTTGCTTAACCTGCTCTTATGTGTCGTTTATGTAAAGTAGTTCTCTTTGAATAACAGATGTCATAAGGTTAAGTGGCTTGTTGAATTGACAATGTCCTAAGCCAGTCATATTGGATTTTCATATTCCAGAATGAATATGGTTATTCAAAGCAGTCGAGACCAATGGCAAGGTATGCATACAATAGGTTTAGAAGTGGACAAAATGCAACACGAAGTGTCTTTGTACCTAAAGTTAAAAAAAAACAACACATTTTTTTCAACTATGTTTTCCTGCCATCCCCTTTCCCTACCGCCTTAAGGCTGGTAGATGTGTAGTGATGATCATTACAAGATATTAGGTGGTTGAGGCCTTAGGTCTCCACAACATTCTTAAAAGGAAGATAAGACTTTGGAATGATCTTCAATGTGTTATGTGAATAATTCAATATCTTAATAAAATGATCATGTACAATTTTTTAATTAGAAAAACTGTTTCCAAAAATAGAATTAAATATTACTGCTGTGTTCTGAAATTGGTTTTCAAAACTTATGTCCTTGTGAGATCTCAGGAAGGACATTTCAAGAATTATATTTGCAACTCAACATAGGAAAGGATGAATATAAATTAAAATCTCTCTGGAAAGTAAGTTTATTATCCAAAATGGGACTGATTCATTAGGGGAATTTATTTTACTCAATTAATAAAATGTATTATAATATCCTGCTGAAGACTCTACTGAATCAAGTATAAACCAAAGTAGCAAAGAGGTCATAAAATCTCATTAAAAAGGATTTTAAAATTATAGTCTCAATAGTGGGTTAAATTAAAGAGAATGAGTCCACATATTTCTCATTCAGAGTTGTTTTCATAATCATAATTTTTAAACTTCACTCATATTGCCTATATCAAGTTATAATTAATATTGACCATCTTTTCAAATAATTTAATATCTAGTTAGACTTCTATTTAGTCCTCATGTTACAGGTTATATGAAAAAAAAATTGAGACCATCTATATTTCAGAGGCTAAACGATACTCATACTCATTAAAGGAGAATTGTATTGTCTAAATAAATTACTTCTGAACCTCCTGCTGACAGCTGGAATCTCGGGAGTAGTTCAGAGTATAATATCCTTAACCTCCTTAAGCAAGAAGTGGTCAGAATAGTTAACTCTTCTTTTTACTTTCAGCAAACTGACAACTTAGACTCGTTTAAGCTGCTGATTATATCATGCTGCTACCACTAACTAAAGCTGTTCAAAGGGTACAATTGGCAAGAGGAAATCATTGAGTATGCCTTTTGTTTGAATAAAAAAAGAAATAGTAATGAAATATGAATAGCATGTTTTTAACAGATGCCATCTTTCAAGAATAAGTTATATAATAAATCATTCTGCCACTAACAACATCCATTGGAGACCACCTGTGTCCTCTGTGGACTGAGCTAAGAAGGTACATGGTGCCTCATAGGATTCCTGTGTAGGCAGTTAGCCATAATTCCTTTTAAGGGCAGGTAGTCTCTTTATGTAGGATTTTGTGGGCAAACCCTTATTCACTCTATTCTCCATGTGACTTTATAGTTGTGATGCATTTCCATCATCCTTTTTGATTTATTTGTTCATATCTAACTCTTCTTCATGGAATAACTCTAAGAGTGTGAAAAGTTGTTTTTACTAATTTATGTACTAGTTACAGTTATCCCTGGCTCAGGCCTTGACATATATTAGACATGCAATCGTTATTTTTTATTTGTATGCAACGCCTTTTATTAAGAAAATTTTATTGACCTCCACCAGTTATTACTTAGAAAAACAAACCATTTTTAATCACTCTTGACAAATATTGGTCAACAGGTTTCATTGTCATTCTTGAATTCTACTTGGATGGGCTCTTATTTTTCCAGGATAAATTTATTAATATTTTCCTTTGTGAATTAAGCAATGTTTGAGAGAATAGAGTTCCATTTATTTTTTCTTTAGATACGCAGTATTTTGGATTAATTGATACATCTTTCAAAAATGCTTAAGACTTTATTTTTTTAAAACAAATATAGGTGTACAACAAAATTGATAAGATGGCACAGGGCTTTCCCTTATCCCCCTGCTTCCACCCCTGTACGATCTTTCCCATTATCAACACCTTCACCAGAAATATGTAATATGTGTTTTATATATATATATATATATATATATATATATATATATATATATATATATATTTACCAAGGGACCTACATTGTCACACCGTAAAACTATAAAGTCCATAGTTTACTTTAGAGTTCACTTTTGGTATTGTACATTCTGTGTTTGGACAAAACTCTAATGATATATACCTATCTTTAACTATCATAAAGAATATTTTCACTGCACTAAAAATCCTCTGTGCACTTCCTATTCACCACCTTCCAGAAACCACTGATCTTTTTACTGTAACCATAGTTTTACCTTTTTCAGAATGTCATATAGTTGGAACGATACAGTCTATAGTATTTTCAGATTGTCTTTTTTTGCTGAGTAATATATGCATTAAAGGTTCTTCATTGTCTTCTTATGTTTTGATAACTCATTTCATTTTTATAGCTGAATGATATTCTATTGTCTGGATGTATACAGTTCATTTATCCATTCAGCTACTGTAGGACATCTTGGTTGCATCTAAGTCTTTGTAATTATGAATAAAGCTGCTATGAACATCTGTTTGCAGGTTTTCCTGTAGATATAAGTTTTCAGTTCTTTGGGTAAATATCAAGGAGTGTAATTCTTTGATTTTATTGTAATAATATTTTTAATTTTGTAAGAAGCCACCAAACTGTCTCCCAAAGTAGCTGTACCATTTTACATTCCCATCAGCAACATATGAAAGGTTTCTGTTGCTCCACATTCTTTGTTAGCATCTAATGTTGTCAGTGGTCCAGATTTTGGCCATTTAAATAGGTGTATGGTGGTTTCTTGTTATTTTAATTTGTATTTCCCTGATCATATATGATGTGAAGCATCTTTTCATGTGCTTATTTGCCACTGTGTATCTTTGGTGAAGTGTCTGTTAAGGTCTTTACCCATTTTTTTTTTAATCCTGGTGTTTGTTTTCTTATTCTTGAGTTTTAAGAGGTTTTTTGTATATATTTGGATAACATTCCTTTATCAGCTGTGTCTTTTGTCTGTGAACTGTCTGCTCATTCTCTTGACATTGTCTTTTGCAGAGCAAAAGTTTTAAATCTGTTATACTAAATCTAGGATTCTAGTGATCACCTTTCAAGAATAGGGGACATTCTTAATAATATATGAAATAATAAATATATGAAATCTGCATATATTTTTCAGTTGAAGACAACTCTTAATGAGTGATTTTCTGTGCAGCTATGTTGGAGATGAGGCACATTGCTTTCTAGGTCACTAAGTTAATAAAGTTAAGGATTTGTCTCGTCTCTATTGTCATTCTTGTCCATCAGAGAGATCATTTGTATTAGGATACTTTTTGTTTTGTTTTCTTTTTAAAGGTTTTATTGGGGAATTGGGGGAGGAGAACAGTGTTGGGGAATCAGGGAAGGGGAACAGACAAGTTGCTGCCCTTTTTTTCATCAGTCTAGTTGTGGAAGATGTCACTTCACTGGCCCATGTTGGTATTGTCATTGCATGCTTCCTGGGAGAGACAGTCGCTCGCCGGCCATTGGATGGCCTCTCACTGCGGCTCACGCCAGCTCTAAAGTGCACTCCAGCTGCTGGCCAGCCCCACTTCAGCCTACACTGTCGCTGGTGACTCACAGCAGCGCAGCTCCAGGTCAAACTGCTGTTCACCATCTTAGCTGTAGAGGGCACAGCATCACTGGCCCACATGGTACCTGAACCGGGGCCTTGGTGCTTAGAGCTGGCATCCCAAGCGAACTCCTAACCAATGCGCAACTCGGCCGGCCCCACTTTTTGTTTTTTTTTGAAGTTTAAAAAAAACTCTTTTCCTGTTTTGAATAATCTTCTTTCAAGTCTGTGTAGCTAAATGTCTAATAAGCTATGTTTCTATTTTCCAATTAGGGGAGAAAGAACAGTCTGAAATATGAAACATCATTGCTTTTCACTAATGAACAAGGGAGGAAAATGAGGAAACTGGCTGGCATTCATTTAGTAGCTGCTATGTGCCAGACACCGTTTAGCACCTTACATATATCATTTCAATTACTTCTCATCTAATCCAGTCGTTTAGATACCCTTCCAGTTTTATTGATGAGGAAATTGAGGCCTAATGGATGTGGTGAATTTTTTATAGTTTTACATCTTTAAAATACAAGGTACATAATAAGAACACAGTTTTCTATGATTTCAATCATCCCTTTTCAATATCCTATATACTAACTTTCTCCCCAGAGTTCTTTGAATTATGGAAATAATATTCTCCAACATCAAATATGACTCCTTAGAATTAGCCACTTTTAACAGTCATATTTTAATGCTGCATATATTTACTATATAAGAAAATGGGATTTTACTGTATGTATTGCTCTACAACAAAATATTTCAGTTAAAATACATTTTGGAAAAGCATGCTAGAAATATAGTGCTACTTCATTATTTTAAATGGTTATTTATAGATCTACCATCACTTATTTATTAATAAAAAAGCCATTCATTAAATTTTATAATATGATAACAAGATATATATGCCTCTAGTATTCAGTATTTTATTAATAAGATGTAGGTTCAATATTTAATTCATCCTTAATGGCAGCAACATCTAAATTTGTGAAATAAAAATTTAAAGCTTTAGGTCTTGCTGTATCCTCAGAACGTATTTATCTTCTTTTTTTATGCCTTCAGTCCTCAGTAAATTTATAGGTGGAACTTTTCCTTACCTTTTCATATTAGTCTTTTTTTTTCCCCCAGAGGTCCTTTATTCATTTTTCTAGATATATGTTTTATTTATGTACATTGTAGAAGGGTTTAGCCTTTCGTCACATCTCTTTATTTTAATGATCTACTCTATCCCTTTTTTATTTCACTTAGAAAAACACAAAACCTCTGCTGGGCTAATCCTAAAGATAGGTTATCTTATCATTTTATAGCCTTTGTTGTTTAAGATGAAAGTTTAAGAGAGTTCAATCTATTTATAGATGAGAAAATTAATGTATCAATCCCAAGATTCATCCAAAGTCAGGCAAAGAACAAGCACCCATGGCACAGGTCCTGCGTCAATTAATCACCTTTACAAAATACTGTTCTACGTGTGTGTGTGTGTGTGTGTGTGTGTGTGTGTTTGTGCATGAAGTCCACATCTCAGTCTGCTTTCCTGTTGTAGTGATCCTTCATATTTTGGGAGGTAATTGTGATTGTTCCTGTAGCGATGACAAAGATTTAATAATCCAGTCTTATCTAGGCTTCACTGTGGCCCTTTTCAGGATACACAGTTGGAGTTGGATCTGCAATCTAATTAGAAGGGTATTGTATCTAGTTAATAATAATATATTTTGTAACCAACTAACAGTGTAAAAGTAGAGAAGCAATTTATGGCAACTGAATCTACCAAGAAAAAGAAAGTTGTTTTTTTTTGTCTTGAACAAGAGTAAATGTTTTCATATATTTTATGTTATCAGGATGTATAATGAAAACTGATTAAGCAGGATAATCAATAAAATAAAATGCTATTTCAGAAACTGAATCAGCATTGGACTTTCAGTTTCTCTCAAATACTTGTTGCTTTTTAAAAGTATATCGTAACCACTAGTAACACTAGAAAAAAATGAGCGGAAGCATACTATACAGTTTCCAAAGATTTTACCGGGTTCATTATACTCTTGAGTTGTATTATCACTCTTATCTTGGCTGAAGATTTTTCTGTTGTACAGTTTTGTAATGATATTATGCTAAAACTTACATAGTAAATTCCCATTATAATGTTTGTACCACAGTGTTTATTTAAATAGGCTGTGAATACTGGTCTTCATGTTTTTGTAACTTTTTTAGAATTTTCTTTTTAGTGTGTTTACCAAGTTTTTAATTTTTTTTTGTTTTATTTTGTTGTTTTGGATTTTTTTTTGCCATAAAAGTGACTACCAAGTGAATTAAATGAACAAATGTTAATAATTTGACATGGGTCATCATGACTTGAAGAAGACAACTTGACTTTCTAACCACAAGGTCATGATGGAGATCACCCTTCACCTTAACCATAGCATAGAAAACAAAATGTGAAAATAATGAAAGTTAATAAAGCCTATATATGTATATATATGAAGTAAGAGTGAGCTGGCAAAATCTATGATTATTTTGGACAGTAAATGATAAATAATTTTAGGAAGAGTATGCTTTGACTATCCTTTTGATTGCCTGCTTAACAAAAATAAAAAAGAAAATACAGCCAGGGATCGATAAAAGGACAAAGGTATTTAAATAATATAGTCGACCTCAATCATTGTGATTCTTGAACAAAATGAATCATTTTTTTCTACTAATTTGATAGTTTTAAATGTTGGGAGGAAAGATTTTAGCTTATGGAAACACTTTCCATATGAGAAAGAGTTTAGAAATCTTAGCAAATCATCAATGGTCTACTAGAAAACAGAAATGACTCTTTTTTGGATCATAGCGCAAGGGTAGTTGCAGTCCCCAATGAAAACGGGGTGATGAAAACTGGTAATTATGCACAGTGACTATAAATCCTTTTTATTTACAGCTTTCTAAACCATTAAAATATCACTAAATATACTATAACAATAGATACCACTAAATACAAGTCACAATTGACTTCTGCAATTACAAGAGGTGCTCAAACTGGTTACTTCACCATCAGCATAATTTTAATACAGTTTCTCCCTTGCTTAAAAAGTATATACATTTTTTGGCACCCTCTGTATATAATGTATATCACTAGGTGATATATAATTATATATCATTGCATATAAAATACTAAATACAGTATAAATGTATATGTTGTTAAATCAGTAAAGAAAAGCACTGAATTACTAATATTTCTGGACAATAATTGCTATATGAGAGCATTTATAATATATAATAGCCTTATCCAGCAGCTGTAAGTTTGAAATTATTTTTCACATGGTGGTTCTTTTGAGATTTGGAGTGAAAACTCTTCATAGAGAGATTAGTATTTCTTCCGTGGAGAGCTTCAAACATTTATTGAGTAATGTTTTTAAAATAAGTTACTTTAAGATAATTTTAATAATGTTTAAAAAATTAAAGTTTTATTTCAAATAAAGTTTTAAATATTTTTAAGCCCAAGAATAAGTGATAATTCAATTAAGTTTTTGTTTTTAACCAACCTTCCTGACAAATTTTGCATAAGCATTTTAAAGAGAATTTTTTTAATATCTTTTAAAACAAATGGAACATGTATAAGAGAAAACATGATTTATCATCTGTGTTTTGTCAAGCCTGTAGGGGTAGCCCATAATATAGATAACTTCATCAGAACATTGTAGAATGTTGGAAAGTGGGGTGGGGTTTTTTTGTTTGTTTTTGTTTGTTTTGTTTTTTTACCAACAAATGTATGAATGCAAAACTATATAATTGAATTTGCAGTATTTTTTTGTATTATTTAATGATAGAATACGTAGGATTTTAATAATTATTTTCCAATACATTTTTTACCCAGTCTGAAAGGTAAAGATAAGTATTATTGTAGAAATAAAAATATTCTTTTAGATCGATTGATTATAAATAAAGCAGGGGAGAGCAAACAATTAGGCCTGTTGCAACACAAGTTACTTGTCTACTATCTGTGGAGGCGTTCTTGCTACAATGACACAGTTGAATACTTATGACAGAGCCCATCAGCTCTTTAAGACCTAAACCATTTACTATCTGACATTTTAAAGCAAACTTATGCTGACCTCACTAAGAAATATATACACACATACCATACATTTATCATCACTGTATTATCATATATTTTAAAAAATAATTTTGCATAAAAATGTTTGGATGCAGAATGCATAAGCTCTCTAAGATGGTCTCCCTTTATGCTTCCCTGACCCTACAATATATATATATATATATATATATATATATATATATATATATATATATATATATATATATAGTTTTTGGTCATAATTATAACCCTCCTTTATTTTAATGTAAGAGCATTTTTTTCATATAACAGCTCTCAGGGAAATGATTACTTCAAGTATTGATTAATTACTGAACACTTGCGATGAGCAAAAAATGCGAGTACTAATGATATAAAAATGAATAAAGTTATTCGCAGTCCATGGGGAGAATCACAGATTATGTAAATCAACACATGCATTGTATGCATAAGACAAGGTGTAGTCAGAACTGAAGGGAATTCAGCTCTTTTTGAGGACTCTAAATTGCAAGGAGCTCAAGGCTAACTTAACATGACTTACGGAGAAAGAAATTACTCTTTTGACAGACAAAGCCCAGGTTTAATTGGCATTATGTCTCTCTCAATCCTGGTGGTCCAGCAATACAATCAGAAACCTGTCCCTCTTCACTTCTCTTTTCTTTGTGTGGGCTGGAAGGTGTAGGTAGTGGCTCCCCAGTGGCAGCAGGCTTATGTGCTTGTTCTTTTCAGTCTCAGCTTCAGGTTGCCAGGGATCTTTTTGGTGTCTTCATCAAAAATTTCAAGTTTGAATGTTATGGACTTCTCTTGGATTGCATGCCTATCCCTGAAGCAATCATTGACCAGAGAGATGAATTAGGCAAGTGTGGTTCACAGGCCCAAGTATGCTGAAAATATGAGCAAATGATGCTGGAGAGCGAAATCCAGATGATCTTGTAGGGGTGGGTACAAAGTGGAGAAATAGATGCGGACAGCATTCAATTAGCCTGAAAAATTGTTCTAGGGAAACTTTTCAATAATGCACTAATTCATATGCTTAAGAGTTTCTGCAGTAATATTTCTTTGAGACATTTTGAGATAAAAAGAATGTGACTTTTGTCTTTGCTGATGTACATTGAGAAGTATCCTATGGGAAATACTAAAATAGCTGTAACATTTTGATAACATTTTAATTCCTCAATTATTTATATCCTAGTAGTTAGTTAATTTAAGAAATTTGAAACTTTCCACAAAGCTTCTAGTTTTTTGGTTTTTGTTTTTTTCATAATTCTGGTAATGAAAATTTTTGTAATGAATTTGACATTTTCAATAAGAAAAAAAATATATATGAACTTTCTGTTAGTACCAACAATTTTTTCAAATAATAAATGTAAACTTTAGGTATGATTATAAATGTAACATGATTTTATACTAAATTTGATTCTCTTATTCATTATTATCTGAGGTGAATTTTAAGTACTGCAGGATGAATATGTAAAATTGTTAATGTGCTTTGGAATAACTACTCACTTAAAAGTTAAATATTAAAATGATGTTAACACTTTTGTATTTTTTAGAATTCTGTTCAGTTTCATTTTTTATTATTTCCTGAAGTAAAAATGATTATGAAATATGTATTATGTAGTAATGAGGCCTGAGTCTTCTTTAAAGAAAATTTTGTTCTTTAATTGTTGTGTATATAGAGAGAAATGGAAAGTAAGCAGTTTTTGAGGATGTAGTTTTCCAAGAATCATGACCTTACTATATTATATGAACTGCCTTTTATTATTACACTATATACCTATATATATATATATATATATATATATATATAGGCTTCTGTCTCAGCAGAATACATAAAAGAAAGTGTCTTCTTTGTGAACATTATTGGATTTACAAATACTATATGACCTGCTTCTTTTAATTTATACAGGAAACCTATGAAATGTGGATACAATTATTATCTTTGTTATATAGATGAAGAATTTGAGACTTAGAGAGGTTAAGTAAGTTATATAAGCTATAAAAGTTGATAATTGACTGACCTAGGATTCATTCTCAAGTTTGCCTAAATTTTAAGCAAATATTTTTAACTTATGCAAGGCTACCTCCTTACTGCTGTCATATAATTGAAAATGATATATTTGAAAATCATTATAATAAAATCAATAATATATATATAAAATCTTCATTAGCAAACTCTTTATGATTACATTTAGTTATGTTTTTCCTCAGGCTTACCATTAAAGCAAGTCATTATTAACTAATATAAATAAATAAAGTGAAATAAAATTTAAAAAATAAGAAAACACCTTTTAAAAACCAAAAATACCATATTAGGAAAGAAGTAACCTAAAGTTTGAGTTGCTTTTATGCAAATTAGTGTCTTTTATATTTAGCATTTTTGACTCAAGGTTGAGGTTATGGTTAGTAGCAAACAAGGCCTTCATTTTTCTCTAGACTGATAGATTTATTCCAAAAGTTTTTTAATCAGTGATTTTTATATGCTGGCCACTTTGGTTCTTTCTATGTCATGGCCACTGTGAACAATGCTGCATTGAACATCAGAGCACATA
Organism: Hipposideros armiger; assembly: GCF_001890085.2. Classification (NCBI taxonomy): domain Eukaryota; kingdom Metazoa; phylum Chordata; class Mammalia; order Chiroptera; family Hipposideridae; genus Hipposideros; species Hipposideros armiger. The sequence goes on from NW_017731675.1 coordinate 1,902,571, forward strand.
TATCTTTACAGATAAACGTTTTCAGGTTTTTTCGGCAGATTCCCATAAGAGGGATTGCTTGGATAATGAAGATGAGGTACATATATAAAATGGTATGTTACTCAACCATAAGAAAAGGTGAAATACTGCCATTTGTGACAACATGGATGGATCTGAGATTATCATGCTAAGAAAAATAAGTCAGACAGAAAAAGTCTAGAACCATATGACTTCACTCATATGTGGCATATATACGACTGAAAGCAACAAACAAACAAAAACTCATAGACACAGACAATAGTTTAGTGGTTACCAGAGGGTAGGGGGGAGGGAGGTGGCAGATGAGGGTAAAGGGGTTCAAATATCTGGTGATGGAGGGAGAACTGATTCTGGGTGGTGAACACACAATGCAATATACAGATGATGTATTATAGAAATGTGTACTTGAAACCTATATAATTTTACTAACAATGTTACCCCAATAAATTTAATAAAAAATTTAAAAATTAGACCTCTGCATGAGTTAAGTTCCTAAATAAACTTTGTTTTATATTTTTTCTTATGGAACTTTAAGTTGAATTCAATTTAATTTAAGCAAATGTAATATTATCATAGCTTTAGATTTGGAGTGAACATACGGATTTTCTTTGGATTGCTGACATTTTAGATATTTTTGGAAAGTAGTTTACTTACTGGTGGAGAAGAAAAATACCTGCTTTCTTGTCAATGTTGAAACTAAAGATTGGCGGTAATTTAGTCCTGTTTATTTGGTTTTCTCCAATGGCTTTGATGCCTTTTCTTAATCACGTGTTTTTGATTTTGAAATAAAGCATTAAATGATCACTTTATTTCTGAAAGGACATTCATTGTAGTGAGGCATACTTTTCATCTTTCAGCAGACAGCGATACAAATTTTATGAATGTTCTTCAGTGCTCTCTTTTGGTGCCATCATTATATGTAAAATTGTAAGACAGCATCTTAAAATGTCTTTAAAAGATTAATATGAATCATTAGGTTAAGAGTTTATTTTTCTATATGAACCTCCACATGACCATTTGCTGAGTGGGGAAAAAACAAAACAAACTTACAATAGAGGCACATGAATTGGTTGAAACATACCAAACATGTATTATGTTAAACACTTTTTTTTCATTGCTGCATACAATGAATTCAAGAAGTCCTTGAAAGTTAGGATAAATATTTATTGGAAACCATACTCCTGCCTTTTGGAATCTAAATTTTAAAACCATTGTTACAAATGACTATATAAAGTTCTATGGTTCCTAGGTAAAATCCAAATCAAGAACACTTTTTAAGATATATTTTTGCCTTACCATTTTGTAAATTTTTTCAAGTTGATCTGTAGTATTGTGTTGTCGGAAAAGTCATGACGCATTTTTGCAACAAAAAACATAGAAAAAATACGTCATGACTTTTCCGACAACCCAATAGTTGTATGCTACATTCCTACAGTTGGTCTCCACTGATAGATGAAAGCCGATGTATGATTTAGAAAGCAGAAACAATTAATTTCCTAGCTTTATCTACCTCCTCACCCAGCATATACATCATGCTTGCTAGTTAACTACTTGCTGTGACTTTTTAGACATTTCAGATCCATTTAGCCACTGCAGCTGCTGAATTTTTTTATCCCTTGCTATTTTCTTTTTTTGCTAACCTTCCATTGCCTTTGTAAGTTGAGGTGCTATGTTAATGACTGTCTCCCAGTATTCTTTTCCTCTTGTAAAAGTAGCAAACATCTTTTAGTTGCATACACTTGCCAAATATCTACCCTTTTGATACTTTTTATTTGTACAATGTGTTTATCCAGTGAATTAAAATGCTTGAAATATGGTAACCAATAAAAAGCATGTGTTTCCCCCGCTTTGCTCCTGTCCATTCTTGACTTTCCTTTTCTTTCCATTGTTTTTGTGTAACTTGCTTCCAGCTGAGAAGACTGGAGAGTGGCTTCCCCTCAGGCTGAAGGGAGTATCACTGTATAATTAGCCCACAGGGGATGCTGCAGAAGGAAACAGCCACCTTCCTCCTCTCCTTTAGGGACTGTCTGTCCTCTCTGCAACACACTCAAACTTCATAACCCTCCATCCAGAGCTAACTCTACAGATATACATAATATGCCTTTTGTAAATAAATGTTTATTTGTAATTCCGTTTGTTCAAAAATATATTGCCAACTGATGGTAAATCAAATCAATATCTGACAGTATGTGAATTTTATTCACATAAGTATCGTTCTCTCTGGGGACTCAATTCTTTGAAATATGGTGTAAAAATTCGCACTCGCCATCAAGAACCAAGAACCAAGGTTGTCTTTTTAATTCTGTAGCTCTCCGACTAGGTAAACCCTGTTTCATATTTGCTCTTTTGAGATGGTTGAGTCTTTGACGAATTTTGAAAATGTCTCTTCTTTGGAGAAAGAACAATCAACAATGGCAACGACAAGATCTGATTATATAAATTTGTGTCTATTACACTGGACATTTCTAACTGTTGGGTTGTATGAAAAGTCATGGCGCATATTTGCAATGAAAAACAGAAAAAATACATCATGACTTTTCCGAAAACCCAATAGTTCAGACTATATATTAGAAAGCCAAAGAATGAATACTGGATTATTTCTTTGGACATCTGAGATTTAGGTTTATATCTTAATCTTTTATGGGACAGCGGTAAACATTGGGCAGCAAAAGACAGGAGTTTGTTTCACAGAATGCTGCTGTCTGCATCCTGCCACATTGTAGCCAAACACAGCCCAGTTCAGCCCACTGACTGCAGTCCAGGAGCAGCTCTTGTTCAAGCAGCCACTAAGATCTCCTACTGGGTACACATTGACACAGACCCCATTCTTGATTTGTCATTTTCTCACTGTAGGGCCACTGTAACTGCTGCCCCTTCTTGTATTCCCTTAGTGGGTTGTATCACCAGTCTTTTAATTTCCAAAGCTTGAATCAGCCTTGGTCTTCCCTCCTTTTAATTTCTGACATTCCGACTAAGTAGCAGGACTTTCAGTTTTACCACTTTATGTATTCTTGAATTTACCCATTTCATCCATCTCTCTTATGAATTCCCTATGTCTGAGCACCTGTACTCCACAGATTCATTTTCTAGAGAAAGAGCACCTTAACCTATAGCAAAAGCAATGAGAGCACATTCCTCTCTTGCTTATAACACATTCAGGGTCCACTTCACCAAATAGATCAAGTTCCAGACTCATTTAATAACTAGTTAAATAACCTTTGCATAAGTCACATTCTCAAAGCCTTGGTTTTCTTACACATGTTTAAAGCCCCATTAGGGCCATTGTCAAGATTACACAGGATAATGTACTTTATGTAAAGCACTTTGCATAGTGTGAAACATAGGAAGTGATCAGTATGGTTTAGCCACTACTGTTTATTAATATGCTATGCAAAATCTCTGTGTTTGAACCTCCATTCACCTTGCTAACCTCCTGTCTTGTCAGCCTCTGCCTTCTACACCAAAAGCCCTAAATGGCTTGTAGCTGTCGTCATTATCATGCTGTTTCCATTCCCTTTCTCGCTTTATCTGACTGAAACGTCTTCTCTATTCTCTTATTAATTTCACCAAGGTGACTGCTACTCATCTCAATGCTCAATTCCGGTGTCACCTCCTCCACAAAACCTGCTCTGATATTCCCTATTTTTTCCAGGTTAGGCGTCCATATTAGTTTCCTAGGACTGCTGTAACGAAGTACGACAAACTATTGGGTTGTTGGAAAAGTCATGACATATTTTTCTATGTTTTTCGTTACAAAAATGCATCACGTCTTTTCCAACAACCCAATAGATGGCTTAGAACAACAAATGTGTTCTCTCAAAGTTCTGAAAGCCAGAGATGCTAAGATGTCAGCAGGGATATGCTGCCTCTGAGACTCTGAATGGAACCCCTGCCTTGCCTTGTCCTGGCTCCTAGTGGTGGCGGTCAGTCCTTGGTAATCCTTGGCTGGTAGCCGCATTACTCTAATCTCTGCCTCTGTCATAATAAGGTGTTCTCACTGTGTGTGTAACAGTGACCCTTCTGTTTACTTTCATATTACTTGTGCATACATACATCTATTATTTGCACTTCATCATATGTTAATAACCTGTTCGTGTGTCTGTCTCCTCTCATAGATTTCCAGTTCTTTAAAGCATGTGCCATGTCTAATCGGTCCCGTCTTTGTCTTCTTAGCATGGGGTACATCGTAGACTTTAAATACATGTGAAATAAATGAATAAAATCATTGTTTGCTATTTAAAGAACAGGTCTTGTGATGCAAACGATTGCAAGGATTAATGCTGTCACATAATACCTAATAATCTAATTTTTATTTTCCAATTACTAAAAAGAGAAAGGAAGTCAAAATGCCTTGAATCTGGAACAGAGAGAATTTAGTTCTTTTCCCAGGGTCCTCATTGTTAGAGCAGCCTTGGGGAAATGATTTAATTTCTTCGTGCTTAGCTATGAAATATAAATGAAAGAAGTTATAGCTTACAGATACACTTTCAAGTATTTATGTTTTGTACTTTCCATTCTCGACCCACCAGAGACTTAATTTAATCAGAAAGTAGAGGCTACTTATGAAGAGCCTGGTGTGTCATATTTCGTTTCTATCCTGGGGGAAATGAAGGGGCATGAAAACCAAAGCAGGGTTATGCAATCTGCCGAACTAAAGCAGCAGTAAGGAAGCTGGTTAGGAAAATACGGGAGAGAAGGAGGAGCACACAGAGGTATTGGGGCTGATTGGGTGGTGGAAAGGAGGGGGGAGAGCGAGATTCAGGGAGCGCTGTTGAATGAATCTATTGAACACCGTTTGCAGTGCCAGATATGATGCTATAGATGCTGGAATCTAAAATTGCAGACCTTGGTAGAATAATTTCGATAAACGTAGGAGGCATTATACAGGTGTGTCTGTCTGTGTATGTATGCTTCAGTGAGGCCTCTATTGAAGTTATTAAACCTTGCATTTAGAAAATGTTTACATTTTCCTCAATGTTCCCCACTTTGTATCACCTTTGAGGTGGGGAGGTAAAGTCTGTTATAGTTGTTTTATACGCGTAGAGTAAAACTCAGAAGGATAAATAGTTCGCACAGTCATTGCCTTGAAAATAGTCTTTTGATTCAGAATCTTTTTTTCTAAAAGTATACATGTAATTTTAATCTTTCTTTGAGAACACTCACATATATGCCACGTTTACAGCCACATTTGGCTACAAAAAAATCAACAGCCGTTCCTTGATCATTATCTGTCTTCAGAGAGGTCTCCTATAAAGCCAAAAATATAGTTTGTGTTTGGAGGTGAACATGGTTTTAACTCAGAGCACAACTCTCACCAAATAACTGGTTTTGTATTTTTGCCTTCATTAATCAAAATGATGTTAATTAAGCTGTTCATGAATAAAGTGTAATGGCATAGTGATATTAAAGGTCACCATATATTAAAAATGTTAGTAGATGGCAATACAGTGCGAAGGAAGAAAAGTGAGAGAGTGCTAAGTGGCTTCTTTCTGCTCAGTGACATTTCTACATTAAAACTGTGGTTTACAATAGATGTAGAAAGCTTTACTTGGTTGCCTATAAAGTTGTTTTATTTTACTTGTAATTGCAAGTTAAAGACTTAAAAGTGATCTTTTTTTTAGAAAACATATTTGTTTTATTTTTACCTTTTAAACAATTTACTTCTTATTTTTTTAATAGTACTTGTCATATGTCTTTAATTCAGTAACATTTCTTGAGTACTTGTACCCTCCTGGGTTATATGTGGTGTTGTCCTGTATGTTATTGATTTTAAGCCACAAAATAATGATAGGTTATAATTATAAATAAACAGAAATTGAGGCCCTGAGAAGTTATGTATCTTGTCTTGTTTCTCACAATAGTATGGGTTCAAATGTAAGGTTCTTGAGTTTAATCTGGGGCACTTTCTACCTTACTATGGTATGTAACCTCTGGCTATGGATTGCTTCAGTACCTCACAAATTATTTCAAATTTCGTGCACTGTAACTAGCCTGAATACTTTCTTTGCACATTTTGCATATTTTTTCCGATATGTGCAAATTTCATTGTGAATAATACAACATAAATCCAGTTATAGTGGTGAGGGTAAAATGATCACTTTTCATTATAGACTGAAAACTACTGCCTTTCTCAATTCAGTGCGATAATAATATATGTGAATAATGAAGAGTCTAGTGCATAGTAGGTACATAGTAGATATTCATTAAAAAACTTTATTTTTATTTGTGATTTATCAGAAAAATTTATGAAACATTTTTTCTAAAGGAAACAAACTTTAAAGAAAAGAACAATGTAACTACTGTTGAATAATATTGATATCAATTGATATGTTATCTCAAATGTAAGACAAAGTAATATTCCATTGTAAAATTTTCTGCAATGATACTTTAGCCATTCTACGTATTTCTATTTCATATTTGTGATTTCATAGTCATAAAGGAAATTAATAAAACAAAAGTGTTTAATCTTATTTGGGTTCAGTAGTAAACAGATATTTCACTTATACTTCAAATTGCATAGACTGTTCATTAAATTATCTATCTATCTATCTATCTATCCATCTATCTATCATCTATTGTCTATCTGTCATCTTTCTACCTATCTAGTCATTCTAAATGCAGGAAGAGACACCAAATACCAATCATTAAAATGGTAACCAAGAAAATAAATATATTGTATTTACCTAACTGTTGCTTATTCTCTTTAGAATGTAGGTTGTGTTAACAGATTCTTTGGTTCCCTTTTCTCTTTCACCACAAACCTTACTGTTGGTGGCTTTTCCAACCGTCCATACATTATGTCCCAGATAAATATACCCCAGATAACTCATTGTGTTGGGTTATTATTGTCCCTCTTGAAAATATTTATCTTAGATATGGAATAAAGATTATAGCTTTGAAAAAGATAAATGTGAAATACTCTATCAGAGTCATCCTAAGATGCATTAACTAATACATCTTCTTAATACCTTTAGCAACTCTAGCAGAGGCCATCTAGTTGCAAATGTTATGCCCCAGCTTTATGGACACGTGCCAAGGTAAATTCCCACTGTGTCAGAGTTCCTAGGTTTCCTACACCTGCGCATTATCTCTAGAAACAGGCTATTTTTCATCTCAATGCTGAAAATAAATATAATGTTTTAGAGGCAGAGAGATCTGCAGTATATATAGGAGAAACTTTGGGAAATTTTACAGAAAACGAACTTCTATGAAAATAGCATTGTATAGATGCAATTATGTAAAATTTGAAAACAGTTAAAAGGTTATCATAACATGAAGTGGCTAATATGGATACTTGTGTAAGAATCATCATCCTTTTAAATTTTAAATATGCTTTGGAATGACCATGAAATAAAAAATGTTCACTTTGTTTTAAACTGAAGAAAAAAGTATTAAGGAACTGAAAAATAACAGTTATCCTACATTTCCGTGCTAATCACTGTTGCTACAAATCCTTCATAGCTATTCTCTACCTGTCTGCATGCATATAAGTACATAACTATGTTTTAATTTCAAAATTTAATGTGTTTTTTTTAGGTTGATAAAGAGTTACTTCATTTTTAATGGCTGTCTAGCATCATATAGAAGGGGTGTATTTTAATTTAATGTGTTTAACCAGATTCTATACATTAAAATGCTTTTACCATATATTTTCAATGTAAAATATTGTTTTTGAAAAAAACAATATTTGAATTTAAAAAATTCAAATATTTGAAAAAAGACTTTTTTATGTCTATTATTTTTGGGGGGGTAATTGTGGTGCTAACTTTATATCTTAAATATGAGTTGTTTTTCGCTAGAGAAGGAAACTTGAGGGAATCGTATGTTAGGTACTCCTGTTTGACTGCCGCACACTCATCCCCTAACTGCATCCCTCCTCCCTTCTTCCTCACTAGCCTCCTCTTTGACCCAATGATGGTGACCCTTCAGTGGTAAAACCACTCATGTGGGTGTCATGCCTCTCAAGGTGTAATTGCTTTAGTCACAGGTGTGTTAACATAAGTATAGGCATTGGCTCATTTTGGCCAGTGTCTTTAAGGGTAGTCTGCTGAGTGGCTTATGTGTACAGCATCCTTATTCTTAAAATGAGATACAAGACATTTAACATTTTCTGGATTTTATCTTCTCTGTGTAACACCTGCAAACGCAGTGGCCATCTTAGGACCAGAGGACAAAACCCATAGACTAGATAATTTCATAGAATCCAATCACGGGCATGGCTTTGTTAACCAACTGAATTTACCAACTTGAACCAACCCATCTTCTAATTTTTAATATGTGCGATGGTACCACGTTTACTTTTAAGCCACTTTAATTTGTAGTTGCTGTTTTTGCAGCCAAAGCCATTCTGATACAAACAGAAATGCCTTTGCATTTCCCTTGTATTTATTGCTTCTCAGTAATGCCATAAGTCAAAGTAGGTAGGTTATATGCTTGAGATGAGTCTCTTTCTAAGGTCGTGAATGGCCTTAATTCAACTAAGCTGGCCCAGCAAGGCCCCATACTGGAAGTGGGAAAAGAAGCATCTAAGAGTGGAGAAACCCATGAGAATTAGTGATCTTCCATCACTGGCACGTGTGGGCTTTCTTTTATAGTTTGTTATGAGCAGCATGTCTGTTACATTATACTTACAAAGCAAGAAGACAACTAAAATTATTTATATGTAATATAAAAACTTACTGCACTCTTAATAGTCTATGTATGGTACAGAATTAGACACAAAAGTTCACTTCTCTCTGCTGTGTATTCCTGCTTTGGAAGCCTTTTTTAAATATATGTAGAAGGTCATGTATATTTTGTGTATTTATGTGGACACACAGATTTATCAGTTTGTTTTCATTTTGCACTTTATTAAAATCAATTATGAGGAAGCCAAAGGCATTTTCCCCCAGCTCATCACATGGTGTTCTCTTTATGGACTTTGATGTTAGTAAAATTACTTTTTCTTTTCAATTCTCTTTTTCAAGGTTTGTTTTTATTTCTTTTTATTTTTCTCATACCTAGTTTGATTTGCAAATATCACAAATTGACAAGATCAAAAAAAGGTAAATGACTCAGTATGACATCCTTCATCTTAGCCTTGTCATGTAGATAGGACAATTTTGTAGCTGAGGAGGAAAAAAGAACAACTTGCAGCACTTTTAGGAAGTGTAATGAATTAAGCCTGTCTCTCACTTAAACTAACAAACAAACAAACTAACAAGTAGACCTGCAAAATAGATTCATATATTGACATTCGAACTAACTCTCGGGAAAGTAGACTTGTCTTCTCTTAAGAAAACTACAGACATATAACATATATGCGTATAAAATATTGCGCCTTTTTATTCAGAAAAAAATGAGCAGTGTCCCTATTTGCCACACAATCAGATAATGAATGCAGACACACACTCTGAATTATGTAGGCAACCATACATGCAAGTAAAGTATGTTTAGCTGTGAAATGGTTCCACAAGTAGATGGTAATAAAATAACATGAATATAATTGCAGTTATTTTTAAATGAAAAGTTTTTCGTAATTCTGTATAGCCATTGTTATACCGTTCAACTCCTCCTGGAAGATTACAGCTTAGAAGTCATGGAAATAGAACTGAGGAATAAAATGCTTTTCCAGGCAACATTTATGAACACATTAATTTTAAAAGCACATTTCCATTTATTTTGGGTGCATGCATCTATGAATTGTACTCATGTGTCTGACATAGCTAACCATTTTATTTTTGGAATTGACTCCATGAATATTTTGTGTATGTTGACTGATGATTATGATAATTTGTTCTATCAAATGTTACCCAGAAATTGTGTGGAATATTTGGAAATTGTACTTCTTTGTGAGATCCACATTTTCAAACATATTTCTATATTTTCAGTATATTATTTAATTAATTTGAAAAAAAAACTGGGATAAGCTCTTAAGGTTCATACAATTGTAAACTGAAAACTATAAAGCTGAGAATTCGATTATGAGCAAACAATACAAACATATAATGTCTTTTAGTCAAATTATACTGAAAGCATTTCTTTGTACTAGATGATAATATATGTTAAGTGGAGGTCTATGCATCCTTTTAATAAAACTGTACATTATGGAGACGTTAAACACTTAGCTACGCTCCACTGAAATGACATGCACCACACTCTGTAAGACTTTTTCAAGGTGACCATCTCAGGAGACAGTTTTCAATGCCTTTTGAGTGAAGTACTTGTGGTAGGTTGAATAATGCCCCCCCCCCCGCCACTTCCCTACCCCGTGCAATGTTATTGGCATCCTAATCCCCATAATCTTGAAATGTTACTTTATATGGCTGAAGGAACTTTCCCTGTGTGGTGAAGTTAAGGCTTTTGAGATGGGCGGATTATCTTGGATTATGCAGGTGAGCCTTAAATGTAATCACAATTGTCCTTTTAAGGTCAAAGAAGAAATAAGCTGATGTCACATCAGAATCAGGGTTAGCAAAGGTGATGTGATGTGGGACCACAAGCCAAGGAATGAGGGGCAGCCTCTAGAACAGCGGTTCTCAACCTGTGGGTCGCGACCCCTAAGACCATCGGAAAACAAAAAGATATTTACATTACGATTCATAACAGTAGCAAAATTACAGTTCTAGAGTAGCAACAAAAATAATTTTATGGTTGGGGTCACCACAACATGAGGAACTGTATTAAGGGGTCGCGGCATTAGGAAGGTTGAGAACCGCTGCTCTAGAAGCTGGGAATAAACAAGAAAACACATTCTCCCTAGAGCCTCTGTGCGGAACCAACCCTTCCAACACCTTGCTTTTAGCCATATAAGACACATTTTGGACTTCCACTTCCAGACCTATAAGAAAATTCATTTGCATTGTTTTAAGGCCCAAAGTTTGAGGTATTTCCTTCCAGAAGAAACAAGAACAGTAATTTAGTGAGTGTGTTAGTTTCTACAGTCCTCCTTACTCATCACAACGGTCGTGTTTTCACTTACTTGTGTCAACTTCTATTTCTCTAATGTAGAGAAATGTTTGAAATTACGTATGGGAGAATATAGAAAATAAAAGACTTAAGGTGATTCCAGAAAAGCATCTTGTTAGTCCTAGAACTTGGTTTGCGTGCATTGTCACAACGTAAGAGCCTGCAATACTTTTTTAGTTTATGATGTAGGACCAGTGTTTTCAAAAACGAAAGCACCCAATTGTGGGGTCTTACTACTTTTGTTATTCTTAAATTTCCACTTAAATTGTAAGTAGACAACATTGGCAAACATCTTTCTCTGTATATAGCTACAACATAAAAATGAGGTGATTTTTTTTCATGATGATAATTGATTTACTTTTCTCTGACCACTAAGTTTTCTTACCAATTGAAACATGTATGATTCCTTTATGACATATATATTCATATTCTACCATGAGATAGTTGCCTCATTCTTACCAGGCTTCTAAGTCCAAAATGAATGCAGTGGGTCTCAGAGTCATGGGCAGTGGAAAACAAGGAAAGTACTGTATTGTCTTGAGGAGGAAAAGAGAATTGTTTTGTTGATTGACACGGAGCAAAACGCTCTTGGTATTCACACATTAATTTATGTTTTCTTGTATTGCTACATTCTGACCTAAGCGTAAAAAATTCCTAAACTATTTTCAAATTTTAATCATTAACATATTGTGGTGCTTTTTTTTTTTTTTGAATTAACAGATCTTTAAAACATTTTCTTCTTAGGACACAATGCCTTATTTTCATATGATTCAAACACTGATTTGTCGTATGTTAGATGCCATGAGCTGCATGAGGATACTAAGTGTTTTTTGTTGTTGTTGTTGTTTTATCACACATGCTTTTGTATAAATGTCATTTGTTAAGTGCTAATGTAAATTCACATGTCTAATTTTGTTAATGAAAAAGACACTCACAAAGCATCTTTTCTTATACTATCATATCTTGTCCATCCAGTGATTTTTCAGTGAAGTTTTATATATTTACATGGCTGAGAAACATCAATTGACAACTTTCTTGACAGTCCCAGGAATGGCTCGTTTGTACACACTGATTTTAGAGTGTAATAAAAATATGTGGCTGAAGGGTTTATTAATGGAGAACTACTGATGATTACGCCCCCACTACAAAAATACAACGATATATTATTTAAATTATTTTAATGGCACCATATGAGATAACTAGAGCTGTGGAACCAACCAGTACCATACTTATATGCCTATTATGTGAGAATGTTTTAAAATACAATTATATTTAAGGCTCATTTTTATATGCTTCATCCTTAAATATGTTGTAACCAAACATAAGATAATGGGCTGGATATTTTTATCTGGATAATGGAAGTTAAAGCAGACATCACTTTATTGTATTTAGCAGAAAAGGGGCCAATTAATTAATTTTTAAAATAATAACTTATCTAAATAGTTGATATGCACATAAACCCCAGCAACTGTTTTGCCCAGAGATGACTTTTTCATTATTATACTTAACTAATTTTGCTCTTACATGCTATGAACTATATTGGAAGGAATAAATTAGCAACAAATGATTCTGTATCTGATTACTAATCCTGTGATTATACGTATCTTCCCTGGCAGTCATCATAACACATCTTTTTATTTTACTTATTTTATTTTTCATTTTTGTTTTTAAAGATTTTATTGGAAAATTGGGGGAGGGGAACAGATAAGTTGCTGTTCTTTTGTTCTTCAGTCTAGTTGTGTAGGGCATCACTTCACTGGCCCATGTTGGTATTATCATTGCACTCTTCCCAGTTGAGGTAGATCAGTCTCCAGCCACTGGACAGCTGCTCTTGGCAACTCACACTGGCTGCCAGCCACTCACAGTAGCTCATGGCAGCCCACTGCAGCTCCACTGCAGCCCACATGGTCCCCGGCGACTCATGGCAGCCCAGCTCCAGGTCAAGCTGTTGTTCACCATCTTAACTGTAGAGGGCAGAGTCACTGGCCTTCATGCGGGAATCAAACCAGGACCCTGCTGCTTAGAGCTGGCGTCCTAAGCCAACTCTTAACCAACGCACCACTTGGCCAGCCCATAACACATCTTTTTAATTTAAATAATATTGCTTTAAAATTACTGCTAATAACCAAGAGCATTCAACATATTATAACATATAACATTTATTAAATAAACTTCATCGGTAAATGGCAAGTATACTGAAGTGGGAAGTTTGTATGTGGATTGAATTAAAATGGCATTTTTTTTTGGAACAGTTTACATTTAAATAAATATTCATTCATTGATTGAATTACTCCGTCTTCCTTTTGTTCAGAGATTGATCTTTCTAATTGCTACATGCCAATTTGGACTGAGAGGGCTTCGTTATGTAATGCTCATGTAAATGCAGAACTTCCTTGGAGTGCCTGACCCACACCATGAATGAGTGAGCTCTGGGTGACTTAGACAGTTTACAGCTGGTCTTTGCCTCATCAGATCATCACAGTACAGTGCTCCTTGAATCTATCACAGTGAATTAAATCAGTTCCCCAGAGTGACCATAAAATATATGACTCACGCTCAGACAAGACAGCACGGTTGTGGTTTTCAGGTCATTTTCCTTGAGCCTGGTGACTATCATTTGATTTCTGAGAGTGAAAGTTATTTAACTTCTCCACAACTTCTCCCTCCCCTGTGAAATCGAGAGTAGTAATAGTCATCTCAAAAAAGAAGCAACAGGGAGTATACTATATGTGAACATGTTTTCTAAGGTTTAAGGGTTACACAGATATAGGACTGTAAATCTTGGACTTATCTTGAAGTGGCCCAAGTAAATTAGTTTGCATACAGCTGACTACCTGGCTTCCATTTGTTGCTTTTGTTTGTTTGTTTGTTTCTTAATGTGAATCTGTTTTTTCCTGTTTCAACTCTCAACCAAAAAGAATGTATGTGTGTTTTTGTGTCACTCTGTATTGTAAGTTTCTCTCAAAAGATTCAGTCTATCTGGAATGAAGTGTTCTTAACCCACCCTGAAACAGATGACTAATGTTGATAATGACAATAATGATGATAACTAATTATAACAGCAAAATGTATGCCATGGGCATATATATGATACGTTATAATTGTTTCTAAGCATTTTATAAGCACATCCACTTTGTCAGGTGTGAGAAAGCTGATGCTCCAAGTGATTTATTTGAGAATTTGGGCTGGTATTTCTCAGTGTCACTTGCTTATACTTTATTTTCAAATTCTCAATTGTAGAAATAGAAGTTTTTTTTTATCACATTTAGTTTCTGGTGAAAAAATACTTAAACTTTTATTGCTGTGAATAAGCCCTCATACTAGTATAAGATTATGATATTTTCTCTGTGACTATTAGTGGATTAGGATGCATTTGCCATGTTATTGCAATCTTTTCTCATCCTTTATTGTGTGTTACAAAAATATATTTACTGTCAGGGACACTGGAAATCACTTTTAATTTATATTAAAATTAAATAATGGAAAATCTGAGTTTAAAGTATGCGGGAACATTCAATTATTATATTTTACTTTTATCATCTGTATTATTTTAGAATTAATTTACTTTAGGCAATTTTGATATAACTGTAAAAATACACTTATATGTGTAAATTGCTCAGAAGTCTTTAATATCGAAGTTAATTTAATTTTGACTCACAGTAATTGAAATCATAAAAAAAATGAGAACAGAGCTTTAAACTCCTGTTTTCAAAATGTAGCTAGCTAGTCTTTAAAAATCACATGATAATGTATCTTATACAGAAATAATATTCCAGAGATTACTTTTCTTCTTTGATTTTTAAGAATCTTAACTTATTAAAAGTATTTGATATAGTAAGAGAATACGTAATTATTTTGAAAAGTGAATGTTGTAAAACATCATCATTTTCTATAGAATGATGATGACAATGACTGCAATATGTTATTGGTACAGCATATTTTGGTTTTTATACTTCTTTCCATATGCTATCTATTAATTAGAAGACTTTTTTTATACTTAATTCTGGTTGACATTAGGATATTTGGTATTCACAACTTTGTCTAATATTTATAACAGATAGTTGCTTGTTTCAATTTTCCTACAAATACATAAATGATTAGTATTTTGAAATCTTAAATAATATGTAAATAAGTCAATGCACATATTTAGATGATGGATGGATGGATATGTATAGTGTCTATATTATATTTTTAAGTCTAGTCTATATGAATATAACCATTTGAAATTTTGTTTATTCAAGACAACTTTCTGTGAAACCAACACTTCCATAATTATAAATTTTAACATTTTTGTCCTACTCATAAATGAGTATTAGTCTAATTTGTTGTCACAAATCGGTTGTTTAAATAATAAAATATTTGTAATCATCTATATCTGAAAATTACAAGAATGGACACAGCTTCTAAATGAATTTTATTATTACATCTGTAGTAATAAGAAAAAAGAAGTTTCATAATA
Source organism: Hipposideros armiger (assembly GCF_001890085.2). Classification (NCBI taxonomy): domain Eukaryota; kingdom Metazoa; phylum Chordata; class Mammalia; order Chiroptera; family Hipposideridae; genus Hipposideros; species Hipposideros armiger. The sequence goes on from NW_017731675.1 coordinate 1,917,995, forward strand.
CTAACTAAAACAAAAGCAGGCCAAGAACTGGAGATCAACAATAATATTACACTTAGAGAATATTTACATATCATCACGTTTTGTTGCATATGTTTCTTTTATTTTTCATTGTTTATACTTCAAATGCATTCCTGACAATAGCCAATTTTTCCATAACAATTGTGGTTATATAGCTGCTCATTTTATAACATTCTAAGACAGATTTATGAGTTTATTTTTTCAAGGTGTGATATGGAAATTATGTTGCTTTAACTGCAAAAACATCTTTTAACTTGGAAGAGCTTCTTCAAATGGGTTTTCTAGGTAACAGGGAAGTTCTGCTATTTTTAAAAGTTAGAGTACACGAAAACATCAAGCTCCCTATTTGCAGTGCATGTGTGAAGACAGACACATTTACATTATGTTGTTACACGGTTGTCTGATAATCATTTCCAGACATTACATCTAACACAAGAGAACTTTAGAACATGTTGACCCTCAGGATTAACCATTATGCTAAATTGTCTGATGAGTATGGAATATTGGCTTTTATTTATCTTTTGCTAATAACACAATGAATTTTTCAGCTTAAGACAGTCACCAAAGAATCAATTTTAATTTAGGGACTAAATAAAATCCTCATTAAGCCTGACAAGTGGTAGTCTTGTGTAAACACAAAGCATTTTTACTCGGAATCAAAATGAGTTCTTTCCGAAGTCCTCCCTGTCCCTCTGTATCCTAGCAAGAATTCAGAGGTATAGGTCATATAAGAGAATGAAGTATTTCTTTAAGAAAGTAACAGAAAAATCTAGCCCTGAGCTGTAAATATTTCTGAGATGAATAAACAAGAACATAAACAGAACCTAACTGGAGTGTCTCATCCTATATTCGTAGTGCCAACATTTTGAGTGGAAAAAAGACATGTTTTTAATAGGAAATGTCTACTAATTGATAAATTATTGAATCTAGAAAGTTTCTTAGTAAAATTAACCATAATGAGGCTACTCTGAAATGGGTGTATTTTTCAGAGTAAGAATCTGTTTTGTTACATGTGTATTTACCCATGGTTAAATCACTGTAGCCCAGATCTGTTTAACTCTATTGCAGCAAAAAATGCCTAGTTTGTATTTGTTTGAATAGGGTGTTTGATTATTCTCTTTGAAGATTTAAAGTTATTTTGAATTATAGACTATTGGCATTTTTGAACAGCAGTCTGTAAGTTTAGTGTCATTATTTGGCTAAACACAATAAACATGATAATTCTTAAAAATGGTCTTACTTATGGTTTATTATTGTACTAAGCTATATAAATTAAAATTTAGATATATTTTAATATTTAAATATTTAACTCCCTACTATTTTTTTAGGTTTGACTAAAAGCTTTTCAATACCATATTTTCACTGCCTGTAAAATGAATGTTATGATAACCAGTGAATTTAATTTAAAATTGTCTAATAAAACTGTAGTTATATGTTTTAAATATTGTTTTATAACGGGAGTGAGTCTTTCCTACCAAATAATTCTAACCTGCCTTCACATTGGCAATATCCTATGGACCAGTTAGTGTTTTACTTCTAACTCAAAATCATGCTGCGTTCAATCAAATATTAAATTAGTTTATATGAGTAAACAGAATGAATTGCTTTTGATGTGTAGTTTATTTTATAGTGTACAACAGAACTTCCTCAATAAGTGTAGAATCCTAAATTGACAAAAACCTGATTTAAGTCTGCATAACAGGGAGTAAAATAAGCTTAGTATTAATGTTAATAGTGATTTAACTTTGCATAAACTTGTTTCTTCTTTTCTTTTGATTTCAGGTGCAATAACAGGACCCAGTGTGCAGTGGTGGCCGGTCCTGACGTTTTTCCAGACCCGTGTCCGGGAACCTACAAGTACCTTGAAGTGCAGTATGAGTGTGTTCCTTACAGTATGTATATTCCTATGATTTTCTCTTAAAAAGAAAAGATATTAAGCTTTATTTTGCATGCCTTAAGAAAATATTCTCTATAAAATCATAAAAATATTTACATGATTGCATGAAAAACAATTGGGTTATTTTAATGTTTTAGAATCACAAATTCTCCCCACCATTGGAAGAATTAATACATTTCGCTTACACGATCCTGCAGCTTTTAATTTTGGCCAAATGTTTCTGTACGTCAATACCTATTCTTGACGCAAGAACATGAAACATTTAGAAAAAGGTTGAAAGCGGTATGCCACTGCTACATTCCTCCAGGTCCAAGTAATAGGTAGTGTAAGTGTATTCATATATATTTATTATACAGAGTGGGTATAGAAACTGGTATAGAAGCATTTATATCTGAACTTCCTGTGGTATCAACATTTCAAGAAATAAACATGTGTTCTGCAAATAGAAGCAGACTGAGAAGAAAATACAAGGATTACATGAAGTAAAGCTCTCTTCAAAATGTATCTTTTATAGCCTCAAGAAGTGTGTTTTATATCAGATACCGATATATGCCAAAAATTTATTTTTTTTCTTCAGGAATAACGAAGTATAAACAATCAAAACTGAAATATATTCTGACTTTTCTTACCCAAGGGTAGAATCACCATCTCAAATAAAAATATACTTGAGTTATCTAGTTCATTATTCATGAGATTCCTTAGGTGAGGATCACTCAGGAAGTCTTGTATTCTCATATAAGATATTCAGCTGATCCCAGAGGTATAAAAGACCTGAGGCCATAAACAAAACCCAGGTTCCAACTTCCTGTGACTTCTCAGAACAAGCGAAGTACCTGGAGATCAGCAAGTAAACTGTGCCAAGAAGGCTTTCTAGCCTGGCCTCCGCTGTGCTTATTTAAGAGGCAGTGCATGACTCATAAGTTGTCATTCAACAAAAATAGAGAGGAATTTGGCCAGTAAGAAGGAATTTAAATTTAAAAATAATGTCGAAAGTAATCAAGACAATATTTTATTTTTGCTTTATTTACAGTGTTGGGTTAGAGAAAGTTTAGTGAAGTTTTGTAAGCTCAGTTTCTTTATTATAAAAAAGCGTAAGTGTGTTAAGTTTTATTGAAATCTCAATTGAGGTGACGCTTCTTACATTGTTATCTCAAGGACACGTCTATGAAAATTGGAAGATTGTACTAACCATTCATTAGTGATATTTTAAAGAAATAGCAATCAAAGTCCATTTGGGAACTGTGACAATTATATTTAGATTGCATAATAAGATATTTGTAAAAAATGTACATTAGCTGTTTCCAAAGGCATTTTATAAAAATATACCATAAGGTATACATAAGTTGTAAAGACAGTTCTAGGAAGCTTAAAATCATATTTTGAAATATACAGGCTAAAGTGGGAAAGTCAAATTATAGATTTTTTTCACAATTTTTAAAAATTATAGGATTTCACATCTATCTGCTCAATTTTCTGTATTTCTTCAGAATTTCTTTGTGGATAGCAAACTCCAAAATCTTCTACCAAACTTATTCCAAAAAATCATCTACTTAAGTTATTTCAAGAAGTAAGAATGTGCTCATATACTTTTACATAAAAGGATTATAATTTACCGCAGGTTTCCTTTCTCTTATAAATTTCTAGATATGGACAATCATATTCCTTAATAGCTTATATTTGCACATTTCTGATAATCCTGAATATTTACTGATTGCCTTAGAAGTGTGTTCATATTATACTAAAATATAATATTTTAATTATTTAATTATAATATGTTTTCATTAAATAATAATTATAAACTTAAGTGCAATCAATTGCTAGTTTATATGCCAGTTTATATGGTGTAGCATGATTATGTTTAAATTATCCTTAGCATGGTTCAATGAAAAGTATAATGCATAACTGGGAATTCCTTCAGTAAATTTAACTTGATTTTAAAGAAAATAATCCTAAAGAAAACATAGACCATCAAATAAAGTGTAGGGACTCAGTTAGAAAGGTAGCTTGGTTTAATGGAAAGATGACCAGAGATCAGGAAGCCTGGGATTATGGTATGGTTACTTAAAAAAAAGCCCAGGGTCCTTCAGTCCAGGTAAGCTATTAAATTTTTCTGGGTCTCAGCTTATAGACCTTCCTTGATCTTGTAGTAAGTTGTGATTTTGATCAACACTAAGCTCTTGTTCTTGTCTCCAGAATAAAATATATTTTTTCCAATGGTGAAAAAATTCACTTATTTATGATAGCTATCATTTATTGACACTACATGTCACTTACTACATGGGTTAAATTTTACATACATGTAATGTTTACATACATGCAAATGTTTACATACACTTTTCTATAATTCTCACACTATCCTCCCTGTTAGCTGTGAGTATCACCATTTTACTGAAGAAGAAAATGAGTCTCCATTGGATAAGTAAATATCTCATGTAAAATGTAGAATAACTAGAAAGTGTCAGAGCCAAGATTTGAGTCTCTCATTAATACCTGTTCTTAAAGATCCAGCTATCTTTCTCTCCATGGATTTTGTTTTCCTTTATATTTTCATGAGTTATTCAATCTTGTTGAATTTTAACTCTTAATTTTCATCAGTATTGTAATACCACATAGTGAAAGTAAGTACTTCAAGGGCCCAAAACTTTTTTTTTTCTTTTTTTTCATTCCTTTTGCTACTTACTTTGAAGGGGGTTGTATTCCTTTCTTAAAGCAGTTAAATCACTACAAACTTTTATTTTTTCCAAATATATAATGAAGCTTTATGGCATAAACTAGATTTGAGCCATTAAAATGCTACCCACTGTTTAGAATGAGGTTCTTATCTAAGTAATAAATTAAGACATTGTTTAAATTACCTGTATTATAAGAGAAAATCTTTACACTTAATATACTCGCTAAAAGATTTCTATTATTAGGAGATAAACTTCAGATTTAGGATTCATTATTGTTGTTTGAAAATGTTGTAATTGAACAGCTGAACAAACAAATAAGTAATGTTAGGTTCTATTTGTTATACAATTCAGTAATATTCATTTTTATTTTGAATTTAAAATAAAAACATCCATGTGTTTCTATGGTAATACTGAGTTTTAAGCTCTTACTTTTTAAGCTTATACTTTTTAATTAAAATTATAATAAAATGGAAATATAGGAAAAAACTAAAATATGTAGGAAAACATTGATATTAATGATATTTATGCATATAAGAGGTAATATAGACATTCAACAAAGTTCTTTACATCACACAAGAGAAATATAGTTAAACATATACACAGTAAGCTTGCTATAATTTTTGCACACATTTTTAGGAGTCATTACATAAACTACATATTTGAACAATGAGAGTTTTAGAATAACCTTACACTGAATCAAACAAAATGGCATGACTTTTTTAAACAGATGCTGATGTAAATTAGTGAGAACATCTTCTTTGAGTGTCTTGTACCTTTTTTTTTTTCCAAATCACTAACACTAATCTTTTCTAAGTGTTAACTTCTTCCCCCTGTCTGTGTTTTCTTGTTTCCGTTCACAGATACCCTGTTCGTAACCCAAATTGGGACAGATGAATCAATACTTTTCTCTGTTCCTGTCACCTTCATTGCAGTGTGACTTTTATAGCCTTAGCGTTTTCTTTTGAGTTGATTTTTCTCCCCAGGAGATGACACAAACATCCCAAAGTTTAAACCTCAGCATTTACCAATGTCACATTTTTGCTTTCCCAGCTTCCTTTTCACCCCACTCCCATCTCTCCTGGCCTGATTTAGTATCGAAATTATGGCATCTTCACATAGAACTTCCTCCATTTAGCCAGTTTACAGGAATAACTTGTGTTAGGGAGACAACAATAAAACAACTAAGCACCTACATAGAGTATTTCTGAGCAAAGAATCTCCACTTTGTATCCTGCTGACAATTTGTCTTTCTTCCAAGGCATACAATTTCACGCACATTAAACCCAAAAAGTGCCTGTCTTCTCTCATAATCTAGCCTTTATCTTCAGTTCTTTGTTTCTTCCTTTCAGAAACACAGAGCACATATTACTTAGTCTAAAGATCTTCTCTCATGGTGGATGTTCTTAAGAAACGGAGGAAAGAAGCATACGATTTTGAGAGCTACTAGAAATGAGTGTTTGATTAAACTAATCTCATGTCATACCACATACAGACTTTCTCAGCATTAGCATTAGCCATCTGAAGAATTACAGTCGTGGTTGTCTTTGTGGAAAGACATGCAGAATGAACATTATTGGAAAATTAATATTTACACGTAATTGTATAATATTTTAGTTTAGGGTGTTTTTTTAACTATGAAAAGTATTACACTTTCAGCATGTAAACCAGACAAAAGTCTTTAACTATTTCATTGTAAATAATTAAATACATTTCTGCAAATATGTTCAAATGAGTGCATATTTTAATATATGCATACTTTGGTTCCCATTCTGTAAATAGTAATTGTATATTTAAAACTGATTGTGCTGAAATTAACCCATATATTTCATTTTTAAATATCACGAAAATATCAAGATATAGTCTGATTTCAATGCCTCAGTAGTTTTCCCAGTTTTGACATGTAAAAGACATTAAATACATATGTATCGAATGATTGGAAAAAATAATAATTTTAGTCAAAATGGCTCATCCAAAAGTGTTATGTTCATTGCTAAAATGAGAAATGTAAGAAACTCTTGTCTACAAACAAGACATTAATTGAAAGGGAAGATTATGATCAAATAGAGATTATATGAGTTTTAGTTTCTCCAAATTGCTTGGTGATTATCACTGTATTCCTTAATGCTACTAGCAAGCGATATGTTTTTCATAATCTTTTGCATGCCTCCACATAATGTAACAAATATTGTTCCTTAAATATCACTCCCTCTGTAATAGGCGTGGCAGTTATTTGAATGATCTTTTTTAGGATATTTGTAACAAAAGCAGCAAAATTCTCCCTTTTTTTCTTTTCTCCTAACCAGTTTCTTTCTTCCTATGTCAAATAGTTTTTGCCTACCTCAGGGCCTTGTGCCTAACAGCTAATCCATAAAGCTTTTGCAAATAAATCAGTGATGACTTCATAGTTAATTTAAACTTTGCCCCAAATATTATATAGTAATTAAAAAAAATTGCTATCAGTTTGCAAAACAAGAAAGGTTAGGTGGACCTTATTTTCTTGGAGGTCCTCATCCTAAACTTTCTTATACCTTTGTGTAGCTGTTTCATATGTTTGTGGAAATTATTCTCAACTAGATTATATCATTTGCCTTCAAGACCTCACATTTTTGTCTTCCTTCCATCACTCAGCATCTATTGCAGACCAAGCACTATGCTGAACACTAGGGTGGAATGCCAGAAATAAAGGTTCCACCCTCAAGGAATTGGGTCCAAAGTAGCTCAAGATCCCCAAAGGTGCAGTGTTACTAGGTCAGCAAAGCAAGTGAGCATTTCATAGCAGTTTACAGAGAAAGCAGGCCCAGCCCATGGTGGCTGGTGTTTGTAGAGTGTAGAGAGCGGGTACCTTCAGGGAAGGTTTTCTGGAGATGCCCTTTCAGCTGATTCTTAAAGGATGACTAGACTTTAATGAGAAAGACAATCATTTTTTAGCAGACAGAAGAATGTAAGATCAGAAATCGGTAAATGTAAAACCAAAACAGTTTGGTCTGCATGAAATACAAAACACAAGAGTGACAGGAGATGAACCCATAGACAGACGAAGTAGAAATCACAGACTTCCTGTATTCTGTGATTCCTCTGGGACTTAGTACCTATCACAGTGAGGAGCATAGACACAGTAAACTATTTCTGAATGTAAATAACTGATGGATTATTAAAAATATATATTTGTTAGGAACTCTGTAAACAAAAACCAAGCAAACAATTTTGATTAAGTTAAAAAAAAAAACATTTTTAGGGAGAAAATACAAAGTAGCATTTACAGAAGCAAAGGGAAAAAAAAATCTTGAAAACCAGGTCCAAAGTATAAGATCAAGTGATCTAGAGCCAGAAGTAGTGACCAGTCTCTTAAGCACTCCGTGTTCGGATTACTCAGTTCCAAAGGTGTTTCTTCAAATCTAATTCCTGAAATGATCTAGGCTGCGCCATCAAGACTACATGAGATCAAGGCTTATCTGTTTCCCGGGAAGAAGCATGGGGCTGGCCAAGGGCCTGTATGTGGTTACAGAGCCTCAGATCTCTCGGTGGGCTTGAAAGCGGAGGTGGCAGCTTTGTGGTCGTGGGCCAGATTCAGCCCCAGAGGGATCCCTTAGGCCTCCCGAACACCTAAGTCAGACTTCACATAAAGTCCGGAGCAGCACTGGACCTGCCTCTTTTTTGGCAGCAATAGGCTAGAGCTGAGTGGGTGCGGCCGCTTGTAAGTAAGGTCTGTGCTTGTCTGTTTGTTGTGTTTTCCAACACTTGCTGTATTGTCCCTGGCAGACTGTAGTCATTTCAAATGTCTCTTGGCTTCTAAGATACTTAAATTTACATGTCTTGTTCTAGAGTTTGGATATAATCAATGCTAATTGATGTGAAACACTCTAAATCATTTCTATATTATTTCAATTTTCAAAAGATAGTAGTTTTTGCACCAACAATAATTCTACCAATAGAAGTTTATCAGTGCCTACCATGGGTCAGTCACTATATTAAGTTCTGGGGAAAAGTAGATTTGGGCATTATGGAGGTGGCAGTCTTTTGGGGAAGGCAAATAATAAACACATGACACAATCTATTCGTCAGTGATAACATGCAAGAGTAAAATACATATTACTATATGACAGAAAGTAAGGAGAGGGCCAGCATATATAAGGTGTGATGAAAGACTGCTCTGAAGAAAGCATATTTGAGACCTGAGGAATAAGACTGAGACAGTCAGGCAAAGAGCTTGGGCAAGAACTTTGAAAGCAGAGATAGTACTGTCAGCTCCGAAGACCTGAGGTTGGGAAGGAGTTGGCCTGTTCTAATACCTGAAGGAACGTCAGTATAACTGCAGCCCCGTTAAAGTGGGGGAGAGTGAGTTAGAGACATATGAACCAGCAATTAGTACTAATGATGCCGTTGATAATGAAACAGTAATTTCTTTCACGATTCTGAGTTTTATTAAGACTCAAACTATGTTTGCAGAATGAAATTGAAGAAACTGGCATCCCCTTTTAAGTAGAAAATACTACATGAAAATACTGTAGAAAATATTACTTGATTCTACAGTAACATAAAGGTAAACTTCAGTCAAATGGTACCAACACCTAGATGGGATTTATACCTAGTTATAGTAGATTAATAATATGTAAAATGGATGCTTAGATGATAATTGAAAGGAAACAAGATGAATTGAGAGTGTTGAAAAATTAATTGGATTGAAAAAATTAGGAAATATTTGGTTTAGGGAGTAAAATGTTATAGACATTAATAAAGTTTGAGGGATTAGCTTACCCCTGCTCATTTGCTTTATTTGAAATTGTAAGGTTAAGGAGTTGATGCACTTAAGCTTAACTCAAGAAACTTTAATTAAATGGTCAAATTGAATAGCATAAACATGTGGAATTTAAAAACACATGGGATATCATGTTTTGTTTTTAAATGCACGGCATATGGGAAGAGAAGTAGTGAAACGTGAAGGTGAGGCTTTTTCCCAAAGGGTTTGTTGCTAAACAGACCTTGTAACAAACATTCTGATACATGAGATCTAGGAGTTAATTGTCCAGGTAAAATTTTACTAAGTACATTTAAAATTAATTAAGATACTATGAAAGAGGATTGCTAATTTTCTTGTATTTCAATCATTAATCTTCTGAAACCAGAACAAAATCAGTTTGCTTAGAAAGTATTTTAAAGTTAACATAATGGTACTTCATTAAATAAGTATTTAGTAAAGGGAAACATCTACATGAATTTTATTTATTTGTTTTATTTTTGAGAAATCTTTCAAATGGTAGGTCACAATTCCTATGAATGTTGTAAAACAATTTAATTGCTTAATTTTTTTTAAAACCCTCCTGTAAAACCTAATGTCTTTTTCACAATTAAATACCTATATGTCAAATGCACTGATGGTCCCAAAGAAATCCATATACTGATCTCCAGAACCTGTGAATCTGTTACTTTAAATGGCACAGGGGCTTTGCAGATTTGATTAAATTAAGGATTTTGCGATGGGGAGATTATCCTGGATTTTCCAGGAGGACTCCTGTAGTCACAGATGTCCTTATGACATGGAGGCAAAAAAAAAAAAAATTTTTTTTCAGAAGGAGATAAGACAATAGAAGCAGAGATTGGAGAGATACACATGGGAGATGGAGGAAGGGACCACTAACCAAGGAAAGTAGGTGGCCTCTAAGAAGCTGGAAAGAGCAAGAAAATGAATTTTCCTTCAGAGCCTCTGAAATAAGCAGAACTCTGCTGACCCTTAAGACACATTTCAGCCTTCTGACAATTTGTTTTATTTGAAACCACTAAGTTTGTGGTATTTTGTAACAGAAGCAATAGAATACACATACAACCTATTATAATATAACTTTTTTTCTGAAATTATTAATATAAATTAAAAACTTCATTAATTTCTTGGACACGGAATAATAAAGATATTATTTTTGTTTTCTAAATAAAGATTATTGTATATTTATATTATTATATTTTCAAATGTAAACATAAACCTTCTCTGTCATGAACTGGCTGGATGTGGAATGTACAGTATGTTGTTATAGGCAAAAGACATTTTAATTCTCTTTATAAATATGGTAAACCCAAAATGAAAAAAGTCAAGTGAGAGTTTAGTAAAATCAGTGTTACTATGTTACACTTACCTATTATTTGCACTAAGCAGCTAAAGTAATACATGGGTAAGTAAGCAGTTGAATGTGAATGTATGAGCTAGATAAACAGGATGAATAAATATAGTGAGTTTCCATTTACATTTTCTTATGTATTTAAACATATAGGAATTTCCCACAATGACTTGTAATATTTGAATTAAATCCATATTTATGGATTCCCAAGTCTGCTCTGTATGTATTAATTCAGGTTTACCTACACTTAATGAAAACCTACTTATCTTTAAAATACTGCATAATGTCCAAATGCCCCAATGATGTAAATATGACTAGTTCCTAACTTCCAAGAGCCTATAATTTCTTCATCATTCTCTCATTTTTCAAATAATCAGATCAACATAGAATCAAAGACTGGAAAGAGAACTCCACACCATTTAGTTTTTATTAATGTATATTATAAATATATTTTCTTCTCTCTATGCTAATTGCTTTTCTCCTTCAACTATAACAGAAACCAATGCAGAAAAGAATAGTAAGTGATATGGAAAAGAAAGAAATGTCTGTTTCTAAGTATGTCTCTATGGCAAAGACATATTTCTAATTATCACTTAAGCCCTTTGTCAGGTTCAGCCACATTTTCCCTTTGCCTTTGAGAGAGTATAACATAGTGGTGAAGAGTGAGAACCTTGGAATTTCAGTTCTGAGTTTACCAGTTAGTAGCTGTATTCTAGTGAAATTGTTTTACTGCTCTGTGAATGGTCTCTTCACTTAGAAAATGGGGGTGCTAAGTAATTCACAGAGTTTCCATGAAAATTAAAATTAAATATATGTAAAAATCTTTGTACAGGTGGTCATATTAGCAACATTCCATATATCATAGCCATTCCAATTAATGTGCCTGTTGCATTATGCCCATTTTTGAAGTATTTTGACAGTGCTGTTGTGCTTAAAATCACATAATGCTGTTAACTTATCCCAAGATTTGGGGACCTCCCAGGCATCATAAAGTTATAGCATTCTATAATGCTCTTGACATTTGGTATACTTTTGCAGTCAAGATGTCTGCCTTAATTCATTTTGTATTTCAGGTCACCTTTGGATTTTGAGTTCTTTTCAGATCTAGTAACAAGGGCATCTGCTATATGATTTAGCTATTAAACCAGTTCTCTCTTATGATGTTGCCCTCTTTAACTCCAAGGTGATACTAAGATACATAAGGCAAATGTTCTGAATCCACACTCAGCACACTGTGTTTATGTGGGTTCTTTTATCACTTTAATTTCCTGATCTGAATCCCCTTTGGACTCAACCTTCTGCTGGTGATTGCATAAATCACACCCAAGCTTGCATGGAGTTTGGGCATGTGTCTTTTATTTCTATACTTCCCTACTGGTTGATGTCATCTTTTAGTACTACTTTATTTACCTCAAGCCCCATTTTTCTCCATAGATAGCAATAGATAAGGAGATACCAATGCCCTCAAATGTCTCCAGGTAGACTCTGACCTTGTCATTTATTTCACTCAACAGATATTATTTAAGCCCCTATTTTATAACTTTTCACATACTACCTCTAGATAATAGTAGTGGAATTTAACTATAAAGCAATCTAAACCCATCTTTTAATTTTTCATAAGTAAAGAACCTGATAATCAGAATAAATGAAATAGTCAATGATTATAGTTAATACTCATTGACTCTTAATTGCTGGTTAAGTTGTCTTTCCATCATGCTATTCTGTTTCTTTAAATTTCACATTAGTTTTTCTATAGTCTAGAGATGGAAGAAATGCTCCCCCCAAAAATAAAAGATTAAACTGTATTCTCTTTAACTGTTTTTGGTATTCTAACCCTGTTCTTCACTTTAATTCAAATTCTTCCAGAAAACTTTCAGAAATCAAAATGGTGCTTATGTGACTGCTTGATTATTTGGTCTTTGTTTGCCTTCAATATGGCCTATAATTAACACAGTTTATGATGCATATTGAGATATCAAAAAAACTAACTTTTCAATATTTTGAAAGAACAGTCTTTTTGTGCATATGGCTGGATTTCAAGCCTCATGGCCTTTCTCATAAATTGAATTCAAAATTGCCTGGAGAAAGACAGTAAGTGAACCTTTTTAGAGAAGTTGGGGGGGGTGTGCATGTGCAATTTCCTATTATGATCACTACACACTAAATTGAAACACAGTAACCATTTGTTTTTGGAAGCCTTCAAATATGCATTCAAATTTCTGTGGCTTTTTTTTTTGGGGGGGGGTCTCAGGTTTCAGAGCAGTTTAAAATAAGTACAGTACTCAATAACATTGACTCTTCATAGAGGCCAAAACTGTCTGCAGTTAAAAAAAACAACAACGTATGCAATTATGGAGAGAAGAATGAACCTCTCCCAAAACACAGAACATAGCATTTGGTGTACTATGATTTAACTTGACTTGCTCTCCCCCTATTCTCCTTATCTCTTAGAGAACTCATCCATGTTAAGTTCATCAACTTAACAGGAAAGGCTCAGAAGGAAGATCATATTCAAATTTGTTGGAAACAAAATGCATTTATTTCTACAACAAAGGTTCCTTTTCTCTCTCTCTCTCTCTCTCTCTCTCTCTCTCTCTCGATTCATTCTGATTGCTCAATACTAATAGAACTGGTAGCCAGCTACATGTGTATATCAGAGTCTAACACATACTGTTTTTATGGCAGCATTTTGGTCTTATGATCTGTTACTTGCCAAGAGCTTTTCATTCAAACTTACCAAGCTTAACTTCAAGAAAAATACCTGCCTAGTAAAAGAATATTATCGAGGATATTATCATGGCAAAACTCTAAGAATTCCTCATTTCACTCAGTCATGAATTTGCTAATGCTCTTATTAAATGGATTCAAATACCACACTCGGATCTGTTAAATTGTGAATGACTGTCCTGCAACAGATGGCATATACTACTCTTTTTAAGAATAAGTGATAAGTATACAGTGAGAAACATGTCCTATTCTGTGTATCTAGGACTCCACAATCCTTGTCATTTCTCAACATTGCCTATGTTTGTGATTTACACAGATTCTAATACAAAATTCAAGAGTTTATGATGAGTTATATTACTTGATTGAACCCTCCCAGCTGCTGTTCCTTGGGGGTATCAGATACTATTTTCTAAAATATTGAAATACCTTATCTATCCTCAGGCAGTAGCTTGAACACCAGTGGGAGCCATTTTCTACAAATCCCACTATCATTGGTTCTAAAAGTGTTGAAGATCGAGAGCTGATAGAGATCAACCTATAAAGACCATTTTATTTTACCTAAATAATAGAAAACCAGGACTTTTTTTTAGTTCTTTGGTGAACAACAAGGATGAAGAGTCTCATCATTTATTAGAAATATCCCAGTGAATCTAATGCTTTTGAAATATGATTTGTTTATTCTTCAATGTAAGCACTTCAAAGCTATTTTAACTATTCAATAAGTAATATATGTTGCAGAATTGAAATAGTTTCAAGAACACAATTAGTGATTGGTAAAAGTTTGTTATTACTATTTTAATGTCTTTCATACAATTTGGAAAGAGTATTTAGGAATTTCCAGTGAAGATGACAGAGTAGGTAAATGTTGTGCTTCCCTTCTCTCATGACCACATCAAAATTACAAGTAAACTACAGAACAGCCATCACTGAGATTGCCTAAAATCTATCAGAACTGAAGCTTTACAGCTAAAGACATATAGAAGAAGCCACTTCAAGACTGGTAGGTGTGACAGAGATGCAAAATGGGCTGGTCCCACACCTGCATGAGCCAGTTGAGAATTGGAAGGGATATCTCAGCTGCAGAGGACCCCCTGTGAGGAGCAAGAGGTTCCAGCCCCCACCAGGCTCCCCCGCCCAGGGTTCAGGTGCCAGGGAGAGAAGTCCTCATAGCTTCTGGCTGTGAAAACCAGTGGGGATTGTGACTGAGTGAGACTGAAGGTGTCTGGGCCAGCAGCTTGAAAGGCACTGGGTACATAGGGGGAGGTCCTGAGTTGTCTGGCTTCAGGGTAATGGCTGGAAGGGTAGTTTTCCCCTGGACGAAGGAGGTGGCAGAAGCCATTGTTTCTTTTTTTTAGAGCCTTTCCCCCTCCCAGCATAGATGCAGGCAGCTGCCATATCTGAGTCTCCATCAACCCAGCTTACACCGTTAGTTTGTGTGCCCTAGTGATTACTTGAGACCTCACCCCACCAAACTTTGTGGTACACTCAAACCACTTGCAGTGGCTTTTCTGTACATACGGCCTGTTTTGGCCATCCTGCGGATGTTCCTAAAACCTCTCAAAGGTTCATAAAATTCAAGCAAGCAGAACCTGGCTTGGGCATGTCCTATACTTCTTTCTGAGCAGCCCTAAGTCTGGCATTAGTGCCAGCTGGCCTTGTTTCACAGCTTGACCCCTAAGGCACTTCCAAACCCAGTGTTGGTGGAAACCACCTGTTCACTGCTTTGTGGCTTATGCCAGGTAGCCCTGGGCAGGGCACAGGCTGTGGATGAACTTGGTCTGCAGTGGGGCCCCACCCCAGGACTAACATTCCTGGTGGCCAGCTTTGGACAGAGCCAGAGCATCACCTCTATGTGCCTCTAAGGATGACATACCCATAAGGCAGACTGGATAGGCACCAGAGCCCTGCTAAAGTAAACCCTGTTATGTAGGGTCAGCCCTTACACAACAGGTTCTCCACAGTAGTTACAGTCATTCCTCACAACCAATCAGCCTAAGGGTCGATCCCTTCCATTGATGGACAAACATCAACCAAGGCTCAACTATAACAAAAGGTACACACAAGGGACACACCTGGAGCACCCGGGTCAAGTGAGACTGTACCACTGGGCCCTGCAGGACACTTATTATATAAGACCACTCTACTAAGACCAGGAATCACAGAAGCCCTACCTAATACATAGAAACCAACATAGGGAGGCAGCCAAAATGGAAGACAAAGAAACATCCCAAACGAGTGAGCAGAACAAAGCTCTAGAAAAAGAAGTAAACAAAATAGAGACATGCAGTCAATCAGATACAGAGTTCAAAACACTGATTATAATGATGCTAAATGATCTCTGGGAAACTTTGAGTAAAGAGACAGGAAAAATGAGAGAGAAAACATAAAAAGAGCTAGTCAGAAATAAAGATCACAAAAACTGAAACGAAGAATACATTAGAGCAGCGGCTCTCAACCTGTGGGTCATGACCCCTTTGGGGGTTGAACGACCCTTTCACAGGGGTCGCCGGGTACTCGTATGTGGGCATATCTGCATGTGAGCCTGGAGACGGATAGAGGAGCGGTGTCTCGGTTCCTAAGACCATCGAAAATGTGTGTTTTCCCATGTGAAAGGTTGAGAACCACAGCATTAGAGGGAATCAACAGTAGGTTAGATGAAGCAGAGGATCAAATCAATGTTTTAGAAGTAAGGTAGCAGAAAACACCCAATTGGAACAGCAAACAGAAAAAAGAATAAAAAAAAAAAGACAGGTTAAAGGGCCTCTGGAACAACATCAAACATACCAACATTCACACCATAGTGGTACCAGAAGAAGAGAGAGCACAAGGAATTGAAAACCTATTTGAAGAAATAATGACTGAAGGAAATAGACATACAAGCCCAGGAAGTGCAAAATCCCAAACAAGATGAACCCAAAGAGACCCACACCTAGACACATCATAATTAAAATGCCAAAGTTTAAAGGCAAAGAAAGAATCTTTAAAGCTTTAAGAGAAAAGCAAGTTATTTAACCACATGGATACTCTCATAAGAATGTCAGCTGATTTTTCAATAGAAACTTTGTAGGCCAGAAGGAATTGGCGGGAAATATTCAAAGTGCTGAAAAACAAGGACCTACAACCATGATTACTCTACCCAGCAAAGCCATCACAGAATTGAAGGAGTGATAAAGAACTTCCCAGGCAAGAAAGAAGCTAAAGGAATTCATCACCACCAAACCAGTATTATAAGGGGTTCTAGAAGGACTTCTGTAAGATAAAAAAGAAAAAATATATATATCAAAATATGAATGAGAAAATGGCAATAACTACATATCTATCAACAATTACTTTCAACATAAATGGATTAAATTCTCCAATCAAAAGATAGGCGGCTGAATATATTTAAAAAGCAAGATCCTTACATATGATACCTATATGAGACTCACTTCAGACTGAAAGACACACAGACTGAAAGTAAAGGGAAAGCAAGTTATTTTATAAAAACTGAAACAAACAAACATACAACAAAAAGCTGGGGTAGCAATACTTATACCAGACAAAATAGACTTTAAAACAAAGGCTAGAACAAGAGACAAAGAAGGACTCAGTAATCACACTTCTTGGTATTTATCCAAAGAAACCCAAACCACTAACTACTTCGAGGGATGTGTGCATCTGTATGTTCATTGCAGCTTTGTTTACAGTGGCCAAGATGTGGAGGCAGCCTGGGTGTCCGTTGATAGATGAATGGATAAAGAGGAGGTGGTACATATATACAATGGGATATTGCTCAGCCATGGAAAGGAATGGGTTCTTGCCTTCTGCGGCTGCATGGATGGACCTGGAGACTACTTTTCTGAGGGCACTATGTCAGAGAGCAACAGATGCAATGTGATTTTAGCTTGTATGTGGAATCTAAAGAACAAAATAAACAAACAAAACAGAAAGTCATAGATACAGATAACATTTTGATGGTTGCCAGATGGCAGAGGGTTTGGGAGGGATGGGTGAAAAGGGGATTAAGAAGTACAAATTGGTTGTTACAAAGTAGCCCTGGGGAGATAGGGTATACCATAAAGAATATAGTCAATAATATTATAATAACTATTTATAGTCAGGTGGATATTAGACTCATCAGGGGGATCACTTCTTAAATTATATAAATGTCTAAACATTATGCTGTATACCTGAAATGAATATAAAATGATATTGAATGTCAAAAAGAAAAATAGACTCATAGAAACCGATAAACTGTACTGATGGTTTTCAGAGGGGAGGAAGGTGGGAGGAATGGGTGACAAAGGTAAAGGGGAATAGGAGGTACAAACTCAAGTTATAAAGTGAATAAGCCGTAGGGATGTAGTGTACAGCACAGGGAATATAATCACAGTGATAGGTGGTTATACTGCTTAGTGTGTTGATCACATTGTAAAGTATATAAATGTCAAATCACTATATTGCACACCTGAAACAATATACTGTTGTTTTCCAACTACACTTTAATAGAAAGAAAAAAGAGTGTTAAGCTTATTGTTATAAACACTAAATCATAAAATGCCGAGTACCAAGGTATAAATAATAGTGTGCACTACTGATATAAGCTCTTGAGATTTTCTGGGTGTGTTTTAAGTGTTAAAATTCTGACGCTGACTAGTATTCCTCTATCTTTGATACCTTTTAGCAGATTATAGACTTTTAAAGAAACTCAGATCTAATTTTACAGTAGTGATGGTTGCTAGGTAATGATTTGATGCAAATTAATCATTAAACATTTAGAAGCTCATTCTCTGATTGGAGTGGAAACTGGAGTGACTTAGAAGCTGATGTCCCAGGAAACAACTGATTGAGAAAGAAGATCGTGGAGTGTTTGATAAAAATAGACTGTAACTCCTCTACTTGATCTTCTTCCTGTTTGTCAAAATCAGAAAAGAAAGGGGAGAAATTGCTAGAGAAAAATGAGAGCTTTTTCCCCATAGTAGATACTATTTTTCTGAAACATTGCAAGTGCTTATGCTGTGCTAAGTACTTTGTATAGAGTGTAATTTTGCTCTCACAGCAGTCTGTTTACTTCGGTAGTATAGCTCCCATTTTAAAAATAAGGAACACAAAATATAAATTAGGTTTCTAGATTGTCCAATTTCCCATTCTTAGTTCGGTGAGTGGGGAAGGGAAGTAGGAATTTGAATACAAGTCTCTTTATCTCCTGTGATTTTTCTCTTTTCATTATGCTAAGGAAAGCAGATGAAAATATCTATTTGTCTGGGAATTGACAAGACTAACCAGCTATGTTTTGCCAGATATTTTACAGCCCTCTAGCCTTTGCCTATAAAGTGGAGTCCTGTGTGCTGAAGTTAGCTTGACTTCAAAAGAATTTTTATCAGGAGGTAGAGGCTATTGTTAGGAGCCTAGTGTTGGAACAAGGAGCAAGAAAAACTACAGTTGGTGAAGGAGCGATCACTATCACTTATTCGGCAGCTCTTGCTCTGAACTGAATATTATTTATAAAGTTGTGTCGCTCTTAATACCTGTGGAGCTTTTGCATTTTTTTCGTACAGATACTATATCAAATTACCACACATGGAGGCTTAAAACAACACAAGCTTATACTATTACAGTTCCAGAGGCCCAAAGTCTAAAGTTAGGGTGTCAGCCAGGGGTGTATTCCTTTTGGAGGCTTCACAGGAGATTCTGTGTCTTTGTCTTTTCCATTTTCCTACAGCCATCTGTATTCTATGGTTCCTGGCCCCTTCCTCCGTCTTCACATCACATCATTGCAGCCTTTGCTTTTGTCCTCACGTAGCCTCTCTGACAGTGACTCTCACGTGCCTCCCTTTCATAAGGACCCTTGGGATTAAACTGGGCCCACCTGGGTGATTTTAGATTATCTTCTCATCTCAAAATCTTTAATCACATCTGTAAAAGTTTATTTTTCCATAAAAGGTAAAACCTTCACAGGTTCTGAGAAGAGCATAGACAATTGGGAAAGCATTATTCAGCCCACCATAGATTTGGTGTAATTAAGTAAAATTTGTATTTTACAAAGCATAAAATCTGTTGTTGTACACATGTAAAGCTCTGTTTCTCAAAGAGCAAGTATACCTGATTATCAAGCGTCAATGATTATAGTATACAGTAATACCTTAGTTTGCGAGCATAATTCGTTCTGGAAACAAACTACTTGTATTACAAGACATTGCTCATTTACCACGTTAAAATGTATTAGCAATGTTTGCTCATCTTGTAGAACACTCGCAAAATATGTTACTCGCAATCCAAGGTTTTACTGTATTCATAAATATCTAGGAGAAAACAGGCAGTCCATGGCTGATTTCAGACTGATGGATTATATTGAAACCCAGCCACTTACTTTTTTCTTCTACAGTAAATTGTCTTTTTTTTCTGGTTACATAAAATTAGAATAAATAATCAAATAATAAAAATACTACAAAAAGATGTATGAAAATAAAAATTTACTTCGAGTTTCTACCATTCTTTTAATGATCACTCTTAGGCAGTGTTATGCATACATACACACGTATGATCTTACAAGCATAGGATTTATACACATATACATACACGCATGTTTAGTGTATGTTCTTCACAGTTCTCTCTGTACTCAGGTGTTCTTTGGAGCCCTTTACATGAATACACATTTATATATGTGCATGTTTATTTGTGTGTGTGTGTGTCTACAAAAACAAGATCATATACTCATACACACATCTTGCTTTTCTAACTATACTCATGATATCTTACGAATTTCACTTTACCAATTCAACTGGTATAACTTTATTTGATTCTTTTCAAGGTATTTATAATAATTGATGGGTTGATGTAGACAGTGTATTCCGTCATTCCCCTATGGATAGAATTTTTGTTGTTGTTGTTTTGCTTCATATGTGATAAGGTGAATGGTGTTTAAATTATCCTTGGTAAGATTATCTCAGTTGACCTACGAAAAATCATTTGCTTCATCTTAATTTTCAGACGGCAGTGAGGCACTTGCCACTTGATATAAGAGAATCTGTCTGCTGACTGGAGTTAATGGTATAAGCTGTAGAGTAAAATAAGAAATTTAGCAAAGTAAAATGATAATAGTAATATGAGATTACTATTGAGCCTGTGTTCTTTAATTCTTCACCAAAGTGACTGACCCAACACCACTGACAATTCTTAGCCTTTGCTAACATTTGAGGCATGTGTTTTATGTATTTGTACAGTCACTTGATTTGGAAAGTTTTTAATAAATAGACTTAGGAAGTATCTCATAGTGTCTGTCACAGGCCAGGCAGCTCACTAAATCGACGTAACTTTCTTTGAACCTCTCAGAATAGGAGGAACTATTACACATATGAATTAATTTCTGTAGTAGCAGCCAGCTTTTTTGTTTGTTTGTTTGTTTTAGTTTTTTTTTACTTTAATGATATACTTTAAGCATTTAGTAGTTACCTCCTTGTAGTCTGTCTTTTTCCTCTACCAACTTACTGATATTTTATAAAAACTCATCTGAAAATTTTCTGTTAAGTCCAACTTTATTGTCACAGAATTCATTCTTCAATACCTCTGCAGTAGTTGGGACCGTGTACCTTCTCCTTTACTAAGCTCTACCTCTGCTTTAATGTGAAAATATTACTTCTACATCTATATCTTTTTCATTGCATCTCTCAGTTTTCTTTCCCATTTCGTTTTGGCAATCCTTTCCTACCCACTTCCCTGCACCTCCTTTTGTTCTCCTTTTTTTCTCAAACCCCATGTAAAGAACTATACAATCAAGGTACTGGTTGTTCAGGTTCATTTGCCTTCTATCTAATCATTAGTCATTCAATCTCTCTCCCTCTCCCTCTCTTTCTCATTGACAGTGTCAACACTTCTTTAAATTTTGAAAGAACACTTATGCAGTTCAATCTCGTATTACTATTATCATTTGACTTTGTTAAATATTTTATTCTTTGAAGAATTCAATGATCCTAATCTTTCAAAAGCATGTAGTAGGTAGCTTAAGTGTGGTGTTCTTGATTAGTCATGTTCTTGATTAGTTCTTGACTAGTCATATGGAAAAATGTGAGTTCCTGTCTTGAAAAGTATGTGCTCTACTCCTTTTGCTCCTTTGTGTTCTTCATGTCCCCAAACTACTGTATAATTTCATCTTTTATAATGCTGTCCTGTGTGAAAGGAATTAAAAGTCAGGGAAAGATGCCAAAATCCATGAAGAAAAGTACTTAAAGGTAAGGACAGCTTTTGTGGGGTTTTTTTTGTTTTTGTTTTGTTTTTGTTTTTTCATTCTTAGCTTTATAAGGCTTCATGATATCCACTTTTGAGAAAAGAAAAAGCAGTAATTGGAATAATAATAGAAAATGTATCCTTCTTTGTTTTTTGCTATTCTGCTATCGGGCTTTAACTCATTATTACAGCTGTTTATTTAGTTTCCTACATTAAATAACCAGATTAACCTTTAAACTATCATGTCAACTTTTCTAAAGCTTCAAAGGAAATTAATAACTTTAGCTCCAACCAAAATTTATTCTATCTTTTAATGTGTCTTTTGGACAAGCCAAAGATATAACATACCAGAATTCTAACTGGCATGCCGAAAGCTTATAATGTTAGATCCTTAAAATCAGTATTATTAAATCATCAAGAAGTTTCAAAGTGGTAGAATAAAGATTATGTTAAGTCTGGGATTAAGCTGTCACATCAGAGTAATTTGATTTTAAGTCTGGCTCCACCACTTCCATTAGTAATCATATCCTTGACAGAAACAAAGTTCATCCAACATGAGTTCTCATTGCAGATGAGGTATTGATGTTTTTGTGTTACTGTGGTCAGTCAATAAGGTTAAAAGGATAAAGTTTATTTAGTTTTCAACATTGCCTTCTTGAAGTCAAATGTCTATTTAATTAGATTTTCCAATATTTGGCAAGGAAGGACTGATAGTGTCAGCTTTCGTCAGCTTGATATTAAATAACATCTTGTGAAATTTGGTAAAGACTATCTACAGTAATATGAAACAGATACACTGTAACTCTACTGAAGAGATCATTGGGAAGTCTAAATTCCTTGTCAAGATAGTCATTAATTTCTAAGAGTCCCCTAATGCTAAAAGATTGAGCCGTTTCTGTAGGTCCCAAATATGATACTCATTTTCCAGCTGGCTAATGGTAATCTGTAGTATTCTACTTCTTCAAATATTTAACAAAAAATATATACCTGATATAATTTTCAAAGTTACTTTTGAACCAAGCAGGTGATCATTAGTTCAAAGAATGTACATTCTTTGTACATTTTATTTATAATACAGGCACCCATCATATAATCATCACATTTTTGTTCCCCACCCTATTGAAAAATTTAGAATTGTTCTTTTAATATGCTGACTACATGTATAAAGAAATTAATAGGGCCGGCCGAGTGGCTCAGTTGGTTAAGAGCTCGCTCAAGAGTTTGAGCTCTGAGCAACAGCAGTTCAATACCTGGCCTGAGCTGAGCTGCTACTGAACTGCCAAAAGGTGGCAGGATGGCTCAGCTAAAAAAAAAAAAAAGAGGGCCGGTCGAGTGGCTCAGTTGGTTAAGAGCTCGCTCAAGAGTTTGAGCTCTGAGCAACAGTGGTTTGATGCCCAGCCCGAGCTGAGCTGCCGCTGAGCTGCCAAAAGGTGGCAGGATGGCTCAGCTAAAAAAATTAAAAATAATAATAATAATTAAAATAAATAAATAAAAAGAAAAGAAATTAATAGAAATTTGATTTATGAAAAACATGGCCACATTTCAGGTATGAACTTTTTATGTACTCAATAACTGTGTTTGCTTGTTTGTTTGTTTGTTTGTTTTGAGTTTGCTCAAAAATTTAAAAATTTACTCAATAGTTAAATCTTTTATGCAGTTAATATAATTAGCATGTTAAGTACTCAGAATGGAACAATGAATAAGAGTCAATAAGATCATATTCTTGACCTTATGGTATTTTCTTTCTAGTATACAAAGTAGTCATTAAATGCAAACAGACATTAACTGTGTTTATGATAAATAACTATTAAAAAGGAAACATCTAACAAAACATTAGTTGGGTGGTAAATTTTTTAGGATAGAATTTTTTTTTTTTTTTAGATTTTTTATTGGGGGGTTAGGGGAGGGGAACAGCATTGGGGAATCAGGGAAGGAGAACAGACAAGTTGCTGTCCTTTGGTTCTTCAGTCTAGTTGTGGAGGACAGTGCTTCATTGGCCCATGTTGGTATTATCATTGCGTTCTTCCCAGGTGAGACAGTCACTCACCGGCCATTGGACAGCCGATCACGGAGGCTCACGGCAGCTCATGAAAGCTCATGCTCAGTGCCAGCCAGTCGCACTGCAGCCTATGCTGTCGCCAGCGACTCATGGCAGCCCAGCTCCAGGTTGGGCTGTTGTTCACGATCTTAGCTGTAGAGGGTGCAGTGTCATTGGCCCTCATGTGGGATCCGAACGGGGCCCTGCTGCTCAGAGCTGGCATCCCAAGCCAACTCCTAACCAACATGCCACTCGGGTGGCCCTAGGATAGGAATTTTTGAACAAATTTATCATTCTTGAATCTATATCTGAACTTCAATCCACAAAGCCAGAGGAGATATTCTGTTTCAGATAGTAGTATGATTCCTAGGACAGGACTTTGACTATCTAGGACAGCAGTTCTCAACCTGTGGTTCGTGACCCCTTTGGGGGTCGAATGATCCTTTCACAGGGGTCGCCTAAGACCATCGGAAAACAAAAAAAAAATATTTACATTACGATTCATAACATTAGCAAAATTACAGTTATAGAGTAGCAACGAAAATAATTTTATGGTTGGGGGTCACCACAACATGAGGAACTGTATTAAGGGGTCGTGGCATTAGGAAGGTTGAGAACCGCTGATCTAGGAGCTGACAGTTATCTGCACGTGATACCTAATCTTCATGTTAATTTTCCTACCTTAAGAAAATGGTAGATTAAATGTCATTTTAATTGTCTACTATTTAAGATCAAAGTACAAGTAATGGTGGTGAAGTGAATTAACATAGACCTCAATAACACTTTAAATCAAACATATTTGATATTATTTGAAAACAGATAAAAATAGGTGGGAACATCGAAAAGTTCAGTGAAACATCAGAGGGTTCCCTGTAAGAAGTATAAATAGTAAAGGTTTTTCCAAGGAAACACTATTGCCTGAATTTATGTTCATTTCTGAATTCTCCAGGAGCTGGCCTAATTGTAGCATTCTTTTGTTGTGCTTTGGGCACTTTGCTGTGTCTTTGAACTTGAGCCAGTGCCCTCTCTGCAAACCCACAAAGTAGGTATATAGCTTCTGCTCCAATTCTTCTTCAGAAGGCCTGTGCTCTTAGCTTGCAACCTCATCTATTAATCTGAAGTTTACCTATTTTATTTACCGCTCAATCACAAAGAAATGTCTGCCACATGAAGACCAGGTGAGCTCATTAGACTACAGCAGATTATTTTGATCTATACCATTATCTCTCAGGTATGAGGTAATATTTAGAATGAGTAAATACTTTTCAGGGGGCTTCCCACCATTAAAAATTAGAACCCACAGAAGAGAACCTTATTCATCTTAGTTTTCTGTTTAGTTTCTGACTCTTTCTTTGAGACCATCAGTAGAAAAACTTACTTGGCACTATGATGTTATGCAGTATTAAAGCTTATGTACTTCATGATTCATTAAAAAAAAAAAATTTAACCTCCAGTGCTGTATGCTGGCATAGGGTGAAAAGCTGAGGCAAAAAAAAAAGGGAGGGAAAAAACAACAACAAAAAAAAAAGTTGGTTGCTGACCTTACAGAATAGAAAATAATTCTTGGGAGATTCCTATTTAAGTTCTTATGACACTCATTCATGTTTGTGATATTCTCAAATACTTATTTTTTTTAAATTCTAATTATACATTCAATAAAGTATTTACAGAATTTTAGTAGTATGTGAGTTTATCTTAAGAAAAATGTGTGATTAAGTATTATAGAGAATCATTTCGATGTGTGATTCTCCATCAAGTCATTGTGTATTACAATTTTTTATTCCAACCCATGCTTATAAACTGAGATAATTGCATATTACGTAGACTTCCAGAAAATCCACTTTAAAATTATATCATATGTAAATGGCAGACTGTTCTTACTCGATGGGTGTCATTATTTAATCCAGTTAAAATTACTTTATTTTTAACTCTGGCACTTTGACTTAAATTAGTTTATCTTGCGCTTCAGCATCTCACTTAAACCATTAGTGTGCTGCTTCTCTGGGGACTCCCATTTATATTTCCCTATTCAGAGTGTAATCCTGTCAGACATGTTGTAATAATACGTTATACTTGGTAGCATCTTTCATCTGAAGAAGCCTTGAGCACTTTCAAACATGACCATGTTAATGTACATAACGTCGCTAAGATGCAGACACGAGCTAAGGATTCCTTCAGGTTTACAAATGGAAACATTTGTAGGAAGGCCCAGTTCTCCAGCAGTGATTTTAAGAGTGCACGCTAGTATGAGGTAATGATCATTTTTAAAATGATGGAACAACAGGAAGAGGAGTAAGCTGAATATCAAATGTACTCCAAAGGAATGTAAGAAGTTCGTTGAAAGGCTTAAAGCAGGATTTTGGATTAAAAAATATATATATATTACTCTTTGTAAAATGGGAAACGGGGGATTTAAGAGAATAAACACAGAAAACCTATTATGATTTTTACATTGTCTATTGCAACATTGTATATTGATTGTTTTTGCTCTTATCTCTATATGCTCAGTGGTTCCTAAACCCATAACACTTGTAGAAATCCACACAATTATATAGAAATAAGTAATGTTGAATATATGGTGATTCAGAATAAAATATGCTATTTCATTCAGTCAGAAATAAATTTCTTAACTTGGAAGATAGCATTGTGGAAAAAATGCTTACAGAAAGTTACACCCTGATAGTAAAGTTCAGATCTGTGCTCAGATAAGAATATATATGTCATGTTGGCTAGATAAGGTATTGTAGGAGTTCTGTAAAGAAGCCCATTATTTGAGAAAATGACCAACAAGGAAGAAAGGGGCTGATATGAGGCAATCCATGAAAATGGATACAAATAAATTCACAAATATTCTGTCATTTATTTCACAAACACTATAGAAGGGTATAAAGAGGATAAAGATGCTAGTAAGACATTGTTTCTGTATTGAGAATACTCATAGCCTATTGGAAGAAATAAATAAATACATTAAAAAAATCCTCTTAATTGTATGTATTGTCCCATATGTACTGCAAAATGGGACTATGAAAGAAAAAATGTGATTCAACTGCAGAAACCCACATAGATTTTACATTAGACAATAGCGGAAAATAAAAAAAAAAACAAAAACAAGTTTTGATTGGAGAAAGGAAATATCTGCCTTTAAATGGTAGTTTAAAAGAAGACAAAATTTTTACTAGAGTAGTTCCAGAGAATACTATAGCTGTTGCATTCAGGGTGCCTTAGATTCAGCAAAGAATAGATGAGTAAATGAATTAGTAGATGAATGCCTCAGTCTAGATGGGGAGCAATTCCAACTGAATGAAGGTGCTGATGATGGTGACTGAAAGAAATGAGATTGGGGTTAGGTGGTGAAGAAAATTTGACAGACGTTATCAAATACTCGAATGCGGCAAAAAGCCATTGAGTCATAATGATTGTGTAAGCACTGATACCATTATTTACAACAGGAAACCCAAGAAATGTTGTTTTATCAATTTCAGCGATGTGGTCTTCGAAGTAAGTCTTAAACATATTAAGTTTGAGGTACTAGTGAAATATACAGTGATCAGCAGTGGTGATAGCCTGGGGGTTAGAAAAGAGGTTGAGGTAAGAAAGAAAAATACTGGCTGTGAAGTATTTGAGGCATTTATCAGAAGCCTATTTTAATAATCAAAACATGTTGAGCAAATACTACTTAAACCCAACATCATGTAGCTAGTAAGTAGAGACCTGAGATGGAAACCCCTTCGGAGTTCTTACACCACTCCACTATGCTGCCACTCAGAAAGGAAGTAAACACTTGAGAAGTATTTCTATAGAGGTACTATTAAAATTTTGGGAATGGTGGTTATATCTGAAAATAAGTAAAGAAAAGGTATAGAACAAAAACTTGGTGAAGTTGGGAGGGCTGGAGAAGGAAAACAAGCTACAGGTGTATGTAGGGGCGTGTCAAAGTTAAATTCAGCTAATCCAAAATCTAGGAGAGAACCTGACATCACAATAACTTGCAGAAGAAGGTTTAAAGAAAATGGAACACACTCACTCATGGAATTTTGTCGACTGGCGTTTCTCAAAGTCTGTTCTATGGAACATCAGCCACACAATATATTTGATGGGGGGGAAAGATTCTATTGTCAGCAAGTTTGTGAGATACAAAATAATAACGGCATTGCTGCCTTCTCCCTTATTTTCTTGAATCACAATATACATAAGCACATTAAAGGGACAGAGAGCTAAAGGAGGATAGTAATTTCATGATAGCTTAGGCATTTACTTTTTATTTTTTTAACCTAGAAAATACAGTTTTGAACATTTTTTTAAAAAACAGAATCGTGTTTAGGGATAGGATGAAGAAAGGCACTTGAGTTAGAGTTATTAGGACGTGAGGAATGTTAAACGGAGTGGTTCAGGGATTAAAAAAAAGTTTAAATCTAGGCATGAGGATTGAGTTAAAAAATGAGGAAAGGTCATGAAACAGACAGAGAACTATGGAATTGTAGAATAAGAATAAAACTCTAAGGCCACTGGTTTGGTGACTGGTTAGAATTACCTTGGAGTCAGGTTGCCTGTGGGTCCAACCACAGATTCACTACAGGGGATCTGGGATGCTCAAAGGGTGATAGCAATACCAGGCCCTGAATTATTTCTTTCTGCTTATATTCTGGTTTGGTTTTGTTTTTTCATGGTTTCTAAACTCTCACTCTTTCCTTGTTTCAATCTTTGGACTATTTCTTCTTGATGATGTTAGGCTCAAAATATGTTGCTCAGAACTGAAAACAATACTTCAGTTGTCTTTTCCTGAGTACTGTGTGTTTTATCTCTTTTGACATGATCAGAGGGCTTGTTCTCTTTGAATTTTGGTCAGTTTTATTCAACTTAGATGAAATTTTATAATTCTTTTAGTAACCATATAACTTTTGTACATGAATGAAACAACTTTTTGAGGTTATTTTATAACTTCACTTTAGAATTTGCATTTATATTTCATTACTTCTAGCCCTTGATTTCTGCCCGACCTTTAAAGACTTTTTCATATATTTATTCTGACTTCTATTTCATTTGAGTCCCTAGCTTTGCGTGAATTGTAGATTTTACTCTCATGCCTTTGTGTTCTCCAACTGAATATTAGTGTTAAAGTGATCAGTATACAGACTGAGGTTTGCTAAAAGCCACTAGAAATCATTATCCAACCTTAATTTACCTGGGAATCTCTTTGGGTCCAGTTATGAGTTGTGTCTACTCATTGGGTACAGCTTTGAGTCCTCTGAAATGAATCATCAGTATCGTTTTTATTTCTACATTCTGTCCATTTGTATATGAGGATAAACTTCGTCAAAACCATTTGGAGCCCAGCAAAATCTTTATTCCTGCATTTCTAGATTATCTGTGTATAAAGACAGTGGTATTAATTTAATACAATTTGAAAGTGATTCCATTTTCATTTTTAGGTACTTAGGAGCCGTCTCTTCATTGTAGAATCTTGTCTGTGCCCTAAGCCAGTATCATAAATGTGTTCCTCTAAATATATATTCCCTCCCTTTTTACAAAAGGCATTTATCCTCTTATTACCACACAAATTTCTCTTGTGTTCTATTATTTTCTGAAGTC
Organism: Hipposideros armiger; assembly: GCF_001890085.2. Taxonomy (NCBI): domain Eukaryota; kingdom Metazoa; phylum Chordata; class Mammalia; order Chiroptera; family Hipposideridae; genus Hipposideros; species Hipposideros armiger. Next base: position 1,947,245 of record NW_017731675.1, read on the forward strand.
GTTTTATCATAGTAGCTTTGGATTCTTGAGTAATTTCCTCAAATTCGTCATACCTCAGTTTCCACATCAGTAGCATGGGGATAATTGTGGAAATTAAATAAATTTATATACTTAGAATATATCTTACACAAACTAAATGCTCAAGAAATCTTGTTATTTTGCCCTTACCCTCATCTTGACTAAGAAACATGATCCATTTGCAACTCTAGTGTGAAAGTACTTTTGGGAACTGTAAATTGTTGAATAAATACAAAAGTTCCTTTCAATTACTAAGCTTGAGAAGTGAAAGTGTTATGCTGGGAACTTAGTATTTAATTATTTCTGAACAGCTTGTGGGCGACATCTATCCAGTTAAAAATATACATTAATGAAGGGTTCTGTTTATTCATCCAACTTCTGCAAATAGCTTTCTGAATTCGAAGTTAAAATGCCAAGAATCAGAAAGATGAGTTATGGTTTTAGGAAAAATGGATCATTTTATAAAAGAGATAGACATCAAGACTGTTATTTCTATTGTTAGGGAGAGTAAATTAGGACGGTCTTGCTGGGCAGTGACTCAGAGAGGCAGATGACAGAGAAAATGGGTGCTAAAAAAAGACCAAACCCTGTCACCACTACACCCCCTCCTCCACCAGACTATATGGTGCTCCTTTATGATATATTTTTTCTATTGTTTGCTTTGATGTTTAGTGTAACCGTTTCCCTTTTTACATAAAAAGTTTGTTTAGAGGCCAGATGGAGAATGAAGGATAGTATGTGCACCCTAGGAGGTGGTTCGTTGAATCACTTGCTTCAATAGTGCTGAGCAGGATACTGTTCCTCTGGGGTAGCACCTATGCTCACTAGAAGACCTAATGTGTAACAGTCTTTAAAATCTAATTAACAATGCTTCATGGGACAGCACTGTAACTGGCTGAAGGATTTTAATAGCAACATAAAAATTATAATTGCTAAAGAAGTTCAGGTTTGCCGAAGATTTGTTATGTGATATCACAGCAAATCCAAGATTGACTGAAAAACGTGTATCAGAGCCTCTCTACTCACCAATAAGTACACATTTCCATAGGACGTGACCTTTTGTGAATACTAATACTTGCAAAGAAAGGTAAAATGCAGACTGGGAGTTTTGATATTAAAAACATTAATAACAGTTTGTTGAAATATTTTAATGTGTTAATATTACTATTTATTCAATTTATCTTAAAGGTATTTGCTTGACTTGATTTCTTAAGGCTGTGTTAGTTTAACTTTTTCAAGCTTGTGAACATTTTTAGTTGTCTAATCAGATTTTAGCAATACTTGTCAGCATTTATATGTGTGCTGAGATTTTTTTTAAAGAAATGAAGAAAAATCATGGGAAAGAAATGAAAACCCCAGAGTTGCATATGCTTACCTCTCTTCATATGCATCCCAGCATGCACTCCATAGTATGTAAGATGATCCTCTGTTCACATACCCCCTGATGATAAGCCCATATGTGCTCACATACCTGCTACCAGCCTAACAGGACTGTGTTTCCAGTGTTGCACAGGACTTAACTCACCATGTCACTACATGTATTCATTTATTTCAAACTTATTGTGGGTCACCCTGTCTCACTTGCATTCTTCTCCGTCTTTTTTGGCTGTAATGTGTAATTTAACTGAATTTCCTTCAGAATGCTGCATTCAGCTTATAAATTTCAGACATTTCCTTTTGAAATTCAAGTTCCGTGGGTCATTTGGCACTGTTATTGGCTCATGTCCAAACTTGCCATCTCCCTTTTGTTTAGCACTGCTGACATTTTTATGTTTATTCATGAAAAATATCATGTGAATTTACACTGGCACTGAGAGAAGGTGGCCCCTGTGCCAATAATAAGTGTCATTTGGGATGTAGAGAGATTTAGAGCCAAAGTAATATATCAAAGTCATAAATCTTACCTTTCAAATTCCTTTCCTTAATTGCAGTTGCTGTTTTTGTTTTTTCTTTCTTTCTTTCTTTCTTTCTTTCTTTCTTTCTTTCTTTCTTTCTTTCTTTCTTTCTAATCACTAGCAAGAAAGCTTTGATTATTCTAAATATTTTTAAAGGTAATATTTTTTTACTAATTCATGGGTTGTTTAAATTCTTAGGGTCTTACATTTTTTTAATGCAAAATTTCCAAGTTGAAAATTCAGAATTTCTTAGATGTATTTTTAAAAAGTAGAAATAGGAAAACTTAATAAAAGCTCAAAGAAACATATGATGTTTTCTACTTATATTTTATCAGTTATAAATGAAAATTGATCACAGTTAAAAGAACACTTATTTTATTTTTAATAATTCTTTAACTTTCATTTTAAGCCCTACTTTACCCATAGAACATTTCATAGAGTCATATTGATCTTGATATTACACCCTTCTGACCATTTGTAGCATATTTGCTTCTTAAATTTAGCCCATTATTTTAGCCCAATTTATATTTAGTATGGTACTTTATATTTAAATGTTACTTAACTGACCCATGTATTTAATTTTCTAGTTATTCAATAAGTACAAGTCATGTCTTTAGGAGAATTATAAAAACTGTGAAAGCAAGGGAACCCTGTTTCCTTGTTTTGTGTTTACAATTGGTCTTTCTTTAATGTTAGTCATTTTGTATATAATAATAATAACAGTAACAACAGCAACAATATCTAGCAGTTACCTAGCATTGACTCTGTGCCAGAAATAAATCAAACAGAAAAAGTAAAAAACTATATGAATTCACTGATATGTGGGTTATAAAACTGAAAGTGACAAACCACACCACAAATAAACAAAAACTCATAGACACAGACAATAGTTTAGTGCTTACTAGAGGGTAAGAGGAGAGGGGGGGCTGGTAGAAGAGGGTGAAATAAAGGGGATCAAATATACAGTGATGGAAGGAGACCTGACTCTGGGTGGTGAGCACACAATGTGATATATAGATGATGTATTACAGAATTGTACACCTGAAACCTATGCAATTTTACTAACCATTCAAACCCCAATAAACTTTAATTAAAAAAAAGAAAAAAAGAAGATTCACAATAAGCCAGAGAGGTAAAGACTTTTATTATACCTTTTTTTAACAACAAGGAAACTGAAGTATAGAAAGATTATGTAACACACCCAACGTTACATAGTTACACAGCAATAGAGCCAGAATTTGAACCCATTTGGAACTATGAGACCTAAAAGCCTGTTCTCTCAACCACTACAAATTCTACTCAATAAAAAAGAAGAAGGAAATGCCTATTGAATCAATTATTTTTAAATGGATAAATCTGAATTCTGCCAGTGGTGGTTAAAACTGTGTTAACGATTGCAGTCAAATTCCTGGTGTGCTCAGGGAAATCAGTACCTGGGCACAGAGGATTAAACAACATGATAGTAGAGAGTTTAAATAGTCAAATGCATCTAACTTCTGGGTGACTGGTTAGTCCCAGTGACTTTTATCAGTTTGTGGGCTTGCTATCTACTAGTAACAATTGTTTAAAGAGGCACATGTTTTTATTATAGCCAACTTGGCTTTGCTGTGGCTAAATCTGTTAAATAATTAACAGAGAAAACATGCTTATTATTTTTTTTTAAACTGGGATTGGTTAATGGAGTCCACTCTTAACGGTGTTTAAAAATGTGATAGGTTCTTCATCTTTTCCTAATACCTACACTATGTCATTCAGAGCAGTTTTGAAGTCAGAGCCTAGGTGGTTGGTTTGTCCCAGGCTTTGGAATCAAAACTTTTATGTAATTTATATTCTATATTTGTAAAAAGGAAGCTTATTAATGACTTTGTTGTTCAGTATGATAGGTGATATTTACAGAAGAGAAAAGCCAATGAGTCAGTCTTGAGGCATGGGCATTGATCCAATCTATTCCTTTAAAATAGTCTTACATTGATGCATGTGGGGGCCCTGGACTTCTGGGGCCTCTATCACGATGCCTCTTAGTCTCCTGGAGCCCCTTACCTGCAGGATTCCAGGTACATGCCCACTGGAGACATTGCTTTTTTCACGGATGGTGGATCCACAGTTACTTCTGCTCATGTGGCAGGCTAACAGGACTAGAGCAGTTTGGTGAATTTCCGAGTTCCCAAATAAGATTTTGAAAGAATGACAGTTGACTATTGAAAATGACAGTTGAACATCACAGGTGTTGGGGCACGGACTCCTTGTGAAATCGAAAATCCATGCATCACAATTGACTCCCCCAAAACTTAACTACCAATAGCCTACGGTTGACCAGAAACCTTATTAATAGGATAAACAGTGGATTAACATATATTGCATGTTTTATGTATTATGTACTATATTCTTACAATAAAGGAAACCAGAGAAAAGAAAATGTTGTTAAGAAAATCATAAGGAAGAGAAAATACATTTATAGTATTTATTGAAAAAAATTGTGTGTAAATGGACCCATGCAGTTCAAACCTATGTTGTTCAAGGGTCAATTGTATACTGAGAGAAGGCATTTTACATAATGCTTAGAGTATGTATCAATGGTCCTGAACTTGTGTGTTTACGTGTATATATTTAAAACATGTCTAAATATCAGAATCTTGGTGATTCTCTTGAATGAATTAAATTTCATTCACAAATATAGTGCTATATATTAACGTGTTGCTCCCTTACCATAACTACATTTGTATATTGATCAAGCAAAATTCATACATTTCAAGTAAATATTGCTGATTTTTTTTGCATCTGTTTATTTGTTTGGGGTTTTTTTGGCATTGTCTGTATTTTGCATAATTGTACCTCACATGTCACCTCATAACGCCACTCACTTTACCATTTAATCCAGCAGATGCTTCTAAGTTGTATTAACATAAATTTTGCACATTGATCAAACTTTGACAGCACGTCTCTGAAGAAATTGTGGTTTATTATGAATTATATAGACTTTTGCAGTCTGTCCAGGAAAATTACCAACAGGTGGACATTATGTCTAGAGGAAGACCAATCTCAAATTTCAGTGACCTAATTAGACACATAATTTTTGGATACAGCCTCTTCTTATATCAGGATTGCTTTTCTCACAAAGCATATATTGGAGCACCACTGTCAGCATTTGGTCACAGACAATGTGACCTGTGACAGTTTTATCATGAAAATATATTTCAGTCCATTAGTTATAGATGACATTTACTTTGCAATGTTGAGTTCTTCCATGTAAAGAGTGTGCAATGATTGCTGGTGCTTCTTTCTGTCCTTTTTGTCCATTACTGAAGTTAGGATCCAACTGGCAGTCGGGGATACTATGAAACTAATAGTGCTGCCTTGAAATGTGTTTCAGAAATCTTGCTATACTCATACAATTGTAGAACTAAGAGACACCGCTATTTCAGTAACTGACTTTAAACAGTATCGGTGTAAAATGTTTTTGAGGTTTTTAGGAATTATTGCAAAGAAAATTATATTTTACATTTACATTTCAATCTATATCCTATAGTATCCACAAACAACAGTATAGCATTTTGTTTAGCATATAGGTTTTAGAATCATACAAATCTTGGTTGAAATCTCAAGTTTGTACATTGAGAGCGATGTGTCCTTAGACCATTTAGTTCACTGAGCCTCATCACATCACCTGTCTGCAACACGAAGATAACTACATGATGAATAAATGTTAAGCTGTATGTATAAGGCTTAACACAATGCCAAGTATATAGTAATCACTCATTAAATTCGATCTAAAAATTCACTACTATATATCCCAATTCTCACAAGTTTTTACTGATGGTTTTAGGGAAAGAAAGTGTTAATTTTCCTGCTATCTCCCTGTGTTTTCTAGCTCAGGGCCTGTGCATTGCAATGGCAAAAAAAAAAACAGATTAACAAGAGGAAAGCATGCACCTTTAATATAAATTCTGTGGAACACAGGAAAGGAAATGAAGACCAACAAAATGGTTAAACCTGAGTGTTTTTATACTAGGTTTGATGTATAGTAGAAAGTTATGGAAAAGTAGGATAGGACAAAGGGATATGAGTTAAGAGGAGTATTGGGCTAACTTAGGCCTGTTTTTTTGGATACCTTTCAGCCTCCCTCCTTCCTCAGAGATAAGGATGTTCCTTTATCCAGATATAGGGAGGGCCCCTCTCAGAAGAGCTGGATGACCTGCTTCAGGGGAGAAGAGGGAGTTCAAAGAGTCCTTCCTGCCCCTGCTGTTCCTCACTCCTTCAGCTTAAAATATTTATTATGCCAAGGCACCCTATATTAGGGTGGTATATTCTGATCCCCTTCATGGTTCATATAGTTACATGGCTGATATCACTATTGAGCATACTTGGTACCTATTTAAATGCAAGAGATGGCTGCTATCTGCACAGAGGCAAATGTTGCCTTTTGCCTCACTGTGATTTTGGTTCCTTTTATCTCTTGATGTAGCTAGCTCTTCTGTATCTACTTGTGGTCTGTGTTTCCGCATTGAAATGTGTTGTTTGAAAATTAAAATTGCCCGTTTTCACAAAAATCATTATCATACGCTTTCAAGATGCTCTGTCAGTTAAACCCCAGGTGTGCGACCTGCGCAACACCCAGATATGGGGAAAGTGGTGAGAGCTGATATTGCAGCTGCTGCCAAGTGCCCTGCACATTAAAAAGCAATTATGTATACATGTAGTGATAAGACTTTATTATTACTTAAGTATGTAACTATGAATGCATTTTATTGTGCAACCAGCTTGATTCTGGAGCCTACTTTTACATGAATGAACATAGTGTGATGTAATATTAATTAGCATACCAGCAATTAATGGCCATTATGCTCATTTCTCTCAATGAGAAGACATTTTGTAGCCAGTTATGGTTGTATGACAAGTACCGAGTATACTTAAATTTTTTTTTCTCTATGTTCTTCCTCCACCTGGAAATTAGTTTTTATTCAATCATCATAAGTTTCATTAAGTCAATCAATCAGCAACCATTTACTGTGTACCTAGTATTCACCAAAGCATACAGTTTTGCCTTTAAATTTCTTATAAATATTTTAGGTGGCTTCCTAATTTACTGTGTTAGATTAATTGACCTTGATCTGATTCTAGATTTAGGTTATAGGCTCTCAGAATTTAAAATGTTGCAAATGCTCACTTTTCTATATGTAAGTTAGTAAATGAAAATACTGCATGAGTTGAAATTGCAAGGCTTTTTCATCTCTTTCATACTTCTGATTAAAGAATTCTAGGCTCCTACAGGTGATTTCTTTTAAAGTACCTTTCTATGATGTATTGTAAAAGACCAAGAAATAAGACCACAGA
>NW_017731675.1:1955863-1958211 GCF_001890085.2 Hipposideros armiger
TGTGTAAAAAGGAAATTTGATGTAAAACAATAGCATATAAAATTGAAATCAAGGCATTCATTCATGCACAGCTTTTCAAAAGTAAAATCAAATGTATCAAAATAAGAATTTTGGCATGTATCTACTGAGAGATATTTTGTACTCATCGCAAGTACATAAAAGATATAGTACAACTGTTTTACAGCTGTGGGCATGGTGTGGTTTAATGAACATCAACATTTTTCTTCCCTTGTATTGTCATAACCCAGGATAAAGTGCCTGTCACATACATAGTGTCATAACCCAGGATAAAGTGCCTGTCACACACATAGAACTGGGAGAAAGGAGATTGTATTTACTGTGAGCGTCCGTTCTAAGTGTTACATGCTCAAGGGGATTGATTACATAAGCCATATCCACAACCGTTTTCTGTGGGACATAAGGGACTGGAAAAAGGAAGTCTGTCTGTCTTCAGAGTAAAGTTATTTCTTTCGCTGTACTGTCAAGAGAAATACTGACTGTTCCCAAACATTTCATTTCTCAATTTATCAGTTTAGGAATAATGTATAGGGCCAAATGTGCTTTTATTTTATTTTTGTCCAATTGGAAATAACTAGGTTTGTAAGGACCTATTTATTTCTGGTTGTAAATTTAAGAAAGGCATCAAACCAATTTCATAAAATCCAACCAATTAATGGAAGCTATGTTTCTATGTTGAAGAAGTTGTATGGCTCAAGAAACAATAGCTAGAATTGTTTAAAGTCTTAATATACCCCTCACTGACCCTTTTCTAAATATTTCCAAGTACATATCAGAAATATAGATCTGGTCCTATTAAATGGCCATTTGTTAAGGTTAACAAAGTAGCTTTGCTACCATGAAAAATAACCTTTCTCAGTGTGTCTTGAAGTTTGGAAGATAAACATGCACTGATTTTAAAGGAAAGCGAACATCAGTAAATGAGACAGATTTATTGAGTTAGCTTGTAGCAAAATGAGTTTGTTCCATTTTCACATACTTTTTTTCTGGTAGTAAATGTTTTAATCTATTGATGAGATGGAAAAAGCTACATTAGCTATAAAACAGAAAGAGGTCAGTGTTCAGTGACAGGACAAATAATATGTATAGTGCAGTAAACACTTCTCAATAATTTAATGGCCCTGATTTCAAATAGACGATGTATAGTTTACTAAGCTGAAGATTCATAAAAGACTGCTGATTCCTCCAAATGCTTCAACCTAACTTAGACATGATATTAAGACATCAGCTTTATGGTGGTAGAAGAAACTGTGTTTGATTTCAGAGAGAAGGAAGACGCAGGACTGCTGCACCCCAGAATCTTTTGCTCTACTCTTCCTATCACAGTATAAGCACTTAATTTTTATTTGTTGTTAACAAGGTATAACTTTCCATTACAAATCTCTCCTCTTTTCGAAAATGTGTAGGCAAAGTAGAATGTAGAACCTCCCCCATGGTCTGATGAATCCATGCGACTCATGTAACAGAGAACTGATATGAAGAGAAGACTAGTGAGTTAAGATGCCATTTCATTGTCTGTGGTTAGAAAATAGCAACCTGAGAAAAGTAAGAAATCCAAAACTTCCATCCAAGTGCTTAACCAGGCCCGACTCTGCTTAGCTTCCGAGATCAGATGCGATTGGGCACTTTCAGGGTGGTATGTCACCCCAATAAACTTTAATTTAAAAAAAATGAAAAAGAAAAGAAGAAATCTAAAACTTACCCCTACACTCTATAGCCAAAAATCACAACTTGAGATTTTGTTCAAAACATTACACATTTTGATCTACTTTTCACATTTATTGACATTTAAAGTAGGGCACCAAACTGTTGTGTTACTTCATTTTACTGGGTGAGAAAAATTAGTCAGTATAAACTGATCCGTAATCTTAGGAGACTATGCTGTCCATCCAATGAATATAATAAACCTTGGAGCAAGATTGTCTGTTTTCAAATCCTAGCTCTGTTTCTTATTAGATTTATGACCTTTAATAAGTAACTTAATTTCTCTGCCCCATACTTTCTTCATCTGTCAAAAACGTGGTGATATACTCACCATAAAGAATTTTTTGATAAATAAATGAGTTAATAGTAAGAGTTTCTACATAGCAAACATTTAATAACTGTTGGCTATTAATGCTATAAATACTTTTTATTTCACAATTATATATTTAATCAGTCATGTTTGAAAATGCCCAAAAATGCAAGCTATTTTGTTTTCAGTGTTTATTATTTTAAAATGTAGCATGATGAAACAGAAAGTTATCTTTTAGTATTTAGATATTGACCTAAATATCAAATGGATTGATTAATAAATATCATATTCAGACAATATTTACTTCAGCATAGCA
>NW_017734518.1:0-906 GCF_001890085.2 Hipposideros armiger
AAAGGGAATCATCAATAAAACAAAAAGGCAGCCTACTGAATGGGAGAAGATATTTGCTAACGTTATATCTGATAAGAGGTTAATATCCAAAACTTATAAAACACTCATTCAACTCAACACCAAAAAAGCCAACCAACCCAATGAAAAAATGGACAGAGGTTATGAAGAGACATTCCTCTAAAGAGGACATACAGATGGCCAACAGGCATATGAAAAAATGTACAACCTCACTAATCATTAGAGAAATGGAAATAAAAATCACAATGATATACCACCTCACTTTGGTCAGCATGGCTATCATCAATAAATCAACAAACAAGTGCTTGTGAGGTTGTGGAGAAAAGGGAACCCTGCTGCACTGTTGGAGGGACTGCAGACTGGTGCAGCCATAATGGAAATCAGTATGGAGGTATCTCAAAAAACTGTAAATGGAACTACCGTATGACCCAGCAATTCCACCCTTGGGTATCTATCCAGAGAAACCCAACATGCTAATTTGAAAAAAATATATGCACCCCTATGGTCAATGCAGCACTATTTACAATAGCCAAGACTTGGAAGCAACTGAAATGCCCATTGTTAGATGACTGGATTAAGAAACTATTGGACAGGCCTGCCGAGTGGCATGTTGGTTAAGAGTTGGCTTGAGACGCCAGCTCTGAGCATCAGGGCCCCGGTTCGGATCCCACATGGGAGCCAGTGACACTGCCCTCTACAACTAAGATGGTGAACAACAGCTCGACCTGGAGCTGGGCTGCTGTGAGTCACCGGCGATGGCGTAGGCTGCAGTGAAGCTGCAGTGGGCTGCCATAAGTTACCTTATGTGGCTGGCAGCCAGTGTTTGCAGCTGGCAGCCAGTGTGAGCTGCCAAGAACCGCTGTGAGCGGCTGTCCGAAGGCCGGTGAC
>NW_017734518.1:2987-3947 GCF_001890085.2 Hipposideros armiger
AGCATCATTTCTACCACATTCAATTGGTCAAAATAGTCCCAATCTCACCCAGATTCAAGGAGAGTGAGCATAATCCTTACCTCTCAGTGGGAGAAGTGTCAACAAATTCTGTGACCATTTTCTTTAAAGTCACCACCCTAGGGTAATTTAATGGCTTTGAGGGCCATCATTGAGATGGAGTCCCATTAGGAGAAGCAGAATATGCTAGATTTCTCGGGCTGCCATAATGACATACCAGTGACTGGGTGGCTTAAACAACAGAAATTATTTCTCACAGTTCTGAAGGCTAGAAGTTCAAGATCAAGGTATTGTCAGGGTTGTTTCCTTCTGAGGCATCTCTACTTGACTTGCAGATGGCTGTCTTCTTTCTGTGTCCTCACATAGTTGTCCGTTTGTGTGTATCTGTGTTCTAATCTCTTCTCATAAGGACACCAGTCAGATTGGATCAGGGCCCACCCTAATAACCTCATTTTAACTTAGTTACCTCTTTAAAGACCCCATCTCCAAATACAGTCACATTCTGAGGTACTGGGGGTTAGGACTTCAACATATGAATTTTGTTGGGACACAATTCATTCCAAAGCCATATAGGAGAAGGGGATGTGATCAAATTCTTGAGATGAGCCTGAAGGGACAGGATTCACGATGACATGTCTGGAATTCAATAACAAGGTCTGCGCTAACGGTGGGGACTTGGGGAATTTTAACAGAGGTGTGGTTGGAGCCTAAAGCATGGGTATGTTCACCCAGAGAGCATGCAAAACATGAGATGAAGAGATTTTCTTTTCCTAATTACTACCATATGGATAATATTTGTTGCCTGAGAATCCATGTTAAGTGCTTTGCATCAAATGTTGTATTTGTTCTGTTCAAAAAGTCCTCTGTAAGTATTTTTATTCTCAATTCATAGATGAAATGACTGAGTCTCAGTGAAGTTAAGTCAGGGGTTAAATCCATCTG
>NW_017734519.1:0-3752 GCF_001890085.2 Hipposideros armiger
CCGCCCCCCACCCCCACACGTGCAGGAAATACAGACAAAGGATATGAACGGTATTGTGTTTGCTGGTGCAGAGCCCCAGGCATATCACTAGCCGAGAGGCAATTTGTACTAGCCATTTCACATCTGCACAGCATTTAGTAACTTTGGGGTACTGTTATATTTTAAAGCTAACTCCTTTGGAGGGATAGGTCCTGGGAGACTTTTCTTTTTACCAAAAACATAGGTAAGGGACAAGCCTCCAAGTGCCATTCTGTTATCAGTGGGTAAATTTTGTCCTAATTCAGTCTTTCACTGAAGGGCCTAGTCTTCCAAGCTTTAATAAACACAAGTCTTGTCTCAGCCAGAGCTGTGCAGTACCGCCAGGTCTCTCTTCTTCTAACCACTAAGGAATCTGCGTACAGACCCAACATATCCGCTCTGCTACCACAAGTATGTTCATTATAACATATGTACTTATATGCTTGTTTTTGGAGGAATTTGAGGTTATCTTAGTCTGCTATACTGTTAGCTCTCATCAAATGTTTTTTGGAAAGGGTTTATTATGCTTGTTTTTTAAAACTCTTCCATTTTAGGAAAATTTTACTGTAATTAATAAGACAACAACAAAAAGTTGTCTTTTCAGATACTAAATAGTTTAGCCCTATTGAACAGAAAAGCATGCCTCTCCGTTTACTAATTTCATTTCAATCATTTGAATTACAAATGTAACTCATGCTCACTGAAATAATTCACACAACACAGAAGTATAAAAAAGTAAAATTAATAAGCCTTTCCTTCCCTTTCTACCAAGTAGAACACTGTTACCAATCTGATACATGTCTTCCCATAGTTCTTATATAAATATATCTAAACATGTAGTTAAAAATGTAATCAAATAATAAATATTAGTCTGAAACTTATTCTGTTTCTTAGTATTATGGCATACTATAGTCTGTAAAATCCCTTTTCTTTCTTCAGTTTAACAGGAAGATACTTGGGCCAGCCGAGTGGCACATTGGTTAAGAGCTGGCTTGGGCCCCACTCAGTATCCAGTCTCTACCCGGCTAACTTGCCCACTGTCTCTCTAATCTCCAGTCAGGAACTCCCACCCCATCTGACCCTAATATCATCATTGTGTCTCGTGCGCATCTCCTACCAGGTAACTGATATATATATATATATATATATATATATATATATATATATATATATATATATATATATATATATATATATATATATAATGTGTGTAAATTCTGAGCTCTCAGAGGGCAAGGGGTGCACCTGTTCCTCTCTGTAACCCCAACCAATCTATGCTGAGTGACCTAAAGATCAAGTAACAAATTCTTCTATGATGATAAACCCAGAGCTCTTTTCTGATCTAAAAAAAATTTCATTCATATTATTTGGGATTTTTCTACTCCCTAATGATCATGAACCACCTGATAAAAACTGGTTAGGTAGTGCTACGTACACACACAAGTATTATTACGTACCTTTGTATAGAGAGTGAGGCCCTGCTAAAACATTTGTTTTGCAAGATGCATTCTTCAAGGACTGAGCTCTGACAGTTATGAGGTCTGACAACTAAGTTCGTGAACTCGTCCTAGAAAAAGTGCTGCATACCTCATTGCTGAATATCACTATGGTCACCTTCAAAGTATTCCCCTTGGGAAGTTATGCACCAACACCAGCGCCTAGTCCACCCTTCAAAGCAATTTTGAAACTCTTTTTCTGGAATAGCCATTAGTGCTGTCATTGTATTAGCCTTGATATCCTGTATGTAATTAAAATGTCTTCCTTTCAATATTTCCTTTATCTTCAGATAAAGAAAGAAGTCACTGGGGGCCAGATCAGGTGAGTAGGAAGGGTGTTCCAATACAGTTCTTTGTTTACTGGCTAAAAACTCCCTCACAGACAGTGCCGTGTGAGCTGGTGCACTGTTGGGATGCAAGAGCTATGAATTATTGGCAAAAAGTTCAGGTCGTCTAACTTTTTCATGCAGCCTTTTCAGTGCTTCCAAAGAGTAAATTTGGTTCACTGTTTGTCCAGTTGGTACAAATTCATAATGAATAACCCCTCTGATATCAAAAAAGGTTAGCAACATTGTTTTGACTCTTGATTTAGACTGACAGAACTTCTTTGGGAGTGGACAATTGGCTGATTTCCATTGTGCACTTTGACACTTTGTTTCAGGGACATATTCGCACACCCATGTTTCATCACCAGTGATAACACAGCCCAAAACATCATCTTGTCTCTCCAAAAGGTCTTGACAAACTTCGACTCTTCTTTGCTTTTGTTCATCGGTGAGCTCCTTTGAGACCATTTTTGCACACACCTTTCTCATGCCAATATTTTCAGTTAAGATTTTCCTAACTGTTTCTCCATCGATGTTTACTTGGTCTGGTATGCTTCTCACAGTCAGCTGACGATTCTGATGCACAATTTGACAAATTTTTGTAATGTTTTCGTCAGTTCTGCTCATTACTCCGCCCTGACCTCTCTTCATCAATGACACGTTCTCTCCCCTCAGAAAAATGTTTAATCCATTTATACACGGCCATTTTCTACATGGCATTATCCCCATAAACTTGGATTAACATGTCCCTGATTTCACTTTCACTCTTGCCAAGTTTAAAAAGAAATTTAATGTTTGTTCGTTGCTCTAATTCAAGCTCAGACATTCTAGCAATGGCACACAAAAACATGCAACAACAATAATGAATGCCACTCAGTAAGACACTGTCACACTTCAACACAAACACAACTGTGAGACACTGATATACCAAGGTTATGAAACATTACCGAGCTGTTTGTACAGTGCTGCCAATGTAAGTGCACAGTGGCAAGTTCACAAATGTAATTGTCAGACCTCGTACAGTGCTAAGGGTAAGAGAGTCTTAAATCACTTGACAACAAACAATTACTGAGCACTTACTATTTGTAAGGTGCAATGCTGGGCAGAGACTACAAAGGCAGTATTTCATTATAAACAAATTGTACTACAAAACTTTTCAAATGAAGCAGGTGTTTGTAACACGAAACACATTTTCATAAACAAGTGAGCCAATAATGGTAGTTAAGATTCTCAGGCTAGCAAATAAAGGCCAATTTGAGCCTAATGAAGCTAAAATGTATGTTAATTTACAGGGATTTTAACAGAAAAATATTTTACAAGACCAGCAACAAAAGAGGAAATCAAGAAAATAAAAAAATAACTTTGGCCTTTTGAGCTTCCTTTGCTCAGCCCACTCCAAACTCTTTGGAGTGTACTTTCTTTTCTAATAATGGCCCTTGAGCCATTCTCTACTGCTCGGCCCACTTCTGCTTTTTTGAAATGTATTTTTACTTCTAATAAACTCCTTTTCTGCAACTTTAAAAAAAAATAGCTTCTATTGACTTAGTTTAAATAAATGTGCTTAAAGGAAAGTGAGCTAAACATTTACTGACAAGCATACACATTACCCCACTGAATTCTCAAAACAAAGCTATTAAATTGCTGTTATTATTCTAATTTTAATCTTGAGGATGTTTAGGCTCAAGGAGGATAAGTAACCTGTCCCAGGCTCCTTCGGTACCTTCCAGGAATGTATCAAAGCTGTGCTCCTCCCTCTTACCCATGAGACTCCAGTGAGTACAGACTATGAGACTCTGGCACTCCCCCCACCCCAACCCATAAATCATTAGGCAGTAAGGAGAGATTTGGTTTGGAAGTAAAATTAAAGAATGAAGGCCACAGTTTATCGTAAAATTAAAGTATGAAGGCCACA
>NW_017734520.1:0-720 GCF_001890085.2 Hipposideros armiger
TTCCCTTAAAATGTTATGCAAAACTAGGACACATTATGTCTCAGAAGTGCCTTGTCAGTACATGTCAGATTGTATTCTGTAGTTTAAGCACTTATTTTAAGTTTAGTACTTCTTATGTAACTCATATTTGTGAAATGAAATGTGTTAGATGGTTTTTAGTAGACATGTTTGAACAATAACCCAAAATACTGCCACCCTTTCAGGCATCTAATTCAGTTAATTGAAGAATATCCTATGATTGCAAATGAGTTGTTAAAAAAAAATAAGAAAAAACCCCCATTGCCATTGCCAAAGAGTATATACAATATAATATATATAGAAAATATTCTACTCTACACATAAAGCACAATAATTGGGATACTGAGCCCAAAAGAGACAGCAGTTTTCATCTAAACACCCAAATTCAGATTTTGTGTTTATCAAAAGATGCACAGTTTTGTTAATGATGTAATGGTATGATTCATAAAATGTTTTTTATCCTAATAGAATACTATTAAAAATATTTTTATTAAAAATATAGCTACCATACAATAGTATATTAGATTCAGGTGTACACAATAGTTATTCAACATTCATATGCCTAAAATGATCATCATGATAAGCCCAGCAATCATCTGACACCATACCACGGTATCACAATATTATTGACTATATTTACTAGGCTGTACATTACATCCTCATGATTTGTTTTATACCTTGAAATTTGGAAATTTATACCTG
>NW_017734520.1:2660-3904 GCF_001890085.2 Hipposideros armiger
ACTTCTGGCTGGTTCTTTTTTATAGTTCTATGTCCTTTTCTATGCTTGCTTTCTCTTTGTTGAGGTTCTCACTAAGTTTCTTGAGCATCTTTATAACCATTGTTTTAAATTCTGTATCTGGTAGGTTGCTGGCCTCCATTTTGTTTAGTTTGTTTTCTAGATTTTTTTCCCTGTTTTTTCATTTGGGACACATTTCTTTGTTTCCTCATTTTGGCTGCCACTCTGCACTTGTTTCTGTCTATTAGGTAGGGCTGCTATCTCCCAGTCTTGCCAGGTGGCCTTCTGTAGTAGGTGTCCTGTGGGGCCCAGTGGCACAGTCTCCCTGGTCACTTGACTTAGATGCTCCAGGAGTGTCCCTTGTGTGGTTTGTGTGTGTCCTCTTGTTATAATTGAGCCTTGATTGCTGTTGGCATGCCAGTGAGTGGTATTGACCCTTAGGCTGACTGGCTTTAGGGTTTGGCCAGATCCACAGCTTATCGACTGCTGTGCAGGGGGTGGGGGATGGGGGTGGAGGGTGCTTATTCCATGAAGTAGGATTCACTCCAGCGGATTCCATTGCCTGTTGAGACCGCCCTTTGTGTGTGCCCCTTGTGAGGTTAATTGGGTGATGCTCTGCTGTGGTCTGAAGCCAACCTTTAAGTTTGTTTATTCTAGGACAACTTGGGAGAGGCTCCAGTGCAGGCCAAGGTAAGCCACTGCTTGTGACTGGCCAGGGAGTCTCTGGTAAGAGTAAAAAGGAATCTGTGCTTGTTTGCTTTCTGTGCTAAACTGGGTCTGGGGTAGCTCTGCAAAAAGTCAGAACACTCTGAGGCCTTCTGACACCTGCTGGCTCCAGTAAAGTTCAGCTGCTGATAAAGCCTCCTTTAGTAAGCAAGTTGGGTGATGCAGGATTCCAGTGAGTCAGCAGGATGGAGCAGCAGAGCTCACCAGGCCCATCAGATTCATGTTTGGCCTGTAGGGGCGGGCTCTACAGTGGAAAGATGATGCCTGCTGTCTGGCTGTTTGTGAGGAGGGCCCCACACAGGGAAAATGCCCTCCAGTCCTTTCCCTGAAGTTACACAACTCAATCTCTCCGCATATGCCTCGGATCCCCCCAGTGTCACCATCCCTCCACTGGCACCCAAGGAGAGTGCCTGTGCCGGTCCTTTAAGAGGATGTCTGGGTTTCCTGCAGCCTTCTATCCCAGTCATAGGATTTCCCACTGTTTTTCACATCCAGAAGTTGTGGGGGGCTCCTCTTCCTGG
>NW_017734521.1:0-3750 GCF_001890085.2 Hipposideros armiger
CCGTGAGTCACCGGCGACAGCAAGTGGGTTGCCATGGGCTACCGTGTGTAGCCAGCAGCCAGCGTGAGCGGCCAGCAGCCGCAGTGAGCAGCCATCCAGAAGCCGGCAACTGATCTGCTTTGCCAGGGAAGAGCGCAATGATGATGCCAACTTGGGCCAGTGAAGCAATGTCCTCCACAACTAGACTGAGGAACAAAAAAGGACAGCAACTTGTCTGTTCCCCTTCTCCCAATTTCCCAATAAAAATCTTAAAAAAAAAAAATAACACCCTTAAATGAAAACTAGGGTGACCACCTGTCTCGGTTTGTTCAGGAGTGTCCTGGTTTTACCACCGAATGTCCCTTGTCCCAGGAAAGCCTTAGTCCTTGGCAAACTGGGACGGGTGGTTGCTCTAAACTGAAACTAAGAGCATAAAACCATAGAGCAAATTAATTACCCAAAGGCAAAGTGAATAGAGTCCAGGCTAGAATGTAGACAAGCAGAGGGATGCCTGGCCTGCCCACCCACTGGCATGCGCTGGCCGTGTGGTTAGGAGCATGGGATCTGGGGGAGGCACACCTGGGCTTCAGTCTTTGCTCTGCTAGTTTCAAGTGATCTCAGGCAAGTCACTTAATCTCTTTCTCCTCCACACCTTGGTTTCCTTATCTATAAGGTAAGATGGCTTCAATATTTACCCTACAGGGTTGTAATAAGGATCACATGAGAAAATCCACAAAAAATGATTAGGTCAGTGACTGGACTTGGTTAGCTTACATGGTATGTAACATTTAATCAGGAGATGTCCCATAAGCATCTGGATTTCTGACTTTTCTAACAAATCAGCAGGTCCTTCCGCTAGTGAGGGAAGCAGAGCAGCAGATGGTCCCTTAGAAGGGGCATGTACTCTCCCAGAAGATATGGTCCCCACTGGCCCTCTCTACTTCATGTGGTTGGCCCTTTGGAACCAATCCTGTGATTCCCATCCATGTTAGAAGTCTTCGCTCCTTAGAGTGTGGTTCAAACATTGGGGGACTGTTAGCAATGCAGAGCCAAAGGCCCCACCCCAAATCGACTGAATCAGAGTTTGCACTTTAGTAAGTTCTCCTGGGGATACTTACAGTGAAGTTTGAGAAGCACTGTTACAAACCACAGAGCATTATTTCTAACCAGGGTGAGCTTGGGGATCATCTGGATTGTTTTTTGCTTGTTTTATACCTACGCCCAAGGCCCTAGCCAGCCTTAATGAAATCAGAGTCCCTGGTATGGAGAGTGTTCAGGCTGTCAAATTAGTTCAAGCCACAGATTTTGCTGTGCATATTTGAGAAGGAAAGGTTTCAGTTTAGATGTGAGAAAGCTAACTGTTATCCTATTGTGGTCCTCAGGTAGAACAAGTTCTACCCAAAATGGCAACTGTGCAACCCGAATATAGTTCATGTTAACATTCTGCCCATCAAAAGGCCTATTTGATTCTAACTTGCTGGATAAAGCCAGGTTGCAGGTGGACTGACTTTGGGGAAGGATGTTGCAGTGGTTTGAAGGACTGTGTTAGTGTATGTTAGTATTTGTACCATCTGAATGGTTTCAAAGAAATGAGGTTTTTTGGAGAAAGTTTTCTTACTGGTTTGCAGTGGAGCAGTGAGATTCTAAAAATAGTAACACTATTAGCTGATTTTTTTCCTTTAAAAAATATTTTGGCTTGCTCTTAAGGAAATACTTAACTCATTGCTTTGATGGATTTCTGTTTCTCTCAAACAGTGTGTGCCTTCAGGCCTCCTAGTTATTATTTGTTAAATTACTTTTGCAAGGCTGCTAATTGCTTCTCAGATGCTCTTAGTAACTTAATCCTCATCCAAAGTTTATTTGATCAAAATATCAGCACTGCCATGGTAGAAATTTCCAGTGTTAATTCATTTTTTTTTAAAAAATATACAACTTTAGTATATAAGTTTATATTTGGTGAATTTATCTTTTGAAATTATTTTTAAACTAATTTTCTTTAATCTGATTCTTCTTGAGGTAGACTTTTCATGTACATATTTACTGTTTATTTTTCTCTATCTACTTATAAAATATCACTATCATTTTGTTAGTGGTGTGATGTGA
Organism: Hipposideros armiger; assembly: GCF_001890085.2. Classification (NCBI taxonomy): domain Eukaryota; kingdom Metazoa; phylum Chordata; class Mammalia; order Chiroptera; family Hipposideridae; genus Hipposideros; species Hipposideros armiger. Next base: position 2,083 of record NW_017734521.1, read on the forward strand.
ACAATGGCATATTGGAGAGGTTTAATATTTAATTATAATGTATTTATCACTTAATCAGTGATTGGGAACTTCTGGTTCTGTTGCTTTATTCAGATTGGGTAAGAGGAGAAGTTACTGCCGATTGTGACTAGACCAGGCCTATGGACCAGCAGTATTGTCATCACCTGGGATCTTATTAGAAATGCAGAGTCCCAGGCCCTTCTCCAGACCTACTGTATCAGTCTGCATTTTAACAAGATGCTCCCAGCAGGTGATTTGTATGCACCGTAAAGTGTGAAAAGCTCTGGACTGGATGGTTTACTAGTCACTCTACTTTAGGACTGTAAAAAATACTAGTGTATGTGGTGGTGGTGAAAATAATGTCAGAAGGCATCTTTTTTCTTGTCCGCTCAATCCCTGCTTTTCTTCATTTTGATGCAGATTGTCATCTTATCTCTCCAGCCATTCTTATTGTCCTTCTTTTGGGTAAACTTCCCTGTAGCCACTGAGAGCAAGCATGTCCTAGCTTGAGTTCTCTACTCTTTTATGGTTAATATTCTACTTGGAGACACATATAGCCAGCCTGGGATCATCTATGCTTTGTACACACTTTTGATTTTTAGGTCTTTCTATTTGCTCTCTGCCTCAAATCTGTCTGGCATTTTAAGCTATACTGAGTCCATCCCTTAGGTAGCGCTTCTTGCCTCTGGCTGCACGTTAGAATCACCTGGTGAGATTTAAACACGTTCATACCTTGTTTCCATCCCAGATGAATTAACTGAATTGCTAGGGGTTGGCTCTGGGCATCAGTATTTTTTCGTCAGCTTCTGAGGATGGGGTCTGGGTGATTATGTGTGTAGCCATGCTTGAACACCGCTGCTGCTGAGCGCCATTGTATTCACTCATGAAGGACATTGTTCTAGGATGTAAGATGATGACGACTACTCTGCGTATTTCATAGTCTATTGATGAAGACAGGCCCTGAAGCAGATACTCAAAGGGTGGGACAAGTATAAGAAGCGGTTCGGGACAAAATACATGGCAACACTCCAGAGGGGATGATGAAACCTGGGGAGATGGGGAGGTGGTATTTAAGTTGAGCCTCCAAAGATGAATGGTCATTTACTGGGTGGGCGAGAAGGAGCTCGCTCCAGATAGGAGGAGGAGCACTTGCGAAGGCGTGGGGTCATGGATTTAGGATTCCTTATCTTAGGTGTGGGATATTGAGGTCCCCTTCTTATCCATCCCACCTTCCCCTATATCCTGTTTAATATTTCTTCTCCCTGGGTGGACAATATCACTACATTTTTCACTCTACTCTCTGCAACTATAAATCATTTGCCCTTATTTATTAGGCTGTTTTCTTTTTCAGTAGCAGCTTTGCTGATACATAGTTCATATACCTATACTAGATCCCTATGGTTGGCACAACAAATTATCACAACAGAAATGTATTATCTCATGGTTCTGGAGGGCTGAAGTCTGAAATGAAGGTGTCAGCAAGGCCACACTGCCCGGAGGCTCTAGGCAGCGGTTCTCAACCTGTGGGTCGCAACCCCTTTGGGGGTCGAACAACCCTTTCACAGGGGTCGCCTAAGACCATTGGAAAACAAAAAGATATTTACATTACGATTCATAACAGTAGCAAAATTACAGTTATAGAGTAGCAACGAAAATAATTTCATGGTT
>NW_017734522.1:0-1805 GCF_001890085.2 Hipposideros armiger
CTGTTGCTTGCCCCACTAAAAGGAATCAGGGCCCATAAGAGACCCTAGATGACCCCCGTGGTTAAGATTTCAGAAACCCTAGGAAGACAAAATAAGTGAAATTACTTATACCCTAGAAAAACAACACTGGAAATGATTAAGAGTAATAATAATAAAGATAATGAATCTGGACATTTATGTCCATGATACTGGATTTTTTTCTAACCAGTTTTAGTGTAAATGAACTGCTCAATTTTGTAATCATAATATTTTGTGCATATTGAAAATATTACAGAAATCTGATATATTAGATTTATGGTTTTAATTAAATGTTCAGAAGAGTTTGATTATATAGAGACATGTGATCAATTTTTAAATGTTTGGCAAATATGTTAAATGTGTAAGTTGTGATTTATTAGCTATGTAAGTAAATGAGGTGTAGTCATTTTGAAAAAAGCAGGCTCTTAGATATTTTTTAAAATGTTGACTGTTCAACAAGTATACTGAAATAATGAATTAGGTTTTAACAAAGTCAGGTAGTGGGAAGGTCTCTCTGTACAGGTATCCAGACATCCAGGCTTTATGGACAGCAGCAAAGAGAGGGTGTCCAGGTGTCCAGCTTTTTCTAGGCTCCCTTCACCAACCGAACAGGACTTGGATGGCCTGAGCTGTTGTGGAAGTCGTGGGTCAAAAGGATTTTCACCCTAAATCAGGGATTCAAACCTCTAAAGGCTAGAGAAGGAAAGATCTCCACTCCCTTCCCTCTCCCCCGCCCAATAAAAACTCAGACAGCAAAAATCAGAGAGAAAAAAAATGAGTAATTCAACTCCATCAAAGTTTAAATATTCTGTGGGACAAAACTTCTAAACAAAATTAAGAGACAAGCAAAGGTCTAGAGAAAATGAAACCAACAGAAGAGACAAAGGAACAGTGTGCAAAAAAACAAAACAAAAATCCCACAACTCCAACACAACACAAGGAACAGAAAAAGCGATGGAGAAACAGGCAAGAGTAGAAACAGATGCTCAGCAGCAGGAGAAGGCAAGTGTCCGGTCAGCATAGACCAGACCGGGGACTGGGAAAGTGGTTTCAACCCAGCAGCGAGAGGCCCTACCGCACCATCAGGTGCCCATCTAGTAAAAGGCACCACTATCCACCCAGATGGTTAATGCAGGAGAAATAGCGTGGGGTAAAGGAGACATGAAGACATAATCCTTTGGATTTCATACACATCTATACTGTTCGGACTTTTCCCTCATGAATATGCACTATTTATTAAAAAGCAAACAAAAAAACCCTATTTTTTAGAGTAGTTTTAGGTTCACAGCAAAATTGAGAGGAAGATACAGAGATTTCCCATATACCCCTACTCCCACACATGCACATCCTCCCCCATTATCAACATCCTACACCAGAGTGGTGCATTTGTTACAATAGATGAACCTACACTGACATCATTATCATCCAAACTCCATAGTTTATATGAGGTTTACTCTTGGTGTTGTACATTCTGTGGGTTTGGTCAAGTGTATAATGACATGTATCCACCATTACAGTATCAGACAGAATAGTTTCACTGCCCTAAAAATCCAGTGCTCCACCTATTCATCTCTCTCCCACTTCATGCACTTTTTTTTTTAAAGCTTATGTAAGAGTTTATTTGAGTCAAACTGACAACTGCCAGGAAGCAAAGTCTCAACAGATTGAGCAAATGCTCCCTCATGCACTTTTAGAAGGTATTTTTTTAAGCAATTAACATTTATAAACAAAGTTAGCAGTGGTCTACTATCATCTATGCACCCTGAGAATCACTGATTTATCATTCA
>NW_017734522.1:4345-5159 GCF_001890085.2 Hipposideros armiger
CCAAGGCTGCCAGTCAGATGAATCCAAGGTCACTGTTTTTCCAGATGCCTCACAAGGGGTCTGTCCCATCAAACAGAAGAGGACACTGACAGTATGTCAGCCAATGTTGGAAGGGGTAAAGCCAGCCTTGGATCAGGCCTCTGGGCAACCTAGGGTTAACACATCAGGTCTGGGACCTGGTCCTTAGCACCTCATACAAACCAGTGGGAGGCAGAGCCACTCCTGACCACTCCGTAGGGCAGGTGGGGAGTGGGGTTGGGCCCAGGTGCTGTGGGGCCTCAGCCCTCTGGGCTTCATAGGTGACTCGGTTCAGTGGGAGCACTTTGGAATCTGCCCCCAGGATTGTAATCCCAGCTTCTCCCATTCCTAGACATGTGTCCTTGGAAAAGTGAAGTTTTTGTGCTTCCAATGCCTCATCTGTTAAATGGGGATGATAACACCTACTTCCTAGACCTGTGAAGATTACAAGGAATCAAGTATTTTTATCACAGGACACCTGGCTTGTCTCCCCCTCCCAGTTCAAACTCCTCAAAGCTCTAATGTTTTAGATCAGTGGTTCTTAAGTACTGCAGCATCAGAATCACTTAGAGGACCAGTTAAAGACAAGCATTTCTGGACTCACCTGGGCAGTTTCTGATCAGTTGGGGTGGGGGTGCTGAGAACTTGTATGAGGCATAGGGCAGTTAAGCCCAAACAGTGGACATATGGCGTGTGGGGGAGGTAGCCTCAAAGCAACCTGAAGAACAGGACCTGCCCCCACCCTCGTGGCTCTGGGTCCCCTGTCCAGCCCGCGAACACACACACACACACACAC
>NW_017734523.1:0-3739 GCF_001890085.2 Hipposideros armiger
ATCCTGCTACCTGTTGGCAGCTCAGCGGCTGCTCAGCTCGGGCTGGACTCGAACCGCTGTTGCTCAGAGCTCAAACTCTTGAGCGAGCTCTTAACCAACTAAGCCACTCGGCCGGCCCTTGTGGCACAGTTTTGAAGGCAATATGTTAGCTCTGGAGCAAAGCTGCCACAGAGTTCTGTGAGAGTCCTCTGGGCATAAAATGGTAACTTCAGAGGACTCGAGAGAAAAAAGAGGATATAAGCTTTTCCATGTTTCAAGATGACATGTTATTATGCTGTTAGGAGGTGACTGCTAAAATTCTGTGTTGAACATAGGTTAAAACCTTTAAAGGTAGTCATAAGAGGCAATGGTGATTGGAATCCTTGCATGAGTTTAATAATATTTTGTGAATATTTTCTTTGTAATCAGGTTTACATTTAAAGTTATCATAAATGGAAGAGAATTTCCAGAAGCTGAAGGTAAATCAAAGAGGGAAGCAAAAAATGCTGCAGCCAAATTAGCTATCGAAATACTTGATAAAGAAAAAGAGGTGAGTAATTGTCTTTTTTTCCCCTAGTGAAAGGGGACTCACAAATATATTTTATCTTTTACTCTGTGAGAAAGTACCCACATACAGAATAAAGCCATTCATAAGTTACATTCAGAAGTGTAAGTCAGTCTTTTTTCCTGTCTCCATTTCTGAATGAGAGGTATGCCTAGGAACTAGCGGCCAAAGCTGGACAATACCTATTTAGAGGCCTGAGAGCAGTGACAGACTCTAAAGTTGAGCAAACGTGGAAAGGAAACAGAGAGAAATGAGCTGACAGGTGCTGGCAGGAGTCCCTCCACCTAACTGAGTGAATGTAGTAGAAGAACAAAGAGACAAAAGTGATTGTGAGGAGAAAGATGTATATGAAGGGCAGGTGATGGAGAACCAACATATGTATACTTGGTATCTCTGAAGATGAGCACAGAGTAGCTAGTACAGAAAAGTTTCTGAAGTAAAGAAAGACCTGGCAGAAGATTAAAACAACTCAACAGATATAGAAAAATACAGAACTGCCAAGAGCAACTTCAATTATTGTGAAAGTACTGAGTCCAGTGATGAAGAGAGAATCCTCAAGTATCGAGGCAGAAGAGAGAAATTATGTAAAATGTAAAAATGAAAAAAAAAAATCATGCTGGCCACAGCAACATTTAAAGCCAGGAGCCAGGGGAGCAGTGGCTGTGAAATGAGACAAGTCATTTACATGTGGGATAAAAGGTGATTATTCGCAGATATTGAAACTTCTGGAAAAATTTAGCTTTCAAGATAATTTCCTGAAAAATCTTCCTTGAAAAAAATAAATTAGGAAAATCACAAACTCATAAATTGTTAATGAGCTAGAAAACCAAGTCAAGAAGTAAGAAAAAGAACAATAGAATACTTCCCTTCAAAAAAGCAGAAGAAGAAAGAAAATAAGAACAACGAGGGCAGAAATTAAAGTAAAAGAAAAAGAAATAATAAAGAAGATCAATATAACCCAAAGTCAGTTGTTTAATAAGATTAATAAAATTGAAAAACTTTGGACAATATTTTGTCAGATTAACAAAAGAAGGGAGGTAATGATGGAAGGAATGACACTGTTATATTCATCTTTCCCATTAAGTTGTCATCCAGGATATAGCTTTTGTTCAATATTCGTGATCTTGTTTTTTGAGATTTACAAAGGGTATAGCAAGCTAGAAAGTGTTACAGTGTTTTGCATAAAAAAACAGAAAATTGACTATTTTCTTTTTCTTCTGAAATTCTGAAAGGAAAATGGATGATTCCTTTCCTGTTGTTAAAATTTGTTCTTGTGGATATTTTCTGGTAGAGGAAGGTGTATACTTATATGTTGACTCAAGGTAATATAGTAGGGAAATACATAAAATCTAAGTTGTCTTTAAATGACTCATTTAGTAATGTTATTAGAATAATAAATCTTGGTTGTTGTCTATATTAAACAAGATTTTTTTCTCTTTGTAGGAAGGTAGTTCTTTATCAGTGTCGACAACAGATACTTCAGATTTATCCGTTGGGAATTACATAGGCCTTCTTAATAGGGTAGCCCAGAAGTCAAAACTACCTGTAAATTATCAAATTACCCCTACCTGTGAATTGGATGGGCCTGGAAGGTGAGAATGTAGTTCAGTTTTTCTTTCTGCTTCATTGTATCTAAGTGATCGAATGAGCTTATTTTCATGTCTAATTTTTCAGAAATATTTGTCCTTTTTGTACATTCTGCATGGAAGGTTTACATGACTTATAAGCAATTGCACATCTTTGTAATTAAAATATTAAAATGCTTCGCTGCTGAACCCATATACCGTAATTGATAAAATCTGGGTCATCCTTAATTTCTGAGGTATAGCTGGATGGTTTCATGTGCAGGAAACCAAAGAGACTATGAGGGGGGAGGTGCCATGCTCGAGGGATGCAGAGACCTCCCCATCCCCAAGGTCACAGTGGGAGTGGCTGTGTGAAGACAGCTCTGCCACACCTGTGAATGACTCACCTTTGTCAGATTAGAGAGCTGGCTTTCCAAGTGATTGCCTTTCAAATTTGATTAAATGATATCACTCTGCAGACAAATACCATGTATCAAAAGTAATGGGTTAGAGAAATGTCTATTCCAGTGCTTTGCCTATTTTTTAATTGGGTTGTCATTTTGTTGTTGAATTTATAAGAGCTCTTTATATTTTCGTATATGTGATTTATAAATATCCCATTCTATAGATTGTCTTTTTTCATTTTCTTTATAGTGTTTGATAGATAAATGTTTTTTTTTAATTTTGATGAAGCCTAATTTATGTTTTCTTTTGTTGCTTGTGCTTTTGCTGTCATAGCAAAGATTCCATTGCCAAATTAAGATTATGAAGATTCACCCCTCTGTTTTCTTCTAAGAGTTTTATAGTTTTGGCTCTTAGATTCTATCCTTTAGAGTTTGTGTATAATTGAAATCATTTCTATGGTTTTGGCCCAGTGAGACCCATAACATAGGATCCTAATTTCCCCAGGTAAATTGTCCAAAATTGACTTCTGCAAATTTTAAAGGGAGGACTTTTGGGATGTCATGGAATCTATTTCCATATAGCTGAATCCTTCATGATTTCATAAACTTCACCATATATATATATTTAATCTTGACCTTTTTCTTCTCAACTTAAAGAATTCTAACTCTACTCCTGCCGCCTTTTTACTGTCTCAGGAAGGTAGACAAACTTGCAGTTGACACTCAGTGGAAGCAGAGAGCAGACTTAAAGGGAAGGACCTCTTCCTTTTTTGACCAGTTGAATTTTGAAAGTAGTAAACTGGGGAGAAATTAGCTTGATTTTACAGTCCATGAGAGAGAGAGAAAGATTTTGTAAGAAAGTTTTTTTCTCTGGATTTATGTATGGCTGGATGAGTCATATAAAGGAAATTCTTCTTGCCCCAGTTTGTCTCCTAAACTGGATTGGGAAAATCAGGTTAAATGTGTTCTGTGAGTGTCACTTCTTTCAAACATCAATTCTATTGTAGGTTACTGAAAGAAGAAATGGCCACTGATTTTACAGGTTACTTCTTAGGAGAACTTAATAAATACCAGCAGAGGAACAAAGTAGAAGTTAAATATCATGAACTGTGTAAGAGAGGACCTCCACATGACACCAGGTAAGATGCTATTAAGAAAAGCATGTGTCCCTATGAAATGTAAACTAGAAGAATGGCAGCTGTGGCACAGTTTTTTTTTGTTTGTTT
>NW_017734524.1:0-3745 GCF_001890085.2 Hipposideros armiger
GCGATCATCCGGGGCAAGAGGATCCTGAAAGGTCCTGGGTCAGCGTTCGGTCAGAGAGAGAGAGAGAGAGAGAGAGAGAGAGAGAGAGAGAGAGAGATCATTGGGGCGGGGAGGGGCGGGGGTGGGGGGTTCCCTAGGGTGGAGTGAGGACGCCTCTGGACTAGTGGGCATTCACTCCTGGCCCGGAACCTTCCCATCGAGAACAACCTAAAGAAGGCTTCATCGCCTCTTCTCTTCAACCACCCTAGGGACCAGGAAAATGAAGGACCGGGCGGTGGTGATAGGGGAGACCGAGACAGGCCCCCTGGCCAATCACGAAGTCCGCGTCCCCTTACTCCGGGTCTCTTTCTCTCTCTCTCTTACACACACGCACACGATCTGCTTCTTCAACTCCAGTTCTGAACCATCTGCGTCGCACGCCTCTCCCACTACGAGTCCCCCGGCTTCGGCCCCTGCCGGCGTCTCTCACCTCACCCCAGCTTTTCCAACCAACCCCAGTCCCCGCTCCAAACTGACCGTGAAGTCGGAGGCAGTTCCCCAGTCCCAGGCCCCTAATGAGGTTCCCGCCGCGGCCGCCGTCGCCGCCCCCTGCAGTCCTCGACCCGGGACCCGGCCTCGGGCTGCAGCGATGGCTCCCCGGAACGAGGCGCCGCGGCTCCCTGGACTCTGCCAGACACGCGGCGGCGCGCAGGAGAAGCCCATCGAGCTCCCGGCAGTAGCGGCGGCGGCGGCGGCGGAGCAGCCGCCGCGCAGGCTGATGACGCACGGGAGCGGCGGGGGGGCGCGGTCGGCGCGGGCTGATGACGTGCGGGGCGGCTCGGCAGCATGGCGTCCGTGACGCTGAGCGAGGCGGAGAAGGTGTACATCGTGCACGGCGTCCAGGTAGCTCCAGCAGCGGCGCCGGCGTCGGCCGCCAGGCTTTCCCGGCCCTGCGGGTCGCGGCCGGCCCTCGATTCGCCCGGGAGGAGCGGCCGGGCTGCGGCGGGTCTGGGTTTACCTTGTGACTCAACGGCTCTGCCGCCCGAAGCCGGCAACGCGGGCTTGTTGAGAACCGGGTGGTGAGCGTCCGTTTAATAGGACTGGATGCGCGCTGGCAGCCTCCCGGGTCTACAAGGTTCCGAACCGGGTCGGAAGCGGCGGGCCCAGTCCCTGAGACCTTTTCCTAGCGAGGGAGCAGTGTCCCAGGGCCCTCTTCAGCCTTCGCGTGTCGCTTCACTGTTGGGTGGGCTTCGGGCCCGCTTTTCCTCACCTCGTGGTTGGGAGTCACAGCGAGACAGAAGGCACCCGAGGTGAACACGCTTTGGAAACATAAGTCGCCTTCCAAGTAAAGGAAGGGAGTTTAAGAAAGTGGCTCGACGGCCAGTAGCATAATTTTTGCGGTTTCCCATTTTGCCTCTGGAGAACTAAGATCTATAGAGGCAGCTGTAACTCGGCGCTTCTGCGCTCTGTCTTCAGTCCCTGGTTTTGACCGCTGCAGAAGCGGAGTTGGAGAATGCTGGGCCTGGTAATGAGCTGCCGAGGAAAGCCAACTGCGTCCTTTTTTGTCTGTAACCTCCCCAGGTTAGAAACGTCTCCCAAAAGCCTCTCTCCAAAGCCTATCCAGAATCCGGTTCTTGCCCGTAGAGAGCTAGTCATTTTGTGTTTTACTTTTTACCTTTGGTCCTGTTTGGTCAGTTTCAGTTTCTGCCTCCCTTTCCTGCAGCCTTTGATTCCGTTACTATTTCAGGGATATTTCATCTTGGTTTGGTGGTGGTTAGAAGCAGTTGAAATTAACCTCACCGATGTGTGTTGAGGATTCATTCAGTTGCTAGTTATGTTAACCAACAAACTGGCTCAAGCAAAAAAAAAAAAAAGAAGCACGTATGCAAAGAAAAAAGAAGCACGTATGAGAAGGCTGTGTTTCTCCAGGAATTCAAGGGCAGTCCGATTTTCAGGCTTTCCCTTGCTCATCTCTGCTGCTTTTCATGCCTTTGTTTTATTCTCATTGCTCTTCAGATTGGCTTTCTGTTTCTCACACCATGTGGGAGAGACTGTGGTTGCCTCCCAGTTCTTGGGGTTACAGTTCCCCCGTGTAAGAAACTAGCCCTTCTGGTTCAGTTCCAGACTTGTCAATGGACAGAACCATTAGGCCCAAACATGGCCACTGGGGTTGAGGCACACTTGAGCGAGGGAGAGAACAATTTGTGGACAGGAAGATGAATCATTTTAGGTCCTGGCAGAAGATGAAACCCAATTCAGATAACTCAGGGGACTTTCTGAACCATATGGGTGCGTTTCAGGGAACCAAGAAGAGACTGGAAGAGCCCAAAGACAGGGACCACAGGGAGTAGCTACCACCTCTAGGCCAAGGGGGCCAAAAAGAAACAAAGTGTAAAAGAGCATCTGTAGTAGGCTGCCCTTTATATAAGAAGGGGATATAAAAACATTCATGTATGTGCTCATTTGTACAAATGAAAAAGATGAACCAGAAACTAAAGGGATTAGTTACCTGCCTGGCATGGTTGGGAAAGGGGGAGGAAGAAGAAGAGGCATGAAAAGAGGGATAAGGGGGGATTGACATTCCTTTGAGCACAGCTTTTCTGATAGCTTTGACTCCTAGAGCCATGGTGATAGCCCACATATCCAAAAAGTAAATAAGTAATTAAAAGTAACGAGGAATGGGGGACCCAAACCGTACAAGTGAACACAGCCACCCTGAGGATGGGGATGACAACTGGAAAACAATAATTTGAGTGGATAACTTATGGCTACAGACAAAAAGAACTCTACACAAATACTGTACTCGATTAGTAAATTTGTTTCTCACAGGGTTATGAGTTAGCAATTTTGAAACTATGTTTATACTAAGATCTAACAAATAGGCACTCATAAATACATTGTAGGTAACATGAGCCAGATTTCTGCCTGTCCGAGAAAGAAGTTACAAATAAGACAAGGAGGAAGGTTACAACCAACCATCAGTATGAACACATGGCTTTTTAGTAGATATGTGGATAGGCACAGAAATAAGTACAGGTGTGTGTGTCTGTGTGCGTTAGTATACATACATGAATTTTCTAGCTCTGTCTGCTGAGAAGCTCTAGAAGCAGTGATACCCCAGCAGCAGTGAACCTGCTTAGCACCCAGAGTCTGGCTTTTCTCCAGTAAAAGGAACCAGGGCTCTTTAGAGAAAGGGCTGATCACAGGAGTGAGGCAGGAAAAAAAACAAGAGGCTGGAACATCTTCTGTTGTCAGAAAGTAAAGAGTGCTCAAAAAAGATGGGAGGCATTGTTCAAAACACAGGAACCCACCCAAGGGAGCTCCCAGTGGCCAAATCTGGAACACTTGGAGCAACAAGATAAAGACTGGCAGTGTTGGATTATAACCACAGCATAAAAGAGATACCTGTAAGTTACACTGATATAAGTCAATAAATGAAGAAGTAAGCAGGGATAAGGGACGAGCAATATCTAGATCACTCTGAAACCCATCTTTGACATCGGGTCAGCAAACTTCCTGTAAAAGGCAAGATAGGGAAGATTTGGGCTTTGCGGGTTGTGCGATCTCTGTCACTACTCCATTCTGCTGTCGCGTGAAAGCAGCCATTAACTACTTAAACAAATGGGCACGGCTGTGTTCCAATAAAATGATTTATAAAAACAGATGGCCCTGGGCCGGCCAAGTGGCGCGATGGTTAAGAACTGGCTTGGGACGCCAGAGGGCCCCGGTTCGGATCCCACATATGAGGGCCAGTGACACTGCCCTC
>NW_017734525.1:0-1046 GCF_001890085.2 Hipposideros armiger
TCATCTAACTGGTCATCGGGAAGGCCTCCTGGACGAGGTGGTGTTTGCTCCAAGTCTTCACAAAGGAGTGAAGACGGGCCAATGGGTGGAAACTATAGTCGGAGGGGCCATGCAAGCCAGAGGGAGCCTGCACAGGCCAAAGCCTGGGAGGACGAGCTGCAGCAACTTACTAGATGCGAGCTGGCTTTCTCAGAAGATACTTCAACTGTCCTGTCCCCTGTTGCATGTAATTCTCATCACATGCATGTAATTATCACATTGCTGGCCTCCTCACACTGGGCTAAAACCCAGCGCTAGTCTGGCTCCTGTGTTCTGTAGCTTGTTTGGTTTTTGTTTAACAAGGTTAAGACCGTAGCCTTATTTTTGTTATTTTAGTTGTCTTGCCATTTGCCACTATTTTTAGAGATGTATATTCTGTCACCCTGCAAGTGACTTGTCCCTTCAGCTCCAGGCAGCTCCCTGTTTCACCCAGGCATGTGTGAGAGCGCTGCCTGGCAGAGGGCCGAGGATCGCCATCAGAAACCTCCTTCTTGATGGGGCCGCGCTCCACCTCAGGGACGTAGTCAGCAGCAATTAACCTGCCAGTCCATTTTATTCGGTGCAGCTATGAGAACACCTTGTATAATGTCTTCCCGAAGGCCAGAGACAATGCGTTTCCCTCACCACCCTCATCTACCCGCCTGGTAATCTCATGACAGAAGAAAAGGAACCCCACTTACTTTAGGTGTCGTTCTGATTACTGTTGATCCTGGCCTCCCATCTAACGCGTTCTCAGCTACCCTGAAGCCTCCTGGCCTGTAGGTTACAGAGTCCACCGTCCTAAAACGCTTGCCTGTCCTCAGTGTCAGTTCAGCTTCAGCTATCACCAGGAGTGAGTCACCAAGTACTGAGCTGTGACACTGTGACAAAACTGGATGGGACCTGGGCAGGTGACCTGGGTAGTGCCCCCCACCCGCACGCTCCACCTGGGCTCCCAGGGACCCCAGGAGCTTATCCTCTGAGAGGTGGAGGTGGTGCCTGATGGGCTGAGCCCAGGTCGGCTGGGA
>NW_017734525.1:2115-4764 GCF_001890085.2 Hipposideros armiger
CATTGTTAATGCAGTTTTTCCATAAAACATGACAGATTGCAGCTGATTTCTATTCTGGGGGCACCATCCCTGCTGTCAGGAGTAGGGTATGCTCTGATCATGGAGGCTGGGTCCGCTGGCCAGGGAGTGAAACGGGAATATTTTCCACCTCTCGTGTGACTATGTGATGGCCATCGTTTAGATCTTGTGTTCACAAAACCACATACTCAGTTGAGCAGGGCTGCAGACTAATCCCGCCCATTCCCTTGTTTCTTCATGTGAAAATGAGTAAAGGTGCGCTGTACAGGGGCCCTGGGGACACTCCGCTCCACGGGTACATGTTGAGCTCGGTGTTTTCCACGCTGGCTGTGACACAGGGGACTTGGGCTTTTGCTGGTGGTAGGAGGCGAGGGGCCCCATGGCCAGTAGTTTCATTTCCATGTGACTGTCTGTGCCAGGGCTCTTTCTAAAAGCACTTAACTTATGAGAGAGAGTGGTGACAACTGGATGTCCTTGGGAGGCACATTAGTGTTTCCGGCTGTGATGTCTCAAAGGCTGAGAGCTTCCGCCTGGTCTGCGCAGGGCCCAACCCCAGCCACCTGTCCCTAGAGTCCCTTAACCACCCACTTCTCCTCCCCCCACTTGGAATGAGCCCTGACAAAGTGACCTTCCCAGCAACTCGCTCCCAGGCACGAAGCCACACCTGGAGATGTGTGGATGGCAGGCGTGGTGACCGTGGACAAGGGCACGTTTCTGGCCTCAATATGCATCATTTTCAGCAGGCTCCTTCAGGACCTCCGGCTTCCAGGGACCCCTGTGTGCATGATCAGGGCCGCGCAGAAAACCCAGGCTAGGGGTGCTCCCCAGTCGCCTGGCAACGGTCGGCAGTGGTGGGCACTGAGATAGCAGGAATCAGTGGGCCTTTGATGGCTTTTCTGTGGGACTAGGAGCCCTGTACACATACGGCTCAGGTCACCAGGTGAAGTCTGCTCAGCCTGGCCCGGNGCCCCTCACCGCCTATGTGTAGGTCCAGTGTGGGCGTTTTCTCGCGTGGTGTGTGCCATGAGATGCAAATCTGCCTTGTTCCTTCCCTCACTCTGGTCCTCACCGCCTTGCCCACGGCCTTGAAGTTGCCCCGCCGTCCAGACTATCCTGTGTGTTGTGTCCAGAGCAGCGTCCATGGCATCAGGGTGCAGTTCTCAGGTTTTAAACCCATCCGTGCCTTTCCCTTTTTACAAGGTCAGAGAGCAGTTAGTGTTCAAGGATTTCTGTATTCACACCCTGGCTGTGCTTCCACACTTATCTAACATTAAGCTTTTAAAACTCAGTTGCATACCATTTCACTACATTCTAAGGGACGTTCTAGAGGCCTCGATCGGCCCTTGGCTTGGGTTTGTCTGCCTCCTCGGTCCTGCTCAATAATCAGGTAATGATCCGTTGAAGGGAAGTCCCTTCGACCTTCTATTACACCCTTCAGTGTCTTCTTCAATAAGTAGGTTGCATAAGTACAAATATTAACATAACCAAGTCTATAAATCATTTCCTTCATAACGTCTCCCTTTGCTCTTGAACCTAAATATTATAAGAAAGGTCTGCATCCCTGTGAGACTTAGGGAGATGTCGCCTTTACTTACGCTGGTGGTGTTACCATTTTCTCTCCCGACACCTCATCACAGTGATTCCACATAGTTGTGTAGTGTGAGACGGCGCCTTGCCTTTGGAATCAGCTAGCTATTTACTCACAATTCTAAATGCTGCTTTCGACGTGTGCTCTGTTATCTGTTCTCAGGTTCACTTCACTCTCTGTCCTGCTCTGCTTTCTCCCATCCCTTCTTTCTCTTTTAGCACTGGTATAACCTTGAACGTATTTTTCTTCCAAACACTTAAAATTCTTTTTCAGGACCCAAAAATATACATTGGGATTTGATTGGAGTTAGAATAAACTCATCAGTTATTCGGGAAAATTAAGTGTTGAGACCAAATGAACTCTCAGGATTTCTCACCTGTGCTCTGGCCCTTCTGTCACAGTCCCCAGCCTCTCTCCCTGGTGACTCATGTCACCCTTTCTCCTGTGTTGCTCTGTTGCTTGTGCACTTGGGAGTGATAAGCTGAGACCTTGAAGGACATTTTAAAACGTTTTTGTTTTGCCCTCTCCTCGGATGAATGTCACAGCTAGATGTTGATTTAGAAGTTCCAAATGCTCAGGAATTCATGCCGGTGTTGCTTCTGTTCTGATTCCTAATGATCCTTACCTATGAATAAATGGAGGTAATTAGGACACGTGCTGCTCTAGTCTGTTTCCTCACAAGCCCTTCTTAGGTAAGGGCGGTGTTACCCGCCTGCCTCCCCGCCTGCCTCCCTCCTGCCTCCCCCGGCCTCTCTCTGTCACTCAGGGTCTGGTGGGAGGGGCAGGCGTGGACTCACATCCTGGTGTGCGACCTCCTGTGTATCAGACGTTATAGCCGAGTGGTCAGAAATTGACTCCGGGTCCTGGGCTCAAATTCCAGCTCCTCACTTACTAGTTAAGTCAGATACTAGTATGTCACTTCGGTTCCCCAACATGAAGGAGGCTAACGCACAGGGCTGTGGACTCACTCGGTGCCTGGAAAGCACTGACTGCAGCCTGCAGAGCAGCTGTAGAGGGCCAGCTGCTACTGTTAGTGGCTGCAG
>NW_017734526.1:0-1185 GCF_001890085.2 Hipposideros armiger
GAGCAATATTCTATTATTTGTATGTACCACCTCCTCTTTATCCATTCATCCATCAGTGAATGTCCAGGTTGCCTCCACATCTTAGCAATTGTAAACAATGCCACAATGAACATATAGATGCACACATCCTCTTGAAGTAGCATTTTGGGTTTCTTTGGATAAATACCCAGAAGTGGGGTTATTGGGTCCTTCTTTGTCTCTTGTTATAGCCTCTGTTTTAAAGTTTATTTTGTCTGGTATAAGTATTGCTACTTCAGCATTTTATTGTTTCCATTTTCATAAATATCTTTTTCCATCCCTTTAATTTCAGTCCGTGTGTGTCTTTCAATCTGAAGTGAGTCTCTTGTAGGCAATACATAAAAGGGTCTTGTTTTCCTATCCATTCAGTCTTTTGATTGGAGCATTTAATCCATTTACATTTAAAATAATTGTCAATAGATATGTAGTGATTGCCATTTTTTTCCTCTGCCTTCCTTCCCACCCACCACTGAGCCATTCTCAGTCTAGCTGTGGAGGATGCCATTCACTGGCCCATGTTGGTATTATGATCATTGCGCTCTATCTGGCTGAGGCAGTAGGTTGCCGGCCAACAGCCAGCCGCTCACGGCAACTCACAGCAGCTCACAGCAGCTCTTGCCGCCTGCCTGCTGGATGCTCGTGTTGGCTGCTGGCCACTCATGCTTGCTACTGGCTGCTCATGGTGGCTCACAGTAGCTCACGACAGCACAATGCAGCTCAGGCCGTCTGCCAGCTACTCACGGCAGCCCAGCTTCAGGTCGAGCCATAGTTCACAATTTTAGCTGTAGAGGGAGCAGTTTACTAACTCAGCTTACTGGCCCATGTAAGAATCGAACCAGCAACCTTGTTGTTCAGAGATCGCACTCTTACCAACTGGGCTATCCAGCCACCCCAAGTCATTGCCATTTTATTATTCATATTTTTAATCTTTTTTCCCTTCTTCTTAAAGAAGTCCTGTTAATATTTCTTGTAATACTGGTTTGATGGTGATGAATTCCTTTAGCTTTTTTTTGGTCTGGAAAGCTCTTTATCTGTCCTTCTATTTTAAATGATGGATTTTCTGGATAGAGTAATCTGGCTGTAGGTCCTTGCTTTTCATCACTTTGAATATTTCTTTCCAGTCCCTCTGGCCTGTAAAGTTTCTGTTGAGAAATTAGCTGATACTTT
>NW_017734526.1:2770-3654 GCF_001890085.2 Hipposideros armiger
TTCCTGCTGTATGTCCCTGGTGCCTTTCGAGTTGCTGCCTCAGCACTGGAGCTCAGAGAATGTTACTCTATCAGCAAGTAAGTCCATGTGTGAGCCCTATAAGAGGAGTGCCAGGGGCTCACAGCCCTTTGTCCCACTCAGCTACAAACTCTGCTGATTTTCACAGCCAGAAGTTGTGAGGACTTCTCTTCCCATCACAGAAACCCTGGGCTGGGAAGCATGGTGTGGGACTGGGACTGCTTGCTTTTTTAGGGTAACCCCTGCAGCCAAAATATCCCTCCTGACTTTTAATTGCAACATGTAGTTGTAAGACCAGCCCTTTCCACATCTCCACACATCCTGCCAGTCTCCTCATGGCTTCTTCTGAATATTTTTAGTTGTAAGACTTCTGTTCAGCTATGGTTTAGGAGATTCTCAATGAAGGTTTTTCACAGTTTAGTTGTAATTTTAATGGGGTTGTGGATGGAGGCAAACACATTTACCTATCTGCCATTTGACCAGCAATCCTAGTGATACATTTGTTTTAGCTTATTTTGGATATGCAGTAGCAAACATATGGAGAAAAGTTCAACCTCACTAATAACCAAATAAATAATTTTTTCATCAGTGTATTTTGTGTTGGACATATAATGTAGTATGATAATCTCAGATCCTGGATTTAAGCTCTGTGAGAGCAAACATTATTGTCATTGTTTTCTTTTTCTTCATTGCTGTATTCCATACACCTACAACAGCTTGGCACACCAAAAGTGTTCAATAAATATTTTTGAATTAAGAAATTTGATAACAACTAACAATGGTTCTCAATAAAATACACAACTTCACAATTCTTATTCAAATGTTTCAAGTTATTACCTGATGTGGCTTGTATCAAACTGCAGGAC
>NW_017731676.1:0-782 GCF_001890085.2 Hipposideros armiger
ATAATTCATAATATATTAGGGATATATTTCTGTAAACCTCAATGTCATGATATTAGTATATAGAATAACCTTTGAGCCTTAGACTTAGGAAGGTATGCATTAATAAAAAACTTTTTCGTACTTAAAATTATAGCTAATTCTTACTGAACACTTACTGTATTTCATGATAGTGCTGAATTCAAAATAAGATACACCATTAACTCATTAAATCTTCAAACAAATGTAAGAGTTAGTTACTATTATTACCCCAGTTTTAGAGAAAAGAAAACTGAGATGTACACGGATTAAGTAGCTTTCTAAAGTCATCCACCTTCTAAGTGGTGGAGACAATATTTGAATCCCATAAATCTGATACAGGAGCTGGCACTCTTAACCACTTCTCACCATTGCCTCACTCAGCAGTTAATCCAACCTATTTTCAAAAGCCACAGCAGAGTTCATTTTTAGGGGAAAGCAAGCACCCCTCAAAGGCACAATTTTAAGACTGATTTGATTACTTTTAACTAGAAGACTTATTTACATAATTATTTCTGTGCTTATCATTTTTATTTTATTTATTTATTTATTTATTAGTTGAGACATCCTGTCTGTGCTTTTTAAATAATAAAGGGGCACTTATCCATATGCCATAGAAAAATAGCTGTTATGCTAGATCTACAACACTGTGTTCTGATCTAATTGTTTGTGTTCCCCATATTCTTCATATAATCCATGATGAATATGCTAAAAGCTAAATTTGCTTTAATTTTCAAGAGACACTGCTTGATAATCCATAATATATT
>NW_017731676.1:3467-4447 GCF_001890085.2 Hipposideros armiger
TACACACACATAACATAAGGTAGATGTAGTTGTTTCATTATTATGTAAAACAGAAGACAAGGTTTATCTAAAAATAATTTCTCTTGAGGAAGATATTAGATGGCAATACCATTCCCCTAGAATCTGACTGTCCAAATAGAAATTAATTTACAATGATAAATAGTGCTTATTATTATTTACTTAGCCTGTACTGCTGTGTAACTTTGCTCTCACTGTCCATTTGCCCCAGAAATTTTAGTTTTCCAACATGAAAACTTGATAGAGGTATGACAATATGCAGAGCAGAGTTACTGCTGGTTGTTAGAACTTCACCCAGCCAATGGAAAAGAGAGGTATACGATCTTACTGCCTAGATTTTCATGTATTTTGACTTGAACAGCTTAAAAATATAATTTTAATTTGTGCCTCAACAAAACCTTAATGCAGTTAATTTTCAATCCCATTATGAGTACAGACTTCTATGATTTTATTTTATGAAAACTGGGATATAGTCTTCCTTGTATATGTAAGTAAAATACTTGCATTTGTGTCTACATTAGAAAGCAATACTCTCTCCATGGCTCAAAAGTTAAGTGCTAGTATACAGTTATGACCCCTCATTAGACCTGCCTTAAACACTAGTATTCTTAAGACGTGTAATTTTATTCCTTCTCACAGCAATTGAAAAGGAATACTGTTGGTATTTTGCACTTGACTCAATTATTTTTCACTGGTGAAAATGGTGACAGGATTTCCTATTGCTAAGAAAAGTCCCCCAACCATCACCCTTGATTGGCGGTATGGACAAAACTTCTTGTGAATTAAATAAAAACATTCCCAATTTATTTCTACCTATATACACTCTGACACATTGTGGCACATCTGGTTTTAGTCTACTTTCTAATACTCTGACTTCAGCAGCAGTTTAATGATCAATTGGTCAGCTGTTAGCTTTCATTAAATTCCAGATTTTGATGATCACTTTCAGCAACTTACATTAC
>NW_017731676.1:6352-8471 GCF_001890085.2 Hipposideros armiger
TGAAACTTGTTCCTAGAGTTTTTCAAACCTCCATTGTATATTAATTGAAAACATTTTGCATTGCCCCAGGATTTCTATTAACCATGTTTTCTTTTTCTATATTTCTTAGCAGATACCAATAGTTGTATTGGTGAAAATGTTATGTAGAAATATATCTGCCAGTGTGATGGGCCAGTTTTAATCATAATTTGATTTATACTAATCTATGTCAAAATATACTAGACAGTTCTGTAACTCTAAATCCTATTTATCTGTCTTATTGCAAATGATAGGCTGATTTCTTTAGGAAAAATTTTCTCTAGAATATTTTAAATTTGAAATTTAAATTTGAATTTGAAAATTGGTAGTAATTTGTAAAAAGAATAATCAAAATTGTTCTGCTAATCCAAACTGAGATTATCACAGTAAAGCATATAGTTATGTAATTAAATACTAAATTAAAATGTATAAGTTGACTGCATTTATATAATTTATTACATAATACACAGTTATACATAATAAACAACCTGTAGCTTTTACACATTTTTTTTTTAAATCTCTGTCCTAATAGATTTAAGTATAATTAACATGGAAAGTATAATCTAACTATGGAAAGTACAATCTTACAAAAATTCCATCCAATTCAACAAATATTAACAAATATTAAAATTTTTATAATAGGAAAAATTGTATTATATCTTTTAGAATCTGTCTTAATAAAGCATGTTCAAACTTACATCTTCATATACCAAACACTACAATATAAGTTGCTATTAATTGAATTTTTATACATTTCTGATTAATTCAAATAATGGTACTAACTGATTTCATAAAACCTGTGACTTTTATTATTTAAGGACTTACCAAACTTCTGCAAGTCTAAGGGCTGATATTTGAATAAGCTGTCTTTTGTTATGTCTACACTTAATCAGATTTAGGCATAATACATTTTTATTCTGAAGTCATCTGCTTNTGTTGGTATTTTGCACTTGACTCAATTATTTTTCACTGGTGAAAATGGTGACAGGATTTCCTATTGCTAAGAAAAGTCCCCCAACCATCACCCTTGATTGGCGGTATGGACAAAACTTCTTGTGAATTAAATAAAAACATTCCCAATTTATTTCTACCTATATACACTCTGACACATTGTGGCACATCTGGTTTTAGTCTACTTTCTAATACTCTGACTTCAGCAGCAGTTTAATGATCAATTGGTCAGCTGTTAGCTTTCATTAAATTCCAGATTTTGATGATCACTTTCAGCAACTTACATTACGTGGCATTTATGCCATATTTGTTTTTAGATTTAATCTGCTGATGTTTGCAAAACATCTTTTTCATGGTGCAAAGTTCAATTTATTAAATCAAAAACATTAAAAATAGTTTGAAAATTTTAGTTTCAAAATGCTATCCAGGTGAAACAAATAAACATACCTTAAAAACCAAAAATAAAACTATTTGTAGTTTAAAACCCAGTGGTATTATTACTCATTAGAACAGGTCCTTCAAATAGGACAATTGATAGAAGCCACTCCCCTCTTATTGTAACACGGAAGTTTAAGTTACAAGAATAAACATTTAAAATCCATGCCTATAAAAATTACTATGAGCAGTGCAGCAATCTGCTGCAATAGGTGTGTGTGGAACATTTTTAACAGTGGTTTGTAATCTTTAATGATGAAATAATACACAATGCTAGGGGCTTACAGAAAACTGTGTTGAATATTATTATTAAGGACATTTGAGGAGTTGAGGACCTCAGACATGATATGAATCCTTGAAAAAAGCTAAATCTTGTCAAGTTGTAAGTCTTAATTCCAGTTACCCTTTATAAAGACTTTACATTCTGATATTACTTTAAAAGTCTAGGATGATAAATCGGTTTCAGAGTAGACGTGCATAAGGCTTAATTTATGAAATTTTGCAGTACATAAAATAGTTGAACTTTGTTCTTAAAATCCAAATTTATCATCTAGGAGGTATAATAAACTATGCAATAATGAAGATCTGATAACACTTTTGACTTGGAATTCAATATATGAATAGTTACAAAATCAAGGAATAAAAATATATTCTTGGCAACTGTATTCATTGAACAAACATTTACAGCATTTAGTGCGTCATATTTGCTTGGAAT
>NW_017731676.1:10826-23654 GCF_001890085.2 Hipposideros armiger
ATATTTTTGCTATTCCCTTATGGTTTGTTAAAGTATAAATACTCGAAGATTAGCTATAATTATGATAAATATAAAATAACACAATATTATATTTTTTCCAACGTTCTGAATTGAGATATATTTTATTTACTTTCTTATGATTAAAAAAAATCACTCTATGTTCTCTCTTCTAGAGCCAGTTTTCCTCTATTCTTGCTTTAACCCCGCTATTATCTATCACAGGCTTCTTTTATAATTAAAATGAGTTCATAATCTGCCAACACTTTATTCTTATTCTTTGTTTCAATTTCATCTAGTTTGTGTATATCAGAGCATTATTAGGATATAACTCATTTAGGCAAAGCATTACAATACACACACATACACACAGATACACACAACACACACACACACGCACACACACGGTCTGATAATTAAGTACCTGAACTTGTTGCAACAATGTTGCTAACCTTTTTTGATATCAGAGGGATTATTCATTATGAATTTGTACCAACTGGACAAACAGTAAACCAAGTTTACTATTAGGAAATGCTGAAAGGGCTGTATGAAAAAGTTAGACAACCTGAACTTTTAACCAACAATTCATGGCTCTTGCATCACGACAGTGCACCAGCTCACATAGCACTGTCTGTGAGGGAGTTTTTAGGCAGTAAACAAGTAACTGTATTGGAACACCTCCCTACTCACCTGACTTCTTTCTTTACCCAAAAAGAAGGGAAATATTGAAAGGAAGACATTTTGATGAAATTTAGGACATCAAGGGTAATATGATGACAGCTCTGATGGTCATTCCAGAAACATTTCCAGAATTGTTTTGGAATGTGGACTAGGCATTGCGTCAGTTCATAGCTTCCCAAGGAGAGTACTTCAAAGGTGACCCTAGTGATATTCAGCAATGAGGTATGTAGCACTTTTTCTAGGATGAGCTTGCAAACTTAATTGTGCAGCCTCATATATATCTCACATTACAGTGATATTTCTACCTGTAACATAAATGCAAACTGATCAAATAGTCACTAGCAAGACATATGTGACTTTTATAACTTCTAGGATATGTCTTGGACATTGCATTACCCCTTGTTTTAAAATAACATCTTGAGTTGGCAAGTTACTGACATCCTGTTGTTCAAATTTTAACTTAAGCTAAAATAGTAATGAGTATGCAAGATATAAATTGTATAAGAAAGGGCTACTGTACAACATATGGGTTTTAAAACTTTCTTCAAAATTTTAGTCACACTGGACAAAAGGAGCTATATATTTTTCTAATGTCTATTAATTTACCCTTTAACCTTCAATTTTCCTGAGTTTTACATAAGGTATGTCCCAACTCTCTTGTTAGAGACTAAGGGCACAGTACTAGTGCCACTCTATCTGTTTATCTATCTATCTGTCTATCTATTGATCCATCTATCTAATCTGCCATATATACATATATATATATATGTCTACCATTATGTGATGATGCACATGTTTATATATGAATTTTAATAAATTTTTTTTAAAAATTAGATCTAGCTCTTTGGTGGTTTGAATTAGATAATTTGGAGATATATATATATATATATATATATATATATATATATATATATAAATGGGGTGAATATAAAACATATTGCATAAGTGAGAAAATGTTAAATTCAATTTATAGATCTTGAAATGATATAAAACAAACATAACTATGATGGAAATTATTTGGAATTTTAGCTAATGGTAATAACTATAAATATAGATTAGCCATGTTCTTTTACCATAACATATTTTACACATTCATCTGGGAGGCTGAAAAACACACAATGTATGGCAAATTTTCTTAGAGAAAAAGACCACTAGAAACTCCTAGGTAAAGTGTTAGCTATTTCATGGTTATTTATCCTGTGACACTTTTCTCTCTTTTTTTTTTTTTTAGAAACCAAACCCCAAATTTTAGCTGAGTCAAATGCTGCCTATTTTAAAGTCTATATTTTTCACCCTCTCTTATAGTTTATATTCCATTTACTCAAAATTTGCATATATTTGAAATTTTCCAATAAAACTTTGAAAATATTAACTGTCGTGATCCAATAGATAGATAAGCTTCTAAAAGCTACTCAGGAAAATTGAAGAATTAATGAACGAGGTATCTAGCACATGCAAATGAAAATTTTAAATTATTTTAATGATGGTTAGATTTATTAATAAGATTTATTAAATGCTGGCTATGAGAATCAAATCTTTAGTTGATTATTTGTATAATTCTTACAATGAAATTTACTTTTATGCATACTCTTCGAATAGATTTTAATCCTAGTATATATGTCAGTACATATTTTTCAGTAGTAATGTGACAATCACTCTACATTCTCTTTTCTTTGTAAGCTAATATTACTTAAACCATTGTTGGAAGGCTTGAA
The DNA here is from genome assembly GCF_001890085.2 of Hipposideros armiger. NCBI lineage: Eukaryota > Metazoa > Chordata > Mammalia > Chiroptera > Hipposideridae > Hipposideros > Hipposideros armiger. The sequence continues at coordinate 13,220 of NW_017731676.1, forward strand.
GCTATGCAATTACAGAAACACTTGAATAAAAACTGCCCAGTGCTTAACTATATGAATAAAACTTTCTTCATAGTGCTATAAATAGCTGAATTTAACTAGCTGTTTATGGGTTTGATGAAATTATACTCTGAAGGTGATAGCATGTATCCTTGTCCTTCCATCAAGAAATTATAAATTGTATTTTCCCCACAAATGCAAGGAAAAATGTTAAAATATCTCTCCATTTTCAATTATTCAAAGGTTAGAAAAATTCAAATGGCATATACATTTGGTGTTTAGAAGGAAAGTGACCCACAGCTTACAACAACATTTAATTATCTCTGAGAGCAGACTTGGTTGAAGTGTTTCAGATAATTATGAGCCCTAGGGCTGACATAAAAATGAAAGAAACCAAATAGTTTTATGTGACAGTTTTGTACCTTAAAGCTCAAAAAGAAAGAAAATATAAATATGAATAAAATATCAGGAACATGGAAAATGACATTTGATAAATACTTGTTGAATTTAAGTGGAACCAAATGAAACTTGTATCCAATAGCATAGGTAAGTAAAATTAATATTTATGTTATTAAATGTCATAAAAAATTATAACTTTTTACTTTGTTTTTAAATGATATGTTCTGCTTAAGATATCATAGTCCATAGAATATAATGACAGATCTGATATTTGGTTTGATTCTATCTTGTAAGCAGGTAATAATACTGTGATCTGTTTCTACCCAAAGAACAGTTTTTTTTGTTGTTGTTGTTTTAAATATTTTTATTGGGGAATTGGGGGATAGGAACAGCGCTGGGGAATTGGGGAAGGGGAATAGACAAGTTGCTGTCCTTTTGTTCTTCAGTCTAGTTGTGGAGGACGTTGCTTCACTGGCCCAAGTTGGCACCATCATTGCGCTCTTCCCGGGTGAGGCAGATCAGTCACCGGCTTCTGGATGGCTGCTCACTGCGGCTGCTGGTCGCTCTTGCTGGCTGCTGGCTACTCACAGTAGCCCATGGCAACCCACTGCAGCAGGGGCTGCAGCCTATGCCGTCGCAGGTGACTCACGGCAGCCCAGCTCCAAGTTGAGCTGTTGTTCAGCATCTTAGCTGTGGAAGGCATCTCGTCACTGGCCCTCATATGTGGGATCCGAACCGGGGCCCTCTGGCATCCCAAGCCAGTTCTTAACTACCGTGCCACTTGGCCGGCCCCAAAGAACAATTTTAATATAGTTCATCGCTCCTGCTACTCTCCTTTAACTAAGGGAGAGGCATAGAAATGTGCTGTTCTTTCTAGCTTTTACAGCAAGGCTATCCTTTCAGTGTAAAAACAAACTTACGATGAATTAGGTTTATTAGACAAATGTGAATTTCAAAGGGAAGTAAAATAGTAACCTGTTCTGACACCAACAACTAAAACGAACCACCAACAACTAGAGAATTAATAAACTAATTTATCTTGCATTATTGCTCAGCAAATCTACTCGCCCCCATTTCTATTAATTGTTCTCTGTATCAGTTAGTTTTTGCTGTGTATCAAATGACCCCAAGCCTTAGTGACCTAAAATACTTGTTTCTTTAGTTCATGGTTCTGCAGTTGGAATGGACAGTACTTCTGGTCTGTGATTGCTTGGCTGAGCTCTGTTCACCTGTCTCAGGTGGGCTGGCCATTGGGTGGTATAGAATGGCCTCACACACGCCTGGCTGTTGGTGGATGGTTAGCTCGTGGACTATTGGCAGAGACTCCTCAGTCATTCATATGACCCCCCTCATTCTCCATCAGATTAGTAGCCTTGTTCCCTTCGTGGTCTAAGATTTACATAGTAGCAGGCAAACAGTTAGGAGGTTAGGAGTAGTTTATTGTTTCCTCTTTTCCTCAGAGTAAGGCCTCTCTTTCTCATGGTATGTATTATGATATTTGAAGTATCTTTTTTATGATAGAGATGTCTCTCCCATAGCCTTATGCCTTCCCATTTTGTTTTACTTTTTCTCTCTTTTCCTAAGGGGGAAACATTCAGTTCAATGTTATGTTTCTACCTCCTATAAAGTAAAAGTTTTGACTAGAAAAACAGAATTATTTCCTTTTCTATGTCTTTGTTTTAACATTTTAAATAATAATGGGGAAAAATGGAGATGTCCTTCAGCCAGAATGAGGCTGGAGTCATGAAAATTTTGCACTAAGATTTTTGTAATGCAAACCCCTAAGATGTGGTTTGCATTTCCACTTAGAGAAGAACTGGGAGGAGGAGTCAAGATTAATATTTGAAGGTCAAGTTGCAGTCTTGATATGTACAAATAAGACATGGAGCATTGATGAAAGGAAGGAGTGCTTATACCTTGAAAATTTACAATCTGACTCCATTTTTCAAGTCTTACTCAAAACTTTAAAATTTCTTTTTTTTTCTGGCTTACAGAAGACTGTAATAAAACTGATTAGAGCTGTTTTTAAAATTATTGTATTCTATAAAATGCTAATAGAACCAGTAGGATACAAGATTAAAATAATTTTCTGAAACAATGAGAGCCCAAGAAGATTGGAGTGTATGATATATATTAAAGCAGCTATTTTTATTATTTCCTCTAAAATTGAAAAGTATACTATAAATGTATACATTTCTCTTTATGATAAACTATTTACCTTAAAGAGGTAAGGTAAGGAAGTCAAAACAATAGATATTAAATAAGTTGACTTCCCTAATTTTAAAGGTTATATTTAATTGCAAAGGTCAAAGAAAATAAGAAACATAAGCTCATTATTTCTGCTTAAGTCAAAATGTTTTTATATTCCTGTTATTTTTATAACTGTCCAGGCAATTTTAGAATAGTGACATCAACAAACCAGATTCCCCTCTCCATTCCCAGAATGCCAATTTTTGCCAGAAAATATTAATTTTTCCTATGACAAAATTTATGCTAAGAAAAATTAAACATGTGTGTAGATGTCCAAACACTGATACATGTGGCATGGACTTTAATTTTACTAAATGTAGTAGTCTATGAAAGTCTAAATTTGATTAATTTGAGGGTAGTTAAATAAAGATGCTTGAAGACAATAGCAATTAACAATGACATTCTCCCGCAACGTAAGTGCCCTATAGAAACCAACTCTGAGTGGTCCCTACAATTTTGAAAACAATTCCAAAAATTAAATAGCGAGCATTTAGTGAGTCCCTACTGTTTATTCAGGGTGTATCTTCCAAAGCTCTCACAATATTGCCAGTATGCCTTTACAAATGAGATTGCTGAGAACAAGATGTTAACTTGCCCAAAATCAAATAGCTGTAAAGTGTTGGAACCAAAATTGGAAGAATTACTGTGCCAAAAGTTTTCTCTCATAATTCATTTCTTAGATAGAGAGTCAAGATTACCATAAACACATTTTTAGGCAAGGATCATATGTATGTAGTTGTCAATATGCTAGAAAACCAAGATAATATATAAAATGATATTGACAGGATACGGTGAAGAAGCAGTTCTTCAAAACACACAAGAATTTAGAAAAAGGTTAATGCGTTGGGGCAAATAGTCAACACCACTAACACAGGCTGGAGGACAACCATTCAGGTTTAATAAAAGGAAATTGTTTTGAACCTGCACACTAAAAACAAACCAGTATTTCACCACTTTTGAAGGAAAAAAAACGATACCATATTCGGTCATGTTAGAGCTTGTATAAGATGATCGGCTGAGAGTTAATATGTGTGAAGTATGATGAAATAGTAAGCCCGTATATGATATAGATTTTGAAAAAACAAAACAAAAACCGTGAGGAAGTCTAAAGAAGAATCAATCATTGATTATAAGGTTTCAAATATAGCATATGGGAAAAGATTAAATGAGCTAGGTGTTTTTAACACGAAAGAGTGAAAACATTGGGTAAGTAAGGAAGTATGTAAATCATAGACCACTTTAAGATGTGTTCACAAAATTGAATGATGGTAAGATGGTAAATTTTTTGAAAAAAAAAGTTTTAAAAGAGACAAATTAAAGAGAAGAAGGTATTTCATGGGGGTAAAAGGAGGCACTTTTATACTGTCAATAAGATAAAATGCAAGAAGAATTCCAAAGAAGGTCATAAAATTTCCACTGCTGGAAAGTGAGAAAAACACTGACAGCTGTTTGTTCTGCTTATATATTCTGTAGCCTGCAGGCAAAGAAGCTGGTGCAGGCATGCTCTCAAAGCCTGTTCCACAAAAGTGATATTAAAGTTTGAATATCAAATATTTATATCTTGGATACTCATATGCAAATTGATAATAACACATAAAATACATTAATTCCTTATGTTTTTACTATCTATTTCCAGGAAATATTTTGAGTTTATAATAATTTCTAAGCCTATCATTATTTTCTTTTTTATAAAGTATTTTGATTCTTTTTTGCCAACCACAGAATTGTCATCTTTCTATGACATCATTCCTGGAAATAACAAATGTGAGTCAGGTACTGAAGTTACCTGTCAGGTGCTAAAGTTATAGCAGTTAAAAAGGCAATTTCCTATCCTCATGGAGCTAACAGTTAATTGGGGCAAAGAGAATTGCATAAATGTTTAGCTGAGCAATTGTTAAACACAATAGTGACTAAAGAACAAAAACATTTACTAAAAATATTTTAATAAAGATGTGAGTGATATATTGATGGAAAAATTTTTAAAAAGAATATGCTAATGAAAGTACAATATGGAGAACACCAACCCATAAAACCTGGACATGACATTCCTGGAATGTAACTTATGAATGTATTTTTTTTTCTGTTAACACTTGAAGCTTTTTTTTTTGACTCTTTGTAATATAGGTTTTCCCCTCCAGATTAAAAAATGGCTTTATTTGTAAAATATATTTTGAGAGACTGTATAAGGCAATGGCTTTTTAGAGAAAGTGACTTTACAGTGAGGAAATGAGTTTACTACCTACTGAGAGAGAATATTTTAATCATGTATTTTATTATACTCCCAAGGTTGGCTCCTACATAGAATTCTAGGAAGTTTGATATCTCTTATGTGTTTTCATACATGATAGGTTGAACTGGTTGAAAAATGAAGGGAGAAAGGGTGAATCTAGTTAAATTGTTGTCATCTTAAATTTAAAATTGATTGATTGTATATTTTTTTTGGCAAGTTGAATTTTAGGCACTGCTCCAGACAGATACCAGGTAGGAGTTGATTAACAGCTTTGATTTCTGTGAGCAAGAGGAAGAATAATGTGAAAGAGTTGTGTTTACTTTAGAGATAGGAAGCCTAAATTGGAATGGGAGAATCATTTTAAATAGTTCTGTATTCATATTTTTATATGGCTCAAGTGTTAAGGATAAATTAAACAGAGAGCTCATTGGAGTTATTAAGAAGCAGATCAAATAAAGATAGACAGAGATGTTTGGATTGATGGCATTGAGTGGTGGCTCTCAACTTCAGCACACATCAGAACATTGTGAAAACCCAGAATCCCCACTCCTGAGTTTCTGATTAGGTAGGCCTGGGCTAGGACCCTAAAATTTGCATTTCTAATAAATTCCCAGATGCTACTCTTGCTGCTGGCCTGGACACCACACTGAAATAGAGTATGTGGATAATAGCCTTTGAGTAAAAATGTCATCAAAATAATGAAACAAAAATAGTAACAGTCATGACAGAGGCAAAACAATGACCAAAAAAAGAAAAAGCTGAAGACAAAGTGTACTACAGATTGATTCCATTGCTTGCTTTGTCTACAGCCCATTCATAGAAAAGCTGTCCTTTCCACAGTTCTGCTGCCTTCTAATGACCATGTCCAATTAGAAGTGCTAATCATGATGCTGTAAGCTCCATGAGGCCAGGGAGTTTACCTGTCTGTTCATCACTGCACCTGTAACACTCCCTGATGGCAGCTTACTCAATTCACACATCCGTCTGAGGACCAGATTCTGACTCTCAGGAATTTCAACTGAGACACACAGAAGATGCTTTGTCCACAGCAGACACTGGAGCTATGAAGTAAATTGATTCCACCCAAATCATGAGAAAAATGGAAACCATGAGTAAACCAGGAAGTCAGTAGGCAGAGGAGAAAATAGAGCTGAGAAGGTATAACGCCATCTTTGAGAGCAACTGGTCTGTTTCAGATGACTTCCCTGGGTCATTGAAATTAGCTCTATTTTATTTCCTCTTCTCAGATTCTTATAAGATTTTCCAATATCTATACAAGAACTCCCGTTCTCTCTCATTTTTTGGAGATAGATTGGATACATCTTTTGCTTCATGCTACCAAAAAGCTCACACTAGAGCCTAAGGGCTTATTTCCCTGGAATAGGTTGCAAATAATAGCCACTTGTGAAAGTCACAGAAGGCAATTTTGTCAGCTGAGACCAAATTCTCTTTGCTACAGAAGAATTCGCTTTTCTAAGGAAGATCCTCTGGATGAGATATCCAGTTTTAACTGTCGATATTTGCCAGTCTCAAGGAATGGTTTGGGTAAAATATGTCTTTCTAAATAGTGCTCCTGCTCTAGTGGTCATTTTATACATTTAACTGAAAAAGGAGTTTCTAGAAAGCCCACTCTGGCTACCACTACCTACAGCCCTGGATGTGTACCTGGGTTTCTGAATGTCTCTTGGCAGGAACCAGAGCTAGATGGGAAAATATGTTGATAACTCCACTCTCAATTGTGTTGTAGAAATGCAGTTGATAGTGTTCGGAATAATCAGATGTTTTTCAATTTAAAATTATCAGCAACAATAAATCACACACAAAAAAATGAAACCAAGTGTAACCAGAAATCATCTTCCAAGATAAAGTTTTCAACTTTAAATTAACGTTAAGAAAACTCCATGGTTTTAGATTGCCCTTTTAAAAATGTACTTTTCAAATATTTCTTTTGAAACATTTTTGTTTCAAATATGCATATTAAATTTTAACTAAAATGCTAAATGTCATACTGATAAATTATGAGTATTACACTCAGTTATTCTTTGGTATTGTATTTTTCATACTGTGACTTAGGAGTCTGATAAAAACCATGAACTACATGTCCCCTCCTCACCAGGGCTCTAAGTCAACAATAAGCTTAGTGGAAATTTTGTGTATGGTTTTCTTTCAAGATGGGTTCTATGGCTAAAAACTTAGAAATTCAATCCTTAGATATTAATTGTTATGCTTCCCTGCTTATCTCAGCTTAAAAGGTCTAGATATGTTACCTAAAATCAGTGATGCTATGTACACAAGCTATAAGGTATCAGAAAATATCATTTTTGTTAGCATATTGATGGAATACTTACCCCCAAATGAATAGATTAACTTTCAGAATCAGTTTGACATTATGCTGCTGCAGGTAAGATTGACACAATTTCCAGAGTGAATTGAAAATGCTATCAGCTAGTTACTGTGAGAGCTCATGAGACTATATATATATAGTAGGGCTCTCTTACAAAGGAAAAACACTTTTAAAAAGCAGCTTAATTCAGAGCCTCAGTTGAGTTCTTGAGGGACAGGGTATTAAGAACAAAGTTACCTGCCAGAGGGAAGAATATAATTAGGGATTACGAGGCAGGTAAGATTGAAAAACAGGAAAGAGAAATTTGAAGTTTTTACAAAAACCTGAAAATTCTACCATGAAATTATTTTAGAAGCTCAACAGGGAGGTAGGAAGACAAAATTCTAAGGCAATCAGAGGAGAAATCCATAGGAGATATTTTATCATAAGTGAAAAATAGAGGAATAAATAAATTTTTGTTTGAATAAACGCCTAGTTTATTTTGTTGAAGGTTAAAGCTCATTTGAAACGGATTGTTATTTTGGAGTACAAGGTGAGTTCTCACACCTGCCATGTTGAAAAAGTATGGCTGACTGTATTTACCCTGTATTTTCACATTGACAATCTTGCACACAGTTTAGTAAACATAGATTCCTTATTGGTTTTGTTAGTTTTATGAGAACATCTTTGCTCTCTTAGCACAATTAACAGATGCAATAAAAAGACACTAAAATTCCCATACTATATTTTAATAATTCCTTTAGATTTTCTAGATGAGGAAATTTCAGTAAATTAAATCATAGTTTATCATGGATCTTTGTTTTATTTTTGAAAAACTGTGCTTTGGAAAGCAGTATTATATAATTGACAAGATTAGTTTACCCCAATCCATACATTTGAAACTCAGTTACATGCCCCAGAAAACATTAGTATAAAAAAAAAAGATATAATAGGAGCAAAAATTTTTGTTCAAAATAGTCTTCTGAAAAATTATTTCCTAGTGTGCAAATTCCATTGGGATATAGAAAATATAATTTATTACACAAAGAGAACAGCCTTAAAGACTGTTTTAAAAGTTAAAGCACTGGTTCGCATATCAATATTAAATAAATGTGTTAAAGATTAATTCAGCTCATTAAAAAGAGAACTAGTGAGACATTATAAGCAATTAAACGGAGAATTCTGAGAACCTTGTGTGTATAGCAAATAAGAAATTTTGAAATGAATTTACAAATAGATTCAAAACCTATTTATCCACAAGGCAGTAATCAATTGTATTACATCATACTTGTAGACATTTGCATTTCTATGGACAAGAATCATTTGGATTGTTACCAGTTTTCTACATACAGGTAAGCTAGACAGGACACCACAAATTCTCTGTTTTTAAAGTAGTATTGTTTCCTGACAGTAATAATACGTAAGAGTATTAAAACTTAGAATAAATATGGATAAAATGAAACCATTAAGACTGTTTTTTATTAATAATTGCTTTTATTTTGGCACAATGACACACACACACACACACACACACGCACACACACACATATATCTGCTTATATATACCCTTAGGGAAAAGTATCATTTTGCAGAAGGGGAAACTAAGGCCCAAGAAAATAACCTCCTGAAGCCCCACAGCTAACAACCCACCCAGAGAGCATTTAGACTTGTCTTCTTGCTTCAAGTTTAGTGTTGTTTTTGCTACATCAAAATTTATAGCAATAATAAGTAGAAGGATTATTATCTCATTTTATTGTGGTTTGTCATTGTAGCATTGACTTTCAACCATAATTTTATTAAAATGTATTAAAATATTTAGTTCAGTTTTGAAATGTAACCATAATTTTAAAAACCCATCTGGAATACATCTCTGAGAATATCAGTGGCTCTATTATTTTTTTCCTGCTTCATAATTTGACAACTGCGTTTTTTGAAAAGTGGATAAAAGTATATTTTTATAACTTTCTCTCCCTCCCAAAATGCCAATTTTACATTTAAAAAGGAAATTACTACAGAAATGTTCTTTAAACAATCCTATAGTTGTCTTTTGAAACCAAATACCAGTAGCAAAGAAGGCCACAAAAAATTTTCAGTAAAATCTTGGTATCAGTCCCTAGAAATCAAAACAATATGAAGAATGTGTTGTTTTGAAATATCAAAGCTTGTATTTTTTATATACATTATTTCCTGAATTATTACTCATGGTGGAGTGGGGCACCTTTTGTGATATTAGTCAGGGATCTCCAGAGACATAGAACCAATAGGATGTATATATAGAAAGAAAGACTTATAAGGAATTGGCTCATGCAATTCATTAGCTCAGAAGTCTCAAGATCTCTAGTTGGTAAGCTGGAAACTCAGGAGAGCCAATGGTGTAGGTATAGTTTCAGTCAAAAAATCAGCAGGCTGAGGCCTCAAGAAGAGCCAATCAGTTCCAGTCGGAAGACAGGAAAAGACCAATGTCTCAGCTCATTTAGTCAGGCAGGTGGAGCTCCCTTTCACTCAGCCTTTTTGTCCTATTCAGGTTTTCAACTGATTGAATGAAGCCCATCCACATTAGTGGGGGCAATCTGCTTTAGTCCACAGACTGTTAATCTCATTAAGAATGTCTGCACAGACAGCCCAGAATGATGTCTGACCAGAAGTCTGGGCATTGCATGGCCCAGTCAAATTGACACATAAAATTAACCACCACTGTGATATCTTCAAATCTTTTTTTTTTTTTTCAGGGGAAGCCTTTGCAGGTATCAGATGGAACCTTATTTTTTTCCAGTTTTATTGAGATATAATTGAGACATCACATTGTATTAGTTTAAGGTGTACAACATAATGATTTGGTATATGTCTGTATCACATAATAATTACCACAATAAATTTAGTTAGCATTCATCACCTCACATAATTATAATTTTTTCTTATGAGAACTTTTAAGATTTATTCTCTTAGCAACTTACAAATATACAATATTGTTAACTACAGTCATCATGCTGTACATTACATCCTTAGAACTTATTTGTCTTATTACTGGAAACTTGTACCTTTTGACCATCTTCGCCTATTTCCCCACCATCAACCTCTGAAAACTGCCAATCTGTTCCCTGTTTCTATGAACCTGGCTTTTTTATTTAATTTTATTTTTTTATTTTTTCAAAGATTTTATTAGGGAATCGGGGAAGGGGAACAGACAAGTTGCTAGACTGTTCTTCAGTCTAGTTGTGGGGGACGTCACTTCACTG